>NC_133326.1:37222821-37577821 GCF_042186555.1 Aquarana catesbeiana
GATGACAAGATGACCCTGTTTAAAGCGATTGATTTTCTTCATCAATTTGGATAGAAAGTGGATCTGTTTCTTGTTGGGGGCATATACTGATACAATGGTATATTTAACGTTATTTAATGAGCATTTCAATGCCAGATATTTTCCCGCAACATCTTGAAGGCTGTCATGTAGGGTGACTGAACATGTATTGTTGATGGCTATCATGACTCCGTTTTTTTTTGTCAGGGCCTGAGGCTCTAAAGATATTAGAGAAATTTTTGTTGGAGCATTGAGGTTCAGCATTTGTCTGAAAGTGTGTTTCCTGGATGCACATGACATCACAGTGGGAATCTTGGGCTGTTCGCCACATTGATGATCGTTTGGCATGATAATTCAGGCCTTTCACGTTCAGTGACAGAAATTTAGGCATTTTGAGGGTGGCGTGTAAATAAAGTGGAGTAATGTGTTACCTACAGTTCCACAGGTGGGTGAATTGCTCGAGGAGGTTGAGGTCAGCTATAAGTCCTGGATCCGTTGTACTGGAGCTCCCGTGGATGAGGAAGGGAGAGAAACAATAGGGTGGTTAGTGGTAGACAAGAGGGTAGAGGAAAACAGGTGTCAGCAGTGTGTTAGGGACTGCTGAATGAAGATGAGGGTAAAGTTTGTAAACTAACTGTAACGAGCAGGCACTGAACCGGAGTGCTTTCTGATATTATATTGACAGCATCACTGATTTGGAAGTCATTTGTGGTGGTGAGGCGAATGACCGGAGTGGAAAGATTGCGAGTGTGAATTGTGGGTCACTGGGGTTGGAGTGTCACCATCAGGTATAATACCCCAATTTTTGAGCAATTGTATGCCTTCTTCTGCGGTGTGGATGTTGTGACGCACTCCATTTCTGGTAACTAGGGATGAGCTTCGAGTTCGAGTCGAACTCATGTTCGACTCGAACATTAGCTGTTCGCAAGTTCGCCGAACACCGAACAATTTGGGGTGTTCGCGGCAAATTCGAATGCCGCGGAACACCCTTTAAAAGTCTATGGGAGAAATCAAAAGTGCTAATTTTAAAGGCTTATATGCAAGTTATTGTCATAAAAAGTGTTTGGGGACCCGGGTCCTGCCCCAGGGGACATGTATCAATGCAAAAAAAAGTTTTAAAAACGGACGTTTTTTCAGGAGCAGTGATTTTAATAATGCTTAAAGTCAAACAATAAAAGTGTAATATCCCTTTAAATTTCGTACCTGGGGGGGGTCTATAGTATGCCTGTAAAGGGGCGCATGTTTCCCGTGTTTAGAACAGTCTGACAGCAAAATGACATTTGGAAGGAAAAAACACATTTAAAACTACCCGCGGCTATTGCATTGCCGACAATACACATAGAAGTTCATTGATAAAAACGGCATGGGAATTCCCCCCAGGGAAACCCCGAACCAAAATTAAAAAAAAAAAAATGACGTGGGGGGGTCCCCCTAAATTCCATACCAGGCCCTTCAGGTCTGGTATGGATATTAAGGGGAGCCCCGGCCAAAATTAAAAAAAAAAAATGACGTGGGGTTCCCCCTAAATTCCATACCAGACCCTTCAGGTCTGGTATGGATTTTAAGGGGAACCCCGCGCCAAAAAAAAAAAAAAAAAACGGCGTGGGGTTCCCCCAAAAATCCATACCAGACCCTTATCTGAGCACACAACCTGGCAGGCCGCAGGAAAAGAGGGGGGGACGAGAGTGCGCCCCCCCCTCCTGAACCGTACCAGGCCACATGCCCTCAACATTGGGAGGGTGCTTTGGGGTAGCCCCCCAAAACACCTTGTCCCCATGTTGATGAGGACAAGGGCCTCATCCCCACAACCGTGGCCGGTGGTTGTGGGGGTCTGCGGGCGGGGGGCTTATCGGAATCTGGAAGCCCCCTTTAACAAGGGGACCCCCAGATCCCGCCCCCCCCCCCTGTGTGAAATGGTAAGGGGGTACTTACCCCTACCATTTCACTAAAAAACTGTCAAAATAGTTAAAAATGACAAGAGACAGTTTTTGACAATTCCTTTATTTAAATGCTTCTTCTATCTTCCTTCATCTTCTTCTGGTTCTTCTGGCTCTTCTGGTTCTTCCTCCGGCGTTCTCGTCCAGCATCTTCTCCGCGGCGTCTTCTATCTTCTTCTCCTCGGGCCGCTCCGCACCCATGGCATGAGGGGAGGCTCCCGCTCTTCTCTTCATCTTCTTCTTCATCCTCTTCTCTTCTTCATCTTCTTCATCTTCATCTTCTCTTCTTTTCTTCTGCGGGCCGCTCCGCATCCATGCATGGAGGGAGGCTCCCGCTGTGTGACGGCGTCTCCTCGTCTGACGGTTCTTAAATAACGGGGGGCGGGGCCACCCGGTGACCCCGCCCCCCTCTGACGCACGGGACATGACGGGACTTCCCTGTGGCATTCCCCGTGACGTCACAGGGAAGTCCCGTCAAGTCACCGTGCGTCAGAGGGGGGCGGGGTCACCGGGTGGCCCCGCCCCCCGTTATTTAGGAACCGTCAGACGAGGAGACGCCGTCACACAGCGGGAGCCTCCCTCCATGCATGGATGCGGAGCGGCCCGCAGAAGAAAAGAAGAGAAGATGAAGATGAAGAAGATGAAGAAGAGAAGAGGATGAAGAAGAAGATGAAGAGAAGAGCGGGAGCCTCCCCTCATGCCATGGGTGCGGAGCGGCCCGAGGAGAAGAAGATAGAAGACGCTGCGGAGAAGATGCTGGACGAGAACGCCGGAGGAAGAACCAGAAGAGTCAGAAGAACCAGAAGAAGAAGAAGATGAAGGAAGATAGAAGAAGCATTTAAATAAAGGAATTGTCAAAAACTGTCTCTTGTCATTTTTAACTATTTTGACAGTTTTTTAGTGAAATGGTAGGGGTAAGTACCCCCTTACCATTTCACCCAGGGGGGGGGCTGGGATCTGGGGGTTCCCTTGTTAAAGGGGGCTTCCAGATTCCGATAAGCCCCCCGCCCGCAGACCCCCACAACCACCGGCCACGGTTGTGGGGATGAGGCCCTTGTCCTCATCAACATGGGGACAAGGTGTTTTGGGGGGCTACCCCAAAGCACCCTCCCAATGTTGAGGGCATGTGGCCTGGTACGGTTCAGGGGGGGGGCCGCACTCTCGTCCCCCCCTCTTTTCCTGCGGCCTGCCAGGTTGCGTGCTCGGATAAGGGTCTGGTATGGATTTTTGGGGGAACCCCACGCCGTTTTTTTTTTTTTTTTGGCGCGGGGTTCCCCTTAAAATCCATACCAGACCTGAAGGGTCTGGTATGGAATTTAGGGGGAACCCCACGTCATTTTTTTTTAAAATTTTGGCCGGGGTTCCCCTTAATATCCATACCAGACCTGAAGGGCCTGGTATGGAATTTAGGGGGACCCCCCCACGTCATTTTTTTTTTTTTTAATTTTGGTTCGGGGTTTCCCTGGGGGGAATTCCCATGCCGTTTTTATCAATGAACTTCTATGTGTATTGTCGGCAATGCAATAGCCGCGGGTAGTTTTAAATGTGTTTTTTCCTTCCAAATGTCATTTTGCTGTCAGACTGTTCTAAACACAGGAAACATGCGCCCCTTTACAGGCATACTATAGACACCCCCCAGGTACGAAATTTAAAGGGATATTACACTTTTATTGTTTGACTTTAAGCATTATTAAAATCACTGCTCCTGAAAAAACGGCCGTTTTTAAAACTTTTTTTTGCATTGATCCATGTCCCCTGGGGCAGGACCCAGGTCCCCAAACACTTTTTATGACAATAACTTGCATATAAGCCTTTAAAATTAGCACTTTTGATTATTCATGTTCGTGTCCCATAGACTTTAACGGTGTTCGCGTGTTCGAGCGAACTTTTTTCCTGTTCGCATGTTCTGGTGCGAACCGAACAGGGGGGTGTTTGGCTCATCCCTACTGGTAACCATCAGCTTGGTGGGGAAGCCCCATTGGTATGGGATCTTGTAATTGTTGAGGGGTTTTGTGATCGTTTGCAGTTGATGTCTCTATTGCCGGGTGTATTGGGAGATGTCAGCAAAAAGTTGCAGCTTTGCGTATGGATGTAGGAGCTGTCCCAGGCGTCTGGATTGTGTAAGGAGCATGTCCTTGGTGTGGTAGAAGTGAATGCGCATCAGAGTGTCGCGTGGTACTTCTGCGGGTAGATGAGGAGGTTTTGGTAGACGGTGGATGCGATTGATGATAGTCTCAATCGGTGGGAGATCTGGGAGGAGTGTTGAGATCAATTTCCTAGCATAGAAATTTAGATCTGCAGGCAGGATAGTCTCAGGGATTCCACTGATTTTAACATTTTGACGCCGTGAGCGATCTTCGAGATCCGCCATTTTGGCACGCACCCATCATGTGCGTCTACTAGGTCATTAACTGTTTCTGTCATGACACTCATTTGTTTTTCCATAATCCCCATTTTCTGCCCTGTGTGCAGCATTTCTGTTTTAAATGCTGTAAACATTGAGGAAATGTCAGATTGGAGGGAGCTGTGAAGGGACATCAGCATCTCTTTCATCATAGTGTCCATGACAGGCTGATTAGTAGTGGGGAAGGCTGCTATGGGGGAAGATGCAGGTGGATGTGTGAGGAGGTTTTCTAAAGCAGGCCTTACCTCCTGTAGCTGATCAGTTGTATCCAGTCGCATCCTTGCTTTAGCAGGGCTGTTGGAGGTGGATGAGGGGCCTGAGGATAGCTGGGAGCCTGAGGAGTTGTGCTGAGGTGAAATGGAGGATTCTTCATTATCAGGCAGGTCAGTGTATGAATCCTCTGTGTGCTGTGCAGTGCCTCAGCGGCCATCTTGGATTTTATCTCCCTGAGGGAAGATGAGGAAATCTGTGATTTTCATGGGAATCCTGTATTCTTTTCTTTTCCTAGAGGTTCCGGTCTGGTTCCCCAGGTTGTGGGGGTCTGAGGGCTGCATTTTTGAGGGTCAGATGCTGTGATTTGGGGTCCGTTTCTCCGTTCAGTGCAGGAGCTG
This sequence comes from Aquarana catesbeiana, assembly GCF_042186555.1. NCBI lineage: Eukaryota > Metazoa > Chordata > Amphibia > Anura > Ranidae > Aquarana > Aquarana catesbeiana. The sequence continues at coordinate 37,227,792 of NC_133326.1, forward strand.
TGAGATCAGGCTTCCATTCAGCTCGACTGTTAGCCATGCCCCCCCCTCACTTTTTTTTTCAGTGACAAGATCTCCTGGACAAAAAAGGGAATGAGTCTCCACAGCTTGGATGCAGACAGTTAAGAAAACTACTTGGTGTTTAACACTTCATTTTTGTTGTTTTGTTCTGCTAAAAAAGTAGATTACACAGAGTTTCAGTTTCTTGCTGATTTTAATTTGAAGTGGGCTTTACTAAGAACAACATATTTGTAATAGGACTCTCTTTACGACACACCTAACCAATTTTAATACATTTGACCATATTAGCCTCATTTAAGGCAAAGCACGCATAATACTGTAAAGCGGACCTAGCATCAGATATATTGTTTTCATGTTAAGTGCACATTAGGGGAGCACTTACAGGTATTTGTTATTTATCCAAATGTACACAGTGCTCCCTGACAATGGAGTTGATTCACTAAAAGGCAACTGCTGTAGGCTGTTCACTTTACAAGGAAAGTTGCAAATTATTATTGCTCTCTCTCTCCTCCTTTACCCCTCTTCTCCACCCCACAGCTTATATATATATATATATATATATATATATATATATATATATATATATATATATATATCACCCTCACTTTTGTTCTTTCCTTATTACAGCATTCATCAACTTCTGATAATTCTAAACCAACATGCTAATAACCCCCCCCCCCCCCCCAGGACACTGGAGCATGTCTCTTCATATTAATCACACTCCCATACTACCTCCCTTACCCTTCTGCTTCTTCTAACTTCTGGAGCTAAACCCATATACCCTGCCCCCCCTCCACCAATTAACTGTGGCTAATGCACCCCTTACCCCATGCCGTCTGACAGCAGCCACAATCCACGCAATTTAGTTTCTGTTCCTCTTCTTCCATAAACCAGCCTCCCCTTCTTTTGCACCATTTGGACTGGCCACTCTGTAACTAACTCACCTCTGTCCATGACCTAACTATCACTAACTCCTTTAAACAACTTGCTGTTACTCAAACCTGTCTTCATGAATCTGACTCAGCTTATCCTGCTTCCCTCTCCTATGGTAGCCTGCTCTGGATTTACACTGCCAGATCCAGAGGATGGGAGGGAGCTCAAGATGGAATCCTTCTGTCACCACCTATCAGGTTCTTCACTCACTTCCTCTCTGTCACTCTCCTCATTTGAAGCAGACTGTATTTGTCTATTTTCCCCAGTTTCATTGAGAATTGCTGTAATCTACCAGCTTCCAGGACCTTCCTTGATTTCTCTGCATGGCTAGCCTAGTTACTCTTTTCTGAAATCCCACAATCGGCCTCGCTGACTTCAACATTCCTGTTAATGGTAACACTCCAGTTGCTTCTAAACCTCTCAGTATAACCTCCTTGTTTAACCTGAAGCAATGGACACATGCTTCTACTCACTGATGGCAACACCCTTGACCAAATGGAAAGGTGACTCACATAGAGTCTCTTGTTAGTATGAAAATAGTATTTCTATTTTTACATTAATTAAAGTAGTACTAAAGCCTCTTACATTTTAGCATTATCACATTAGCATTCACAGGCTTCATACAGTATTATCAATGTTTCCATTGCAAACATATTTTAAAATGTCACCTTTTGGCCCTTCTTCACAGACATCCACCTGCTTCCACAGCACTGCTTCCCCAAACCTCCTGTACAGGTGCATGTGTTTAGAACATGTATTCTGTTCTACTGATTACATATCCCATTATGCTTATCCCATATATACATCATTATTTATTCAACAGCTCTGATCTGAGGACCTTGCCAGCAACAATCAACACAGGCAGCCAAAGAGGACAACTTATAGAATTAAAACAAACTATGAGGATCTTGCGAGCTACCAGTTATACAAGCAAAAATAAAATTATTTGGTGCAAAGTGATGATCGACAGCTGCTAGCACTAATCACGTCTCATAAAGCCGTGTGAAAACAATATAAATTAAAAATTACTATGCTGCGCTATCTCCCGATATTCTTCCCAACAAATGAATTTAAAATGCCAACATTGCAAAATGAAGCTAATATATATATATATATATACATATATATATATATATATATATATATATATATATATATATATATATATATATATATATATATATATATATATATATATAAAACGTGATGAAATGGCAAAGAAATAATATATTGCAAAAAATGTATATAAAGTCCTTTGTTGCTGTGATAATATAATCTTTGTTATGCGTCACATTCCACAGACAAAATAAAAGATGATAAACAAACTCTTAAAAGTTATATATATGGTACCACAAACGTGAATCATAAAATGCTATAGTGCATATAACAGTGACATCCTAATCAAATGAAAGTCAGTCCAACATAATTGATATATAGTCCTTATTTGAATATATAATGGTGACTTCAAAAAAACACAAAAGCAACGTGTTGCGGTGTCCACACTCAGGTGCTCCCCACCCTCAGGTAATGGCCGCTCACCTCAGAGCGTGTGACCTCGCAATTAAGTTTGGTCAACCACGCATGTGAATCACCTCAGGGATTCTAAGTTAGCTGTATGGTCCCAAACCACTCCCTGGTGCTGTTTCCTCATATGCAAACTGTAAAAAGAAACTCCATAGCATGATACCGTTTTGACACAATTTATTGTACAAACAAAAAGCTCCAGAACAGAGTACTCACATGGGTTAGGTGCATTTAGTTCACCACTCTGTAATGTGTCTAAAACGCTGGGTTTTCGGTTGAGGTCATATGTCCGTTCTCTGTAAGGCAAACCAGCTGCCTCCTACACCATGCTGTCCGCTCCCCAAGGAGTGACTGTCTTCTCTTATGTAGCAATAACTCACGGTGGAGCTGCTGGTTTAAGCTGGTCTGTTACCTTCACTTTGCTTCCCTTGTTACACCGGGTTCCGTTGAGTTTACTGATGGACGATACACGCACCAACACTGGAGTACGTTTTCAATGCTTTATTAAACAAACGACTTAGGAATTAGCAGGAAAGAGACGGAAAGGAGAATTGCAGAAGAAACTCAAATATTCTCTGATAGGGTTCTCTTGACAAATGTCCTGGTAGAATTCAAATACTATATGGAATGCGCTCCCCTCGTGGGACACACTCCTTGCTCGTCTGGATAGGCCTCTCTCACCGGTCTAGCAGCCAGCACGCAGCACAAATCAAAGTCTCTGCCACAGACTTGTTTGGGAATAAAATCCATACGATCCTCTGCCAAAGGATGTATAGATTTTCTGTAGTGAAATGTCAGTCACAGTGCTTGAACCTTTAAGCAGAGCCGGCAACACTATGCTGTATAGTTACTTTCGAATACGTCCTCCAACCGAGTCACCAGGCCCCTCTATAGACCAGCACGCCGCGTGATCTCTCTAAGACGGGTCCTCCCCTGGGATCTCCTCGGTTTTCCAGCTTCGTCACACAGGACCGACAGCTCAGGACCATTCCTCGGCCGCGGTGGTAGGCCCCATACAAGCCTCTGGGCCCACCCCTGCGCCGCAGCATCGTGGGCCTCCTGAACGGAGGACCACGAGGTAGCTCCTTAACACATACCTGTCGGCCAGGAGGGCCAGCAGGTGGCTGTAAAAACGAACCCCAAAATATGGCGTCTGTCCCATAAATACCCTCGCCCAGAATGCAACTCGGAGGACCACCTCCACCGAGCTTGTCTCCGAGACAGAGGAGCATCCATACGCTTCAACACGTTGCCTTTCCAACTCTGACCAGTGGTAACAGCGACACCCACAGGTCAGCACGGAAACACACACAACGTCAGCCAAGCTGGAACAGAGGCAAATGTAACCTTCCTAACGAACAAATTACTAAATTTACCTAACATGCGGTAGATTAAAAATCTACCAGCGCTACACTTATCCTCCCCTTCTTCCACTGTCCCCAACCCATCTCTGGATAGTACAGAGGCTAGGGGAAAAGCTGCACAGGCTCAGTTTGGTGTGTATTGCTGGAGTTTTTTTTTTTCTGCTCTAACTGCTGATGAGAAAAGGTATTTAGCAGTTTATATTTACTAACTGCTTGATTTGTTTTCAGTGCTGGTCCCCCCCCCTTTAAACTTCTTCATCCACCTGTGCACACTGCTCTTGTCAATGGGGTCATCTCGGTAAATATTCTATAGCCTTCTGTGGATAACCTGCCAATCTCTCTCATCAAGAAGAGTACATTGCTTCTGTTGAGGATCCATTATTTGCCTGCAATGAAAAAGAAGAAGACTTACTATAGATGAAGAGTTACTTTACCAACATGAGAAATGTGAATGGCCTACTGTATGTAAGGTAATTAAAATGCTTTGCTCACTTTTGCATTACTCTCGGTACAGCCATCATACAGTATGTAACGTTGATTAATATGTATTCACCTATGGTGACCAATCAGATTTTACTTAATGTAGATCAGTGAAAGAAGAATTATGGTCTGCTTGCAGATTTGTTTTATATATATGTATGAACCTTTCAGGGCTACTGATCATAAATATGTGGCAGATGCTTTATTATACTGATCAGTTCTTCCAGCTGTAGTGCAGGGCTTCTTAGTGCTTGCTACTCAGGGTGGGCAGATGTTGGGGCAGGTGTCACTCATATCCTGAGGCTGTTTTGCTGTTAAAAGCAGCCTTGTTTATATCCGTACTTATTCTGAGCACACTGGTGTACTGTGCTGCTAGTAACTAAAATGTACCCAATGTAAATATGATCTTCGGCACTGTATTTGAGCAGCTTGCCACATGTGTGCCATTTTTATATTGTTCTCTACCCTTTAATTCTTCCATTTCTATCATGTCATTGTTTCTAGCCTGCAGCCATTATGATTTAATGCTGCCAGCTCTTTAAATAATGAGACACTCGGTACTTAGAACACTTTTCTCTTCTCAAAATTGAGGTCATGATGCACTTGGTGAAATTTCCAATGTAGTTTCAAAAGAAAGTAACAATGCTGCAGTACAGCCGTAAAATCCCAACTTTTGTTTATGTCAGATTTATTTTTAAAGTATAATTTTATTGGGTTTACACATAGGTTACAAAAATGAAAACATGTAAGTAAATGTCACATATTGACCCATAGCCAGTTAAAACAGTACAGAATGTTGTATGACATTGTAAGTACAATAACATAGTATGAACAAAAGAACAAGGGAGCTACATTCAGAGATTTTGTAGGTGGTTTCCTACGTAGTGGGGGAATAAGCCTTAAGTTATGGTTAACTATATCTGTGTGAGATTCCCGTGTCATTAAAATACATTGCTAGTTTGGTATGGAAGAAAAAAAAAAAAAAAAAAAAAATAAACCATAGTACGCTATCGTCCCAGACGCTGTAGATAGTAATGCATTTACATCTACAATTAAGGAAAGGTGTGAATTATGTCAGTACAATGCAATTATATTTATATCCAAATCAGGGTGTGACTTAGGTCGTTATAATTGGAATTTAAAGTATCAGTTTTAATGAAAATCGTTGTTAAGGCATATTGTTTTGTTTTCAAATAATTCATATCTTCAATTTCTCCTTTCTCTTCTCCTTATCATCCCGTTTGCACCCTTCTCTATTCCCCTGCATTCTTTCCTAAAGTCTTTCCTTATCCTTAACCGACCTTGTTTGCTCAGTTCCACCTCTGGGCACCCCTATTGGGAGCAATCTGTGCCCATTGTGGGACATATGCGGACATATGAGACAAAAGCATGTCGGGTCTGCCTAGTTAGCTTGAGAAAAGGTGTCACTGCGATACCTATCAGGTCTCAGAACAGCAGCGAGGGATCCTTCAGATCATTAGTGATCCCTTGGGTGGTAGAGAGGGTCCTACGAGGGAGGGGGAAGGGGGAAAGAATGATGGAAGAACAATGTAAGCCTAAAGAGAATTCCATGGGTTAAGCAGCCGATTGTGTTTGCACTTTCTCCCCAGTCCTTTGAGGGGTGGGGTCAGTGGAAGTGTGCGGGATGTGGGTCGATTTGAAATGGGTCCAGCAGGCCCATATATGTTCAAACTTGGATGGTGTGTCATTGGATTGATGGATAAGGTGTTCCATTTCAGCTATTCTGTCTACTCTCTGGATCCATTCCTGAATAGTAGGGGGGGAGGTATCTCTCCAGTGGACAGGGATGCATAAGGTAGCTGCGTTGATGAGGTGGAGAACCAAAGATTTCTTGTAGGTGTGTTGTGGAAGTGAGGTGTGATGAAGTAGGTATTGGGCCGGGGTGAAATCAGGCGAGTAAGTCGTAATCTGTGAAATTAGTCGATGTATGTCTATCCAGTAGTTTTGAATGAGGGGACAGTCCCACCATATGTGTAGAAGAGTGCCCCTGGATGCGTGACAACGCCAGCAGAGGGGGGGAAGGTTTGGGTGGAATTTGTGTATCCTATCAGGAGTTCTGTACCATTTTGTAAAGATTTTATATCTGTTTTCCTGTGTGGAGATATTGAGAGAACCCTTGTGTATGTGAGTAAGGATGTGTTGCCAGTCTTCTGCATTGAGGTCTAGATGTAAGTCCCTTTCCCATTGTAAAATCAGGCTATCAGATTTGATTTCTTGTGATGTGAATAAGAGTTTATATATAGACGAGATAAGGTGTCTTTGGGGCTCTGGGTTATTGCAAAAGCTTTCAAAGGGTGTAAGATCTCTGTGTAAGTCTGCAATAGGTTGGATGCTATTAGCGAAGTGGCGTATCTGCAGGTATTTATAAAAGGGAATGTGGTAGTCTGGAAATGTCCGAGTCATGGTCTGGAAAGACATGAAAGTACCCTGTTGGAACAGTTGGTGTAGTTTAAGGTTGGGGCGATTCATATCCGTTGTTGGGATCTTGGTATGTATTCCTGGTATGAAGTCAGGGTTGTTTTCAAGAGGTGTCAAGGGACCCGGTGTGGGTGTCAATTGGAGTAGTTTGCAAGCTGCTTTAAAAGTGTTTAGAGTTGCATTGATGAATTGGTTATGTGTAGCCCCGTCAGGAATTTTATTTTGCTTAATCCAAGGTAAAAGATTTAAAGGTATTGCGGTAAAAGCATTTTCTACATGTATCCAGTCTTTGTTAGGCCTGTTATTGTGCCAGTCAACTATCCTAGCGAGGTGACAGACCCAATAATATTTTTGTATATCTGGTATGTGTAAGCCTCCTTGGAGTTTAGGAGACGTCAATCTGTTCCAGTTCAGTCTGGGTTGTTTGGAGGACCATACGAAATTCCTACATGTTCTCTTAAGTATGCCAAAGAAGGAAGGAGGGAGTTGTATAGGGATGGTTTGGAATAAGTAGAGCAGTCTTGGAAGTATGTTCATTTTTAGAATCGCCGTCTTTCCGAACCAGGAAAACGGTCCCGAGCTCCATTTTTGTAGATCTGCTTGGACGGTTTGTAAGATGGGTAAAAAGTTTAGTTTATATAGGTCTGTCAATTTAGAGGGTATACGTAAGCGCATGAGGTTCCCATTCAATCGGGAAGTTAAGTTTACATTGTGTGACTATGTCATCAGGTAGAGATATGTTTAGGGCTTTGGACTTAGAAAAATTTATTTGTAGGTTAGAGAGAAACTTGAAGTGAGTAAATTCTTTAAGTAGGTTAGGGATGGTAGTGAGCGGGTCAGTGAGGAACAGCAGGATGTCGTCCGCATAAGCGGCTATTTTAAAGTGTTTATTGTCAATTTCCAACCCTTTGATGTTCGGGTTGTCCCTGAGTTTGCGGAGGAATGGTTCTAGAGTGATAATGAAAATTAGTGGGGATAAGGGGCATCCCTGTCTAGTACCATTGGACACGGAGAAGGCGCTCGACAGGCGACCATTCACCCTCACCTTTGCTGTGGGGGAGGAGTACAGTGTCATGATCATTTGGAGTAAATGTGGAGGTAGTCCTATGGAGCGCAGGGTAGCTTCCATAAAGTCCCATGCCACCCTGTCGAACGCCTTCTCCGCGTCAAGGGATAAGAGGAAGCCTTTGGAGTTAGAGGTAGTGATCCAATGGTGTACATTTAGCGCTTTTGTGGTGTTGTCTCGGGCCTCGCGACCGGGGACGAAACCTACCTGTTCTGTGGATATTAGTTTGGGAAGTAGAGGTAATAGACGATTGGCAATGGCTTTGGCAAACATTTTAATATCTACGTTTAATAGTGAGATAGGGCGATAGTTGGTGACCATGGTTTCATCTTTACCTGGTTTCGGGATAAGGGAGATGTGTGCTTCTAATGTGTCTCTGGTAGCAATACTGGAAGGTGGGAAGTTGTTATATGCTTTAGCTAGAGGTGGGATTAAAATGTCAGTAAAGGCTTTGTAGTATCCTACCGTAAGTCCGTCTGGACCCGGACTTTTGCCTGGTTTCATCTGTTGTAAAGCTAGTGTAAGCTCCTTTGTCGTTAGAGGAGAGTCTAGTGCCTCTGCATCTTCTGCCGTGAGTGGGGTCGGGGCGTACTGGGCTAGGAATTGGTTGATAGCTTCCTGTCTATCCTCTAGGGAATTTGGCGTATGGGGGGGTCGTAAGTTATATAATTTTGTGAAGTATTGTACAAATTGATGTGCTATGGCATCAGAGGTAACATGACGTGTACCAGAAGGGTCTTTGATTGTGTGTATGGTATGTGCTGCTCTCTTGGCCTGCAGTGCTCTTGCGAGGAGCTTTCCTGACTTATCACCAAATTCATAAAAACATTTCCGCTGTAAAATGTATTTGCGCTTTAATCGTTTGTGTAGTTCTGCTAATAGATCATTTCTGGCTTGCGTTAGGCCAGTAAGTGCCTCAGAAGCTAAGGATTGCTTGTGTTTTTGCTCTAAATGCGCGATAAGTTTAGTCAGTTCCTCTATTTTTGCTTTTCGAAGTTTGGTGCGTTGTGCAGCTGCAGAGATGAGTATGCCTCGTACCACACATTTGTGGGCTGCCCATACCACTTCAGGTGTGGACTCTCCCTCGCCATTTTCCATGAAGTACTTGGTGAGTTGATGGGAAATCGAGTTTGTAACAGCAATGTCGGATAGGAGGGAATTGTCTAAACGCCATATCTGGGAGTGCATTCTTTTAGCTGGCAGTTGTAAAGTCAATGATATGGGACTGTGATCTGATAGGACCGAGGGTTCAATGGTGGATTTTTTGACCATTGGTAGTTCGTCTTGGGAAATGAAAAAAATAGTCTAACCGTGAGTACTTAGAGTGTGGTGGGGAGTAAAAGGTAAAATCTTTTTCATTAGGGTACAGAGTATGCCAGGTATCGTGCAATAGTAAGCCTCTCAGTTGCTGTTTTATGGCCCGAAGGGCTCTGTATGTGAGGGAAGAGTGACCATTGGATGTATCAAGGTTAGGGTTTAACGGGACGTTAAAGTCACCTCCAAGTATTAACAAACCTGATCGAAAGGACGTGAGTGTCTGAAGAGTGTCGCGGAAAAAGGAGACTTGTCGCGAATTTGGAGCATACAGGTTTGCTATAGTTATTGGTTGCTCATGTAGGGTGCCTTTTAAGAAAATGTATCTCCCAAGCGGGTCTCTATGAGTATCTGAAACAATAAGTGGGCAATTTTTAGATATGAGGATGCACACCCCTTTCGATTTGGCCTCATCATTAGATGCGTGATAAATTGTCGGGAAATGCCGGTCCTGTAATTTGGGAATCGTGTCTGTTCTAAAATGTGTTTCTTGGATCAGGGCAATATGGGTCCTGGACTTGTGTAGAGAGGAAAGTAAGAGGGAATGTTTTTCTGGTGTGTTCAGGCCGCGTATGTTGATGGATCGAAGATTTAGAAGAGCGGGAGATAGCTCCTTATCATCTGGTGCGTGATTAAGATCCATAGCCATCAATCACAAAAAAATAAAAATAAAAAAAAAAAAATAAAGGGGGGGGGGGGGGTTTTTGATTATCCGAAGAGATTACGGAGGTAATCAATACCTTGATTATCCCGCCTTCTCGAGTCTAGAAAAGGGATCGGAAAAGTACAGCGTGGGTGCAGCGCCTATCCCGTGGGAAACGGGTTATTATACTGCACCGTTGCTGTGCGGGGGTCGGTGTAGACCGTACACGAATGAGGTGGTGTGTGAGTGAGAGGGGTGTAGGCCTCGCCATCACATGACCATGAAAGCTAAATGAAGGAGGGGTACAGTAATAGTTCACTAGCTATTGACGTTGGGGTTCAACGGGATGGGCAAAAGAGGTGATGGTTGAATCACCTCAGTGACCCTGAAGAACAACCAGTATGTGCTTTGCTCAAGGTAGGGTGTCATGTTTTCTTGTTTCGTTAAGAATCACTCAGACCTCTGGAATCGCAGCATTGTCTGTGGGGATATGCAACAAAGATTCCAGGGTGTGAGATTGAGCATATGATATAATCTATTTAGTATAGTAAATGAGCTTAAAACCTATTCTATGCTTAAGTCTACTAACCGTTACTGTATAAGGCTAAACATACCTTTAAAAAAACCTTAGTTGAACTTTAGAATTTAGACAAAATGCAGTCCATGCCAGTAGTGGATGCCTCAGGTGAAGTACTCTATGAGGCGTACCTGTAAAGAAAAAGGGGTTAGCGGAATCATCAGTAGTCAGCGGCTTTGATAGTAGGCATCTTCGGCTACATTGTGTGTCCTTATTTCCCAGAAGATCACAATAGCTCGAGTATCCGCTGTTATTCTGGGATCAAAGTGTGAAGTGGGATGTCCTTCAGTATTAGGGATCTGCAGTCCATCGGCCGGTCGGTCTGGAGGTATCAGGGTTCCCAGGAGATTAAGCAAGCAAGGCTGTAGGACATGGTGGTCGTTTTTTTTTTTTTTCTTAGCCGTTAGTTTTTCAGGTCCGGTACAAACGTGTACTGCGGTGTATGCTGCATTTGAGCCGTATATCGGATGAACTCATCCCGAACTACTTAGAAGGTGGTGGCTCACAGGGGGAAACATGACTTCAGTGCATAGTGGGAATCCGGAACTTGAAGATCTGTTACCTTTGTTGAGACAGGGACTGTGAGGTGCGCTGACCAGGGAGCACTTGTTCTTTCCGCTGCCAACAGGAAGGCAGGTGGTCATTTCCGGAATCAGCGCTAAAGGCATTATGGGGGTTGTAGGCAGCTGCTCATACCTCAATCCTTCTAGGCATGGGGTAGGCCGCTAAGGGGGAGCAAACAGTCCCATTGGCGGATTCCATACAAGGCCTAACGGTCTGCGCTTACGCAGTAAATCTCGCCCTGTGATGACCGTTTTAGGAAAGTTATCAGCAGTTGAGTACAAGCACTCACTATTCTGTTTTAATAAAGATAAAGATAACTGTTCGCCTAACATGGCATAACTACGTGGCTGGGCATCTGTGACATTAGGCGCTTCTCTGATCTGTTAACGGTCCCGTCTGGCCCTTCTCAAGGTGGGCGAGGTTGCTGCACTGAATTCCCGATGATGATAGCGGGAGGTGCCATGGTACGTCGGGGCAGAAGGCGACCGTCTCCTCCTGTGTCCTGCATTCAGGGTCTCCATAGGTTCTTCAGGCTGGCGTTCTCTACGGACAGCCGAGCGGCGAAAATCCGCATACCACTCCGGTACCTCCACAACGGGGATGTTCAAGGTTTCACAGAACTGGGGAAGATCCTCAGGTACTCTGAGGAACGCCGAACGCCCTTGCGAGGATGCCGCGAGGCAGAAGGGGAATTTCCACTTGTACGGTATGCCTCTGGTACGTAAAGTGTCTAGGAGCGGCTTCAGGTCTCTGCGATGCTGTAGGGTTATGCCAGAAAGATCCTGAAAGATTTGTACCGTCTTTCCTTCATGGACGATTTGCGGGATGCTCCTGGCCTGGCGTAAGATGTCTTCCTTAACCTTGTAGTTCACCAGACAGAAAATCACGTCCCTGGGGGGTTCAGTGGCTTTTCCTTTGGGTCTCAGTGCACGGTGGATCCGTTCAAATTCAACCGGTGTCTGCTGCGGCCTATGCATTATGCCATTGAACAGGCTAGTTACTGAGGGCAAGAGTTGATCCCCCTCAATCGTCTCAGGGAGCCCCCGTATCCTTAGGTTCCGTCTTCTGCCCCGGTTATCGAGGTCTTCGAGATGCCTCTGCATATCCCTCATTTGGAGGGTATGTGTGTCTACTTGTCTGGTGGTTTTGCTGATTTGAAGGTCTTGCTGCTCTGCCGTTCGTTCTGTCAGCGCTACCCTGTCCGTCAAGGCACGGATGTCTAAACGGAGTTCAGATACGGCTGCTGCGAGGGCGTCTTTTATGTCCGTGGCGATCATCCGTAAGTCGCTTATGTTTAAATGATGCTGGGGGAGCTCTTCTGTGGCGTTCTCCCCTATTTGGCTGTTAGGTAGAGCTACTGGTGGAGTGCCCTGTGAGGAAGATGCGGCCTGGGCGCTTCTGTGGCGAGAAGACGCCATGTTTCCTCTGTTCGATCGGAACATGTCAGGGATATTGTGCCCGGGGTTGTCAGGCTGTTCCCTCGGCGATCTGGAACGGGATGTGGATGTGTTCCTGGATGCGGTTCCCATTTTTTAAGAAGGTTGTAGCTCAGTTTAACCTCCGTTATACTGGTCGTAGGTCGTGCGATGGCGGGGGCTGAGGAGTTAAGCTGCCATCTTCAGAAAGGGTCAGGCCACACTGAAAGATGAAGGTTAATGAAAGTGGCTCACCAAGTTTAGTGGAAGAAAGGTCCACTTGGTATTAGGAAGGGTGGAAGAAAAAGCAAGTAAGGTGTCCCTGAGTTAGGAAGATGGCCACCGTCTGCTATAGGTAGGCCAGAGCCTCAGCCTTTCCTAGGTGGTGGTCTGAAGAAAAGGTGGCAGGCTGTGGGTGTCTGAGATCAGCTTTTCCTAATCTTTTCCGGCCTTCAGGGTTTCTACAGCCTGCATCTATCATCCGGATGTGTCTGAAATAAGAAGGGCCGGGTTGGTTATCGCTCGTACCGCCGATTGCGGAACTCAAGCCCGGGGACGCTGGAGGCTTCACAGGCCTCAAGATGGCGGCGGGCCGCGAGTGGTCTGAGGTATTTTTCACTATATTTTGCCGGCTTGTACTGTGTCTGTACCCCTACCGATCCTCCCCCAGGAGAATATTAGTAGCTTTTGGCGATTCGTTGTCTCTACATTCAGCCTGGGGACGGTGAAGGCCTGTGGGCCGCAAGATGGCGGCGAGTCTCTGTTGTGAGGAGCCGGCCGCGTCCTAATAGCAATTCAATCGGCCAGCGAGACTCAGTAATTTCCCCAGGGGCAGATGTATCAGGTGTCCAGTGACTTATGTGGGAAGTTAGGAGGCTTACCCAGGTATGGGAATCGAAGGATGGTGTTGGATTGGGCCGGGTTGGTTATCGCTCGTACCGCCGATTGCGGTACTCGAGCCCGGGGATGCTGGAGGCTTCACAGGCCTCAAGATGGCGGTGGGCCGCGAGCGCTCCGAGCTAATCTTTCCTTGTTTGCTAGCATCCACAGTGACCGCTCACCATCCGACCTTCCCCTGTAACAGCCGCAGCAGATGGGGGCAATTCAGCTGTCCTGTGTTCGGCCAATTGCAGTGTTTAAGCCCGGGGATGATGCGGGTCCGTAGGCCGCAAGATGGCGGCGAGTCTTTGGAGATGAGGAGCCTGCAGCAGCCTAAGATACACTCGATCGGCCAGGTAACCTCTGAAATTTCCCCATGGATCGGAGTAGCGGGTGCTCAGCAACTGATGGGTGAGTTTTGGAGGCTCACCAAATGTTATAATTCGCAGGATGGCGGTGGATTGCAATAGTCTCCGCGGAGCTATCAGTTAACACGTCCTGTCACTACAGAGTCCGGACACGCCCCCCTTATGTCAGATTTAAATACATTACATATGCAACATATGTTTAATTGTTATCACATGACATTAGCAGGTTCTACCATAAACATTTTAGAAATGAGCTGGGAAATTATTAGGAAACTCAGAACCAGGCCATTGAGACAGCTGGAAAAGGAAGCTCCTGTTCTTGCTTGCAGAAACAACATCTGTTACAACTAAACACACTCCTATGCTGTTGTTGTGCCCATTTTCCAATCAGCCTTACGATTGGAGTGCTATGCCCCAACTGCTGAGTTATTGTTACTATTGCTTGGTCTCTAATTGGCAGTGGCTTATATGTCTTCTCTACCAACTAGCATTTTTGACTTTTCCAGAGGAGTGTATTGTTTTACAGCAGCATTCTAAAAAATGGATAGGAGGCAATAAATCTTACATGATAGGGAAGTGCCATCATCCCTTTATGTTAGCATTTAACAAAAGATATTCAGATATTTGGGATTTTTAAAGCATTACTTGACAATATACATGTAGTCAGGTGGTGGGCTACATCAATATGGAGATGGAGACATTGCCCTTTATTCTTCTCTCCCTCTACTAAGATACTGATCTTCCACTGGCCAGCAGGTGGAGAGCTAAAGCCAAGCAAGCCCATAGACTTCTATGCAGAGTACTGAGAATCCTGGGAGTTGTAGTTTGAGATGGCGGCCATATAATGGTTATATTATAATGGCTACACTACCATTATCCAATAGGCACTGTGCAGTAGAAGGAGTGGAGAAATGATTTTAAATAAACTGCTTGGAAAAGTTCTTCCTCTTGGCACAGAGGGAGTTAGAGAGAGAGCACCTCTATTTGAATATTTGCCTGCCAGTTGGAGACCATAATAGGGGAGATCCGAGCATAAGACTGGGAGTGAGGACACCCAGGGGCAGCACAGCACTGCCAACATCACAGCACCTGCATCGCGTCCCACAGCAGTGAGACTGGAACGTGTACTCACCCTCTGCTTCCCCACCCTGATCATTAAAGTCTTTTGGGCAGAGACCGTGGGGGCCCCCCTCTATAGTGAGATGTCAGCACAGCATTCCTGGAATTGGTTTAGGGGCTATTTGCCTATTGTTGATACTGCTAGCAGGGACTGAGCCACTCAGGAACAGGACACCAAGTGTACCCATTCCATACCTCACATATTCTGCACTCTGTACCGCACTTATTCCAAACCTAGGCTGCACCTATACCAACCCTATTCCACGTTATACTGAACCTTTAAAGCATCTGAACCTTCAACATGTACCTTGCACTTGTGATGAGACTATACCTTACCAATACTGTACCTATACTGCATGCAGGTTAACTGGGGCTGACGTTAAGTGCACCAATGCTCTTAATGATAGCTGGCAGAAGAACATCTCAAAGGACTACCCATCCTGTGAATAATTATTCTGCAAGCCCCTTTGTTCCCCTGCCCCCTCTATTACCATCCTCATTTTCTTTTTCAAGCACTGGGCAGAAGAGGGGGCAGGCACCGCTTGCTTTGGCACTCTGCCAAGAGCTGAAGCCAGTTCTCAGTCAGGCAGCTAGGTGGATCCTGAAAATATGGCCAAGATTCTTCAAGAACCAGGAGTGGCTCCGTGATGTCAACTGACAGTGGGCTATAGACTGTTATAAGCTGACTTTTTTTTAAAGAACTTAGCCAAATACATGGTGTCTTTATTTACTGGTAAAATGTTTTTGTCAGTGAGTAGGGGCAATTATTGGGGGGGTATCCTGTATCTTCGAGCCCACTTATTTTTAAAGGGGGCATCTAGATTTTTAGATTCTGATGAGCCCCTGCACACAGACCCCCAGTGCCAACAGTGCAGGTTTGTGGGGAATAGGCCCTTGTCCCCATCGACATGGCAAGGTGCCTTCCCCATGTTGAGGGTATGTGGAATGGTATGGTTCAGTTGGAGACAGCTTGCTACCCCCCCCCCCTTTCCTGGCCAGGCTACATGCTTGGACAAACATCTGGTAAGGATTTTGACTGGGTCCCAAACTTTGTTTCTTGTTCCCCCTTAAAATATGCCAAACAAAGGATCTGGTATAGAATTTGAGGGAAACCCAAGCCTTTTTTGTGTAGGGTCCCCTTGACATCCATACCAGACCCTCATCAAGGATTAGGGTCTGATGTGTATTCTTTTGGGAGAACCCATTGCATTTTTTTTTGATAAAGGGAATACCCAGCTACTTTTTCACAAAAAGCCATTTAAAGAGCATTTTTTTCTTTGTAAATGTCAGTTTTGCAGGCAGGCGATGTGTTTCCCCAGTCATGTTATTTAAAGAACTTTTGCATTTTAATGTTTCACTTAAATGATAAAATCACTACTCCCTGCGAAGCTGTTTTTTTATTTATATTTTTTTTACAATTTGTGTGACAACCACTTGCCTTTTAGCCTGGAAATTGGCCATTGCTGTTTGTTTTTTAATTCCCCTCCTTTTACTTGAATAGGGTTTGTTTTTGCATCCGAACTTCATTAAAGTATGCCAAATGCCCATCAATCCAAACCCAGGTACATTCAGCTCACAGCTAGTTGCCATATTACTACATTTGAACTGCAATGGATTTTGTTCTTGTGAAGCTAGCAGCAGGCAATGCCTTCTGTGTATTTTCTCATGACCCACAATTCAGGTATGACAACAATCTCAGACATGGAGCTGTGACAATTCTAAGCTGTGCTTGAACAAAGTTTTTTCTTCTCAATCTACTATAATGCAAAACAGTTATTTGCAGTATAAAGCTGTGGCTGTACATAGCATGTGCTAAAAGTGGGGTTTTCATTTAAAAACATAGCCTAATATATCAAAGAGAAAACATGTTTTTTTGTTTCACAAAGTTTTTATTGATTGAACAGACAAAACATAATACAACATACTATTGTCATAGTCAAGTATGCATATTGAGTATAACAGTGGGGTTGTAGTACAATTTACATTTGATTATGATAACAGCATATATTTAACAATTATCTAAACATTTCTATATGGATGTGTTAATTATGAATGTGAAAAGAAACACATTGGGGAAGAAATTAAGAAAAAAAAACATGTTTAACTTGTTTGTATATATTTAAATTTTGCTATTGCAAATATAACATCTTATCCCAAATGTTAGTTTCAGGTGTAAAGGCAAATCTCAGATTACTAATGCTTCTTCAGTGTAGTCTCAAAGTATTGCAGCTATAGCGGGACCCCTGTAGCCATATGTTGCTTTTGTCATTATGATTTCACCATTGAAAAAAAAAACTTCAATCAAGTCCCTTTACTTTACTTTGAAGTTTTCTTCACTGAATTTGTGGAAACCATATTATGAAGGGTGTCACGGCCAGGGGTCAGACTCAGAGACCAGTAGCCATGGCAGTAGAGAAGCTCCCACCGACCAGCAGGGTAAGTACACAAGCAGGTCATCCTGGAGGATGACATGGGCTTACCAAAGCTTCTGATGGTGGAGATGGGTTTTGCTGCATGTTAGCAGCAGGTTGCCGTCCTCGGGATTGCCCCACCAGAAGAAGAACAAGCCAGGGCCCAATAGCAAATATAACAGGTAGGGATCAAGTAGAATCATAGTTGATAAACAAGCCAAATGTCAGTAACAACTGGTTGCAGGTTGGAATCTAGAGGAACAAGTTATGATTAACAATAAATGGTTGCAGGCTGGGATCAAGCGGAAGCGTAGAGGACCAAAGGTCAGTAATGGGTGCTAGAGGAGATAAGGACAGCTGCAGATAAGCAAAGGAGCAAGATATCGGCTGGAGAGGAGCACAATAATATGGCAAAATGGAAGTGCAGAGACATGGCTTAAATCAGGAAGTTCATGGGAGGAGCAACTAGTTCAAGGTTCACCATAAACAAAAGATAAGGCAAAAATTGTCTAAAGAGATCAAACAGGGAGTTGTCCAAGATGCCCTGGATGAATGTGAGGAAACCTCTGGTGGAACTCAATCTGGGAGGATGAACATTTTCCTAAGGTTCCCAAGAATTTTCCTCTGGTCCATATCCTTCCTATTGAAAAAGATATTGTAGGTTGTTCATGAGGATTCTGTATTCAATAATTATTTCAACCACAAATTCTTCTTCACCCTGCACCCCAACAGGTGGAGGAGGTGGAATTATTATTTCAGAAAAAGGATTTTCATTAAATGGTTTGAGTAGGGATATGTAAAAAAAACTGTGTTGATTTGAGCAGAGATCTGGAAAGGTCCCACAAACTTGTGGAACAAGTAGTGGTTGGAATAACCCCAAAGGAGAAGATTTGGGTGTCCTATGGCATGCATAGGTCACATAGTTTTGACATCTTTTTTGCAACCAGGCCACCAAAAGGATCGTGATAAAAGTTCTTTCCAGCAAGTTTAGAGTCATGCACCAAACTGAGGACTTCTACCCGAACCAGTTCAGGTACATAGAGAGGATGTGCTTGAGTCCAAAAGCTGTTCTTGTACTCAAGGTTAATGTCCTTAGGTGGATAATTGAAAAGTGGGTCATTCTCATACCCCACTTTGAAAAGACTCAAGAATGTTTTGTAACTTGTGGTCCCTGGGAGTACTTTTGAGGCAGGATGTACATTCAGAGTTACCTTCCTGGAGAGGCTCAGACAACATCCTTGATAAGGCATCAGCCTTACCATTCCTTGACCCAGGTTGATACGAGATAATAAAATTGAACCTGGAAAATATTGAGACCAGTGTGCTTGTCTAGAAGGACAAATGATTTCCAAATTTTTATGATCAGTGATAACAGTTACAGGATGACAAATTTATTTTGTATAGTGGGTGGTGTAAAATGGTTGGCCACAAAGCCAGTTATGCTAGGTACAGCAATGCTGTCATCAAATCCATAGATCATGGCATCTTCATAGATCAGTTAACCCACAGTAATTAACCCTGTAATTAAATATTCATTTCTTTAAAAGGAATGTCTGAAAAATGGTGGTTACGATAAAGGTAAATGCAAACATTAACTGGGAATTAAAAAAAATGGAACACAGGTAATTTGCTTTAAAATAGTCCTACATCAAGATTTTCAATTATTGCTCCATAAATTATATTAAAACTCAAATTACAAAGAAACCTGTGTTATAGAAAGTAAGATTAAGCCAAAATGGGGAGTTGGCAAATTCTCTAGACACAACAAAGCTGATTAACTTAAAGCAAAAAAGTGCAAAGATTTGCAAAATTCACAGGAATATAGCAACCCACAGCTTCTTAAATATAAAACTTAAACCTTTTACAAGTTTATGTAATTAGAGGTGCTACAAGTTAACAAGAGTTAGGTGATAGATGTAACCAGCATTGCCTATATGCATCAGATTTTTTATCTCCCAGTTTCGGTTCCATTGGGGTCCTGTGGACTGGTCTGGGTTTATGTCCATCAGTTGGTCTTTAGCTACCTTTTCAGTTGCAGTAATATATATTACCTATATGTGTGTATGTGTATTTGTTTTTGCGGAAGTACAGGTGTCAGAGGCCCATTCTCTACATGTCTCTCCCCTCAGAACGGTTGTCTATGCGGCCACCTCCGCTCTATCACTGGGTTGATTAAAGTTCCTTTTAGCGGTGTCTATGATTCTTACCCATTCTTACACTGCTGATTTACCTCCTGACCTTACCAACACCCCAGTTAGGGTTTCCACCTGCGGAGGGATTTGTGCTTCATGATGGGAATTTGATGTGTTTAGCACACTTCCCTTTTTATTACCCCTCTTCCCCCCCTTCTCTATCTGTCCCCTCCCTTTTGTGTGATAGTTCCCTCTCCTCTCCTCATCCTTTCTGGGCTCCCCCTCCCCCCCTGTCACCCCCCTCCCGATTTTCATTCTCCCCTTCTTTGATAGCTATACCTGAGCACCAGAATGGCTTTGGGCACCATTAAATTCACCTCTTTCAATGTAAAGGGCCTTGGCGTTCCTGAAAAGCATTCCAGAATTTTAACAGATTTGAAAAAGCAATTTGCAGGAGGTCTTTCTCCAAGAAACACATTTCAAGATCAACCATGTGCCTTGTCTTACTAACAGAGCTTTCCCTAGAGCCTACCACAGTCCTTCTCCAATTCCAAAATCAAAAGAGGTGAGCATGTTGCTGGAGAATATGGTGCCCTGGTCATTGTCCATAATACAGCAGGGTCCAATGGGCCGTTTCCTTTTTGGAAAGGGGAAATCTGTGAATTGATAATTATTTTGGCCAATGTATATTTCCTCAATGTGGATCATCTCCCCTTCTTACGAAGCTTGATACCTGCTCTTTTGGAGTTCCAGGAGGGGACCCTGATCTTCGGTGGAGATCTAAATTTTGCCATGGACTCAGCCTTGGATGTCTCTAGGGGTACATCTCATCTTTCATATTCCCACCTTAAACGCCTAAAGGCAGAACTCAGTGACAGTGACTATTCCTTTTTTAACCTCAGCACATCAAACCTATTCCCGCTTAGACTATCTCCTGATTCCTCATAGAGAGCTCCCTCGTGTTTAATCTGCCCATATTGGAGGCATACTCCTGTAGGACCATGCTCCCATACACCTTACAAATGGGCCATATGGTTCGGGGTCCTCCATCCTGGCGTCTTAATGAGGCTCTCCTTCAATCCCCTGAAGTCCGTCAAATATTGGAAGCTATCCTCTCTGAATATATTTCCCTGAATAAGAATTCAGTGGACAACCCATTTGTGGTCTGGGAAGCCCACAAGCCGGTAATAAGGGGCACTCTGATCAAGATAGGAGCACGTCTGAAGCAGAAAAGGACTCTGCAGGTTGATATACTACTTGCCCATATTCGTTGCCTTGAAAGCACCCACAAAGCCAGTATTGCACGCTCGGTACATTGCGAGCTACTTAAGACCCGTGAGGAACTCAACTCTCTCCTTTTTCATAAAACAAAACAGAAATTGGCCTGGTCCCATTGTACTATGTACGAATTTTCAAACAAACCCGGCACCCTCCTTGCGAGGGCGCTCTGTGGACCTTGTACCCAGACCTATATCCCCACATCTTCGGAGCAAAAACTGTCTAAATCGGATGCTATAACTGCTGAATTTCACTTCTTTTACGATAGACCCAAGCCTTCCCCAGAAACCTCATTAGGCCTTTCTGTGAACATTCACACCTACATTGCATCCTCTGGCATGCCTTCTCTTTCCTCCTCTACACAATAACAATTATAGTCTCCTATCACAGAGAAGGAACAAAGTAAGGCTCTCGCTCTGTCCAAATCGAAAAAGGCACCAGGGCTTGACGGTCTGACTGCCATCTGCTACAAGACGTTTTGTACTTTACTCACACCAAGCTTGGTAACAGCTCTTAACTCCCTGGTGGAGGGGAGGTCTATGCTGGTAGACGCTCTCAGAGCATTTATCTCCCTGATTCCTAGGGAAGGCAAAGATCCAGCCCAGTGCGACAGCTACCATCCCATTGCGCTTTTAAATACTGCTCTCAAACTCTTTGCAAAGATTCTGGCCAATAGATTACTGCCGCATCTCCCGATTCTGATACACAAAGACCAGGCAGGTTTTTTCCCACTCCGAGAGCCTTGTGACAATACCATTCATGTTGTCAATCTAATTCATGCTGCCAGGACTTCTAAAAAACTGCTTAATCTGCTCTCAACGGATGCAGACAAAGCATTCATCAGGGTCCACTGATCCTTCATACGAGCGACTATGGAACATATTGGCCTTGGGACCTCCATGCTTAGTTGGATTTCTGCTCTGTTCACGCCCTTCTGCGGCTGTAAAAGCCAACAAGACCAGGTCTGACTTTTTGACATATCGAATGGGACACAGCAGTGCCGCCGCCCCTTATATTTATACTGACATTGGAACCCTCCCTCTCCATTCCGTGATCATCCCAACATCACCAGTTATCATAAATCCTCAGTAGACCATAAGGCGGCAGCGTTCTCTGATGACCTGATCTTTTTTCTTACGGACCCACCTACTTCTCAACCAAACCTCCTAAAGGCTCTACAGGTGTATGGGAACTTCGTCCCATTTCAAAATTAACTTTGGAAAATCCTCTGCCCTTATTGTCTCTGCAGACCCTGACGTGATCTAGAGATTCTGGCCTTCTTTTCCCTTCCAGTGAGCGTCTGCGGCAATTAAATACCTAGGCAACAGCATCACTTCTGACTGGTCCAAACTTTACCGAACCAATTTTGAGCCACTTCTTATCAAACTGAAAGAAGACTTGATGCACTGACAATCCTTAACAGTGCTCCCTCGAATCCTCTTTCTACTGCAAGCCCTTCCCATACAGCTCCCGCCTCTTTTCTTCGCACTATTGGCTCACAGCTCTGGAAATTTGTCTGATCACATCAGAAACCATATCAGACGTTGCAGAGTCTATCACTACCGAAGGTCTCTGGGGGCCTCGCTCTTCAGGATATTCGGCTTATTATAGAGCCCCACATCTCAACAGGATTGTTGATTGGCATTGCCATGGGAAGGCCAAGCTCTGGGTCTCCATGGATTTGGAAAACTCTCAGGGTACTGCTTTGAGTTGGCCTTGGATATCTTCCCCCATATCTAGAGAGCTGTGCATGCATCCTACCTGAGGCAGTACTTTACAGGTAGCACTGGAAGTGTTTTGAAACTCTTCAATTTCTTCAATTTCTCCACACCCCTCGCCTATGATTCCCATTTCAGGTAATCCCGAATTCATCCCAGGTCTTTATGGTAGGCAGTTTTGTCATCTTAAAGGTCAGGACTTCCTCAAATCAACAGGGACATTGATTTCCTCTGACCCAGCCCGTCTTATTGGTCTTATTGACCCTCCTCTGGACTTTTGGGATTGCTTTCAACTACGCTATTCTCTTAGACGTTGTTCCCATACCCCAGGTATCCTTTGCCCGCTCACGTGTTTTGAATCACTATTTCACAGAGGGGAACCAATACATCATTCCCTCTCATTGCTATATTCCTCCCTGATTCAACCTGGCGAAGAACATGTTCCTCCATTTTTCACTAAATGGGAAACCAATCTGGCTTTGAGCTTTACTCCCATCCAAAGACTAAAGAGTTTCCATTTTGCTCAAAAGTCATCTATTGCCACGCAGGTACAGGAGACTAGTTATAAGATCCTTACCAGATGGTACATGGTCCCCACAGAACTTCACTGTATGTCCCAGACTCCTGTTGGCGTGGGTGGAACTATGATCCACATTTTCTGGGAATGTCCAAAAATTCAACAGTTTTGGCAAGATGTAACCGCTTCAGCCCCGGAAGATTTTAACCCCTTCCTGACCAAAGCACTTTTTACAATTTGGCACTGAGTAGCTTTAACTGACAATTGCGCGGTCGCGTGACGCTGTACCCAAAACACAATTTTCGTCCTTTTTTTCCACACATATAGAGCTTTATTTTGGTGGTATTTGATCACCTCTGCGGTTTTTATTTTTTGCGCTATAAACAAAAAAATAGCAACAATTTAAAAAAAACAATATTTTTTACTTTTTGCTATAACAAATATCCCCAAAAATGTTTTTTTTTTTTTAATTTCTTCATCAGTTTAGGCCAATACATATTCTTCTACATATTTTTGGTAAAAAAACCCATAATAAACGTATATTGATTGGTTTGCGCAAAAGTTATAGCGTCTGCAAACTATGGGAAAGATTTTTTTTTTTACTAGTAATGGCGGCGATCTGCGATTTTGTGGTTTATAGGAAGCTCAAACTCCTCCTCCCATCTTCAGATTCAGATTCAGAATACTTTAATAATCCCAAAGGGAAATTACTGTTATACAGCTGCATTCAACAAAGACAACACAAGATCACAATAATGAATGGAACAAAGCACAAAACAAGACACAATACATTCACAATAAAATTACTAGGGATGAGCCGAACAGCTCCTGGTTCGGTTTGCAGCAGAATATGCGAACAGGCAAAAAATGTGTGCGAACACCATTAAAGTCTATGGGACACAAACGTGAAAAGTCAAAAGTGCTCATTTTAACCGCTTGCCAACCAGCCGCCATCATTTTACTGTGGCAGGTCAGCACGATCCCATGAGCCGTCATACCTATACATTGGCTCGTGGGATTGGGATAGCAGGAGCGCACAAGCGCCCGCTGCACTGCGGGGGTGCCAATGGCCGACTGACATGATGACTGCTGGCCACAAGCAATCGTGGGCACGAGAGGCAGAACACGGAAGTGTGTGTGTAAACACACAAATCCTTGTTCTGCTCTGTGAGGAGTAACAGATCGTGTGCTCCTAATAGCTAGGAACCACGATCCGTCACTTCCTCTAGTCAGTCCCCTCCCTTCAGTTAGAAACCCGTAGCAGGGAACACAGTTAACCGCCACAGATCGCCCCCTAATGTTAACCCCCTTCCCTGCCAGTGACATTTTTACAGTAATCAGTGCATTTTTATAGCACTGATCACTGTATTAATGCCAATAGTCCCACAAATGTGTCAAATGTGTCAAATTGCAGTCCCGATGAAAATCGCAGATCGCTGCCATTACTAATAAAAAAAAAAAATGAATAATAAAAATGCCATAAAACTATTCCCTATGTTGTAGACGCTGTAACTTTTGTGCAAACCATCACTATACGCTTATTGCGTTTTTTTTTTACCAAAAATATGTAGAAGAATATATATCGGCCTAAACTGAGGAAAAAAAAAATTTTATACATATTTTTGGGGAATACTTATTATAGCAAAAAGTAATAAATATTGCATTTTTTTTGAGGTGATCAGATACCACCAAAAGAAAGCTCTGTTTGTGGGAAAAAAAGGATGTCAATTTTGTTTGGGTGCAGCGTCGCACGACCGCGCAATTGTCAGTTAAAGCGACGCAGTGCCGAATAGCAAAAAATAGCCCAGTCATTCAGCAGCCAAATCTTCTGGGGCAGAAGTGGTTAAAGGCTTATATGCAAGTTATTACCATAAAAAGTGTTTGGGAACCCGGGTCCTACCCCAGGGGACATGTATCAATGCAAAAAAAAGTTTTAAAAACGGCCGTTTTTTTTTCAGGAGCAGTGATTTTAATAATGCTTAAAGTGAAACAATAAAAATGAAATATTCCTTTAAATATAATGCCTGGGTGGTCTCCTTAGTCTGCCTGTAACAAAGCGCATCTTTGTGATGTGATTTACTATGCCACAGCAAAATGACATTTCTAAAGGAAAAAATGTCATTTGAAAATGCTTGCAGCTGTAAAGTATTGTCAGATCCCGGCAATACAGATAAAAATTATTGAAAAAAATGGCGTGAGTCCCCCTGTCCATTACTAGACCCTTTCGGTCTGGTATGAGTATTAAGGGGAAGCCCGCTCCAAAATTTAAAAAAATGGTGTGAGATCCCCCTCAAAATCCATACCAAGCCTTTCAGGTCTGGTATGGATATTAAAGCGGAAGTAAACCCATCCATTTACCAGTTTCAAAAAACTGGCACATGCCGGAAATGTAACACTCCCATTGGTTGTGCTCTCAACCAAACTGTCAAACCATCCAATGGCTGGTGTCATAACTGATCACATGTGCAGCATCATGGCAGTTGTAGATTAAACAGAGGCAAAGATGGCAGCTTCCTTGGCTGAAAACGATAGGGGGGTTTACGGGGAACATTCCTTGTAATAGAAAAAAAGCATGACAGGACCTCTTAAATATGAGATCTGGGTTCAAAAAGACCTCAGATCTCATATTTACACTAAAATGCAATAAAAAAAAAATGGCCCTTTAAGAGCTATGGGCAGAAGTGACGTTTTGACGTCGCTTCTGCCCTGCAATGGTATGGAGATGGGTGGGAGCCATCTTCCCCTCACTCGTCTCCATGCCTAACAGGAAGAAGGATCCAATCGCCTCCGCCACTGCCGAAGACTCCAGGAAGCGGCGGAGGGCACAGGAGTGTGGCAGGGGGAGGCCCTCTCCCGCCGCTGATAAAAGTGATCTTGCAGTGAATCCGCCACAGAGACCACTACTATCAGAAACTGGACCGTCTGCTGAAGAAGAGGATTCCAGAGTTATGGCAGCTAGCTGCTCCAATAACAAAGATATCCCTCTTCAAAGTTAGGATTTATATCGGTGTGTGGAGGTCCAGAAGTGGTTAAAGACTCCAACTCCAATCCAACAATATCATTGTACTTGCAAATTAGTTTGTTGAGTCTGTTGGTGTCAGCCACCTTAAACCTGCTTTCCAAGCATGCCACTGCATAAAGGAGAGCGCTGGCCACCACAGACTCATAAAACATCTTGAGCATCGTCCTGAAGATGTTAAAAGACCTCATTCTCCCCAAAAAATAGAGGCGGCTCCGTCCCTTCCGATAGAGAACCTTAGTGTTCTTGCTCCAGTCCAGCTTATTATCTATGTGCACCCCTAGATACTTGTAACTCTCTACTACATCCACATCCACTCCCCGAATGGAAACAGGAGTCACTGGTTCCTTCCTCCTTCTCAAATCCTCAACCATCTCCTTTCAACAAGAGGTTAGTTACCAGTCAGGTGTAGATATTGGTCAGGAATCAATCCCAGGTGCCGGTCACGACTGGCCACCACATGGACAGGATAAAATGAAGATTGGCCACACACTGTGGATAGTATCCATAAAAGTCCTTTATTCCATGACATCATAATGTTTAAGCCCTCCTCTTGTGCAGCGCGTTAACTGTATCGCATATCCTAGTGCTGTTTGTCCCCTGTCATGTTGTGTCATGGAATGAAGGACTTTATCCACAGTGTGCAGCCAATCTTTGTCTATGTCACATTTAGATACAGATGATTATCCTCACACCATGTGACAAAGCTTTCCACCATGGTCCTATTCTTAGTCTCTTTCCTATCCCTGATACATGCCACTACCGCACAGTCATGCAAAAACTACTGAAGATGGCAAGACTCTGGTAACTAAAATCAGTGGTATAGACAGTAAAAAGAAAGCGAGGGGGAACTGTCCCCTGTGGAACCCCAATATTGCTGATCACCCTATCCGACACACAGTCTTGCAAACACACATACTGCGGTCTTCCTGTCAGGTAGTCTGCAATCCTTGACACAAGGGAAACATCAATCTGTATCGCTGTTATCTGCAAAGAGAAGATTAATATTGTTCCCAAATGTGTGCTCCAATCCTCACTTATACCTCATCCTGGCTGGTGAGGAAAGGGGAACTTGTACTAGTGCGTACATGGGATAGGCAAATATATTTAACACCACTGCATGGGGAAAAATGCAACATATACAGTAATTGCAGAATTTGCATCTCCCAATTCCATGGGAATGTAAAATCAGCTGAAGCAGGTGATATGCAAGTAAACTGAAGAACAAATGAATCTGCAATCGATTCTCAATGATCTTGGAAGGGCCCAAAACTGATTTCAGTGGCACTGACTGACAAATTTTTTTTAGCTGGTCATGGCATAGTAATGGCATGAATTCAGCCAATACAGGTCTTATAAAAGGCTGATTGTATATACTGTTATCTGAATTTTTTTGCATAGGGTTATGGGATTTTCTTTAATCAATGTTTTTGTTACTATTTCTTTTCACATATTAAACATTCCTGCATACATACATTTTTCCTGGTAGGTCTTCTACCCAGTCATGTACTATCACAAGTTTTCTGATGCCCCGTACACACGGTCAGACTTTGTTCGGACATTCCGACAACAAAATCCTAGGATTTTTTCAGACGGATGTTGGCTCAAACTTGTCTTGCATACACACGGTCACACAAAGTTGTCGGAAAATCCGATCATTCTGAACGCGGTGACGTAAAACACATACGTCGGGACTATAAACGGGGCAGTAGCCAATAGCTTTCATCTCTTTATTTATTCTGAGCATGCGTGGCACTTTGTCCGTCGGATTTGTGTACACACGATTGGAATTTCCGACAACGGATTTTGTTGTCGGAAAATTTTATAGCCTGCTCTCAAACTTTGTGTGTCGGAAAATCCGATGGAAAATGTCCGATGGAGCCCACACATGGTCGGAATTTCCGACAACACACTCCGATCGGACATTTTCCATCGGAAAATCCGACCGTGTGTACGGGGCATGACTCTTCTTTTTGTTCTGGCAGTGGCCAGTCCTTAAAGTGATACTAAACTCACAAGTGTTTAATTTACATTATACCTTCTCCTTCTGTAAATGAGTGATGGCACTGTAATTATTTTAATTAAAAAAAAAAGTACTTTTAAATAAAAAAGAAAAAAGTACTTTTTTCCTAAGAGATATACAGCTGTCACATGACCCGGCTCTCTCCCAGCCTGTCTGCAGGGAAACAGCGGCATGAGGAGCTCCTAGTCCTCTGCTTCTGGTCACATGTTCAAAAAAAAAAAAACAGCCTTTGGAATACAGTAAAAAAAAAAATAATATCAATAAACTGTTTTTAATTGTCATAGAAATATGGAACATTCACCACAAAGTTAAAGACTGGGTCACATTAGAACATATAATAACCCCTCTCTGTCTAAGATCTTTACCTTGGATACACCTACAACACATTCCCTCCAAGATGAAACTCCACCCCCTTATCTGTCCTTCTTTGGATGTCTTCAGACACACGGCCAAGGTCTCAAACCCAACCCCTTGGTTAAGTCCACTTACCCCTCTGAGCTCAAATCCAGATTTTTCCCCTGGCACAAAGGACAACTTTCTACAGAGAAACTGACCTCACAGAGATGTCCTAGCACCTCACTTCTTCTAGAGAGGCTCTCTCCGGTCCTGGGAAGCCCTCAACACTCAACTAGCCCCACTCTCAATCCCCCTCTGGACATGTTCTCAGGTGAAACATTTCCTGACCAGACAGGATACTGCTCATCTTTGGAAGAAACCAAAAGATATAAGATGCCCTCAAAGGCATCTTATATCTGGTATATACTCCTCACTCTTTGAGGAGTGCTGATCCTTCTCCTTGGCCTCATTCACAGCATGGAAACATAACCTCAACATAGAATTCTCAACTCCTGAGTGGGAATCCATTTGCACCTATGTACACAAGGGCTCCCACCACTCAGGAAAGCTGTTTTAAAGTTCTCTTTAGATGGTACAGGACTCCTACCTTCTCAACAAATTTTCAAATTCAATTCCAAATAAATGTTGGCGTTGTGATGCACCTGATGGGTCATTGCTCCACATTTGGTGGTTTTGCCCCAAAATCCAACCATTCTGGAAAGAAGTATAGGAAACTATATTACAAGTTACAACAGACAACATCGACTTCTCTCCTGCCCAGTAACTGCTTCATCATACTTCCATCCCACAGAAATATTATCTCAAGTCACTGGCGATGTTTATGATCAACGCTGCTAGACATTGTATACCTAAATACTGGCGTTCAGCGATTATCCCAACGAAAAAGGAATGGGCTCACAGACTCAACAACATGGAAAAAATAGAAGAACTTATCAGCATTTCACAAAAAAAGATTGCTAAATATATACAAAATGGTACCAATGGCACCGCTTTAAAGAAACATCTGCTTACTCAGAATTTGAATAGTACCCACACACGTCTATATGCCTCCTCTATATACATACACTCTCCCCTTCCTCATTTTGTTCCCCTATGGGACTACATAAAATAGCTATACCATACCCACTACGCAAAATAAACCAGTATGTCCAATAAATTCCATGTGCGCCCCTCTCTTTCCTTCCCACATCCCCTCTTGTTTCCCCCGATTTCCTTCCAACCTCTCCCTTATCCCCTCTTATCACCTCTTTCTTTCCAAGTCTAATTGTCTCCGGATTTACAAATACTAACAACATACTATATATGTAGACAATGAATAGAAACTGATAAAACACAAATGATTGATATTACCTTTCTAGGGTTGTTTTTTCTCACATGTTTTAACTTCTT
Organism: Aquarana catesbeiana; assembly: GCF_042186555.1. Taxonomy (NCBI): domain Eukaryota; kingdom Metazoa; phylum Chordata; class Amphibia; order Anura; family Ranidae; genus Aquarana; species Aquarana catesbeiana. The sequence goes on from NC_133326.1 coordinate 37,257,339, forward strand.
ATAAGTTGTATATCAAAGGGAAAAAAAAAAGAAATCATATATTTCTGTTTTTCCTCACAACTGTACCTTTCTTCCTACAACATTTTGTAAACTATTCGCTTTGATATATATTTGGCAAAGATGTGCCATATTGGCCTTATATGGGTCTTTTTCTTCTCGTTTCAATAAAAAAATTATGGAAAAAAAAAAGAAATCAAATCTTAATTATTTTTCGGTTATAATGTGCTGTTGGCAGATTTCTGCCAGTCACAACCTGTGTCATGTCCCACCAGCCTGTGTCCTAAAATAACAGGGAGGTTAAGCCTCCATCAATCAAGATATAACATCCCACCCCCTTAGCTGGTTAGTGGGCATGGATGAGGAGGGAGGGAGTGGGTTGTTATTTACCAATGTGTGTACACCAACATGCCTGAGTCTACAGTCACATGGGCTGCTCAGATGTGATGGGGAGATAATGCTCAGGATAGAAAATACACTGAAAACATGTGTAGAACCTGCCAACACTGTTCTGAAAACTTCACAACTGCAGTGGGGACATGGGCAGGAGGAGGAGGTAGAGAACAGCAGGATCAACCAGGTTTTTGCAGAATACCAAAAATTGATTCTTTAGTAACTGAGTGAGTATGAACAGCATGTATTACACCATTTATTGATAGTTTTTAATAATGTGGGTTCTATAAAGTGTTTCAATTGGCTATACTGCCATCCATCTATCACCATCAGCTCCTTTTTATTTTTTAGCTCCTGATAGGTGTACATTTTACCTTGCTCCATAATATCTTTCAGTTGTGCATACTCCTGTATAGGGATGAGCCGAACACCCCCCTGTTCGGTTCGCACCAGAGCATGCGAACAGGAAAAAAGTTTGTTCAAACACGCGAACACCGTTAAAGTCTATGGGACACGAACATGAATAATCAAAAGTGCTAATTTTAAAGGCTTATATGCAAGTTATTGTCATAAAAAGTGTTTGGGGACCCAGGTCCTGCCCCAGGGGACATGGATCAATGCAAAAAAAAGTTTTAAAAACGGCCGTTTTTTCAGGAGCAGTGATTTTAATAATGCTTAAAGTCAAACAATAAAAGTGTAATATCCCTTTAAATTTCGTAGCTGGGGGGTGTCTATAGTATGCCTGTAAAGGGGCGCATGTTTCCCGTGTTTAGAACAGTCTGACAGCAAAATGACATTTCGAAGGAAAAAACCCATTTAAACCTACTCGCGGCTATTGCATTGCCGACAATACACATAGAAGTTCATTGATAAAAACGGCATGGGAATTCCCCACAGGGGAACCCCGAACCAAAATTAAAAAAAAAAAATGACGTGGGAGTTCCCCTAAATTCCATACCAGGCCCTTCAGGTCTGGTATGGATATTAAGGGGAACCCCGGCCAAAATTTAAAAAAAAAAATGACGTGGGGTTCCCCCTAAATTCCATACCAGACCCTTCAGGTCTGGTATGGATTTTAAGGGGAACCCCGCGCCAAAAAAAAAAAAAACACGGCGTGGGGTCCCCCCCAAAAAACATACCAGACCCTTATCCGAGCACGCAACCTGGCAGGCCGCAGGAAAAGAGGGGGGGACGAGAGTGCAGGCCCCCCTCCTGAACCGTACCAGGCCACATGCCCTCAACATTGGGAGGGTGCTTTGGGGTAGCCCCCCAAAACACCTTGTCCCCATGTTGATGAGGACAAGGGCCTCATCCCCACAACCCTGGCCGGTGGTTGTGGGGGTCTGCGGGCGGGGGGCTTATCGGAATCTGGAAGCCCCCTTTAACAAGGGGACCCCCAGATCCCGCCCCCCCCTGTGTGAAATGGTAAGGGGGTTCATACCCCTACCATTTCACTAAAAAACTGTCAAAAATGTTAAAAATGACAAGAGACAGTTTTTGACAATTCCTTTATTTAAATGCTTCTTCTTTCTTCTATCTTCCTTCATCTTCTTCTTCTTCTTCTATGTACGTCGGCAAGGCGGCACGGGCAGGCAAAATCACGTATATGTACGTGATCTGCCTCCTGCGGGTGGGGGGTCCGATCGGACCCCCCCGGTGCCCGAGGCGGTCCTCTTTTGTCCCCCGGCGATCGGAGGTAAGGGGGAGGCCATCCGTTCGTGGCCCCCCCTCCGCGATCGCCGCCGGCCAATCAGATCATTTCCTTTGCTGCTGTATGCTAAACAGCAGCAAAGGAAATTATGTCATCTCTCCTCTGCTCGGTATTTTCCGTTCCGGCGCCGAGGAGAGAAGACAGGAATGTGAGTAAAAACACACACACAGTAAAACATGCCAGGCACACTAAACACCCCCGATCGCCCCCCAATCACCCCCCAATCACCCCTCCCCCCTCCCTGTCACACTGACACCAAGCAGTGTTTGTTTTTTTTTTCTGATTACTGCATGGTGTCAGTTTGTGACCGTTAGAAGTGTTAGGGCAGTTAGTGTTAGCCCCCTGTAGGTCTAGGTACCCCCCTTAATAAAGTTTTAACCCCTTGATCACCCCCTGTCGCCAGTGTCACTAAGCGATCATTTTTCTGATTGCTGTTTTAGTGTCGCTGGTGATGCTAGTTAGGGACGTAAATATTTAGGTTCGCTGTCAGCGTTTTATAGCGACAGGGACCCCCATATACTACCTAATAAATGTTTTAACCCCTTGATTGCCCCCTAGTTAACCCTTTCACCACTGATCCCCATATAACTGTTATGGGTGACGCTGGTTAGCTCGTTTATTTTTTATAGTGTCAGGGCACCCGCCGTTTATTACCGAATAAAAGTTTAGCCCCCTGATCGCCCGGCGGTGATATGCGTCACCCCAGGCAGCGTCAGATTAGCGCCAGTAGCGCTAACACCCACGCACGCAGCATACGCCTCCCTTAGTGGTATAGTATCTGAACGCATCAATATCTGATCTGATCAATCTATACTAGCGTCCCCAGCAGTTTAGGGTTCCCAAAAACGCAGTGATAGCGGAATCAGCCCAGATACCTGCTAGCACCTGCGTTTTGCCCCTCCGCCCGGCCCAGTCCAGCCCACCCAAGTGCAGTATCGATCGATCACTGTCACTTACAAAACACTAAACACATAACTGCAGCTTTCGCAGAGTCAGGCCTGATCCCTGCGATCGCTAACAGTTTTTTTGATAGCGTTTTAGTGAACTGGCAAGCGCCAGCGGCCTAGTACACCCCGGTCGTAGTCAAACCAGCACTGCAGTAACACTTGGTGACGTGGCGAGTCCCATAAGTGCAGTTCAAGCTGGTGAGGTGGCAAGCACAAGTAGTGTCCCGCTGCCACCAAGAAGAAGACAAACAGGCCTGTCGTGCCCATAGTGCCCTTCCTGCTGCATTCACCAATCCTAATTGGGAACCCACCACTTCTGCAGCGCCCGTACTTCCCCCATTCACATCCCCAACCAAATGCAGTCGGCTGCATGAGAGACATTTTCTTTATGTCCTCCCGAGTACCCCTACCCAACGAACCCCCCCAAAAAAGATGTAGTGTCTGCAGGAAGCACGGATATAGGCATGACACCCGCTATTATTGTCCCTCCTGTCCTGAAAATCCTGGTCTTTGCATTGGTGAATGTTTTGAACGCTACCATTCACTAGTTGAGTATTAGCGTAGGGTACAGCATTCCACAGACTAGGCACACTTTCACAGGGTCTCCCAAGATGCCATCGCATTTTGAGAAACCCGAACCTGGAACTGGTTACAGTTATAAAAGTTAGTTACAAAAAATGTGTAAAAAAAAAAATATATAAAATAAAAAAAAATAGTTGTCGTTTGATTGTTCTCTCTCTCTCTATTCTCTCTCTATTGTTCTGCTCTTTTTTACTGTATTCTATTCTGCAATGTTTTATTGTTATTATGTTTTATCATGTTTGCTTTTCAGGTATGCAATTTTTAATACTTTACCGTTTACTGTGTTTTATTGTTAACCATTTTTTTGTCTTCAGGTACGCCATTCACGACTTTGAGTGGTTATACCAGAATGATGCCTGCAGGTTTAGGTATCATCTTGGTATCATTCTTTTCAGCCAGCGGTCGGCTTTCATGTAAAAGCAATCCTAGCAGCTAATTAGCCTCTAGACTGCTTTTACAAGCAGTGGGAGTGAATGCCCCCCCCCCACCATCTTCCGTGTTTTTCTCTGGCTCTCCTGTCTCAACAGGGAACCTGAGAATGCAGCCAGTGATACAGCCAGCTGACTATAGAGCTGATCAGAGACCAGAGTGGCTCCAAACATCTCTATGGCCTAAGAAACCGGAAGCTATGAGCATTTCATGACTTAGATTTCGCCGGATGTAAACAGCGCCATTGGGAAATTGGGAAAGCATTTTATCATACCGATCTTGGTGTGGTCAGATGCTTTGAGGGCAGAGGAGAGATCTAGGGTCTAATAGACCCCAATTTTTTCAAAAAAGAGTACCTGTCACTACCTATTGCGATCATAGGGGATATTTACATTCCCTGAGATAACAATAAAAATTATTAAAAAAAAAAAAAAATGAAAGGAACAGTTTAAAAATAAGATAAAAAAGCAAAAAAATTATAAAGAAAAAAAAAAAAAGCACCCCTGTCCCCCCCTGCTCTCGCGCAAAGGCGAACGCAAGCGTCGGTCTGGCGTCAAATGTAAACCGCAATTGCACCATGCATGTGAGGTGTCACCACGAACGTCAGATCGAGGGCAGTAATTTTAGCAGTAGACCTCCTCTGTAAATCTAAAGTGGTAACCTGTAAAGGCTTTTAAAGGCTTCTAAAAATGTATTTAGTTTGTCACCACTGCACGTTTGTGCGCAATTTTAAAGCATGTCATGTTTGGTATCCATGTACTTGGCCTAAGATCATCTTTTTTATTTCATCAAACATTTGGGCATTATAGTGTGATTTAGTGCATTAAAATTTAAAAAAGTGTGTTTTTTCCCCAAAAAATGCGTTTGAAAAATCGCTGCGCAAATACTGTGTGGAAAAAAAAATGAAATACCCACCATTTTAATCTGTAGGGCATTTGCTTTAAAAAAATATATAATGTTTTGGGGTTCAAAGTAATTTTCTTGCAAAAAAAATAATTTTTTCATGTAAACAAAAAGTGTCAGAAAGGGCTTTGTCTTCAAGTGGTTAGAAGAGTGGGTGATGTGTGACATAAGCTTCTAAATGTTGTGCATAAAATGCCAGGACAGTTCAAAACCCCCCCAAATGACCCCATTTTGGAAAGTAGACACCCCAAGCTATTTGCTGAGAGTCATGTCGAGTCCATGGAATATTTTATATTGTGACACAAGTTGCGGGAAAGAGACAATTTTTTTTTTTTTTGCACAAAGTTGTCACTAAATGATATATTGCTCAAACATGCCATGGGAATATGTGAAATTACACCCCAAAATAAATTCAGTTTCTTCTCCTGAGTACGGGAATACCACATGTGTGAGACTTTTTGGGAGCCTAGCTGCGTACGGGACCCCGAAAACCAAGCACCGCCTTCAGGCTTTCTAAGGGCATAAATTTTTGATTTCACTCTTCACTGCCTATCACAGTTTCGGAGGCCATGGAATGCCCAGGTGGCACAAAACCCCCCCAAATGACCCCATTTTGGAAAGTAGACACCCCAAGCTATTTGCTGAGAGGTATAGTGAGTATTTTGCAGACCTCACTTTTTGTCACAAATTTTTGAAAATTGAAAAAAGAAAAGAAAAGTTTTTTCTTGTTTTTCTTCATTTTCAAATACAAATGAGAGCCGCAAAATACTCACCATGCCTCTCAGCAAATAGCTTGGGGTGTCTACTTTCCAAAATGTGGTCATTTGGGGGGTTTTGTGCCACCTGGGCATTCCATGGCCTCCGAAACTGTGATAGGCAGTGAAGAGTGAAATCAAAAATTTACACCCTTAGAAATCCTGAAGGCGGTAATTGGTTTTCGGGGCCCCGTACGCGGCTAGGCTCCCAAAAAGTCCCACACATGTGGTATCCCCATACTCAGGAGAAGCAGCTAAATGTATTTTGGGGTGCAATTCCACATATGCCTATGGCCTGTGTGAGCAATATATCATTTAGTGACAACTTTGTGCAAAAAAAAAAAAAAAAAAATGTGTCACTTTCCTGCAACTTGTGTCAAAATATAAAATATTCCATGGACTCAACATGCCTCTCAGCAAATAGCTTGGGGTGTCTACTTTCCAAAATGGGGTCATTTGGGGGGGGGGGGGTTGTGCCATCTGGGCATTTTATGGCCTTCAAAACTGTGATAGGTAGTGAGGAGTGAAATCAAAAATTTACGCCCTTAGAAATCCTGAAGGCGGTGATTGGATTTCGGGGCCCCGTACGCGGCTAGGCTCCCAAAAAGTCCCACACATGTGGTATCCCCATACTCAGGAGAAGCAGCTGAATGTATTTTGGGGTGCAATTCCACAGAGGCCCATGGCCTGTGTGAGCAATATATCATTTAGTGACAACTTTTTGTAAATATTTTTTTTTTGTCATTATTCAATCACTTGGGACAAAAAAAATAAATATTCAATGGGTTCAACATGCCTCTCAGCAATTTCCTTGGGGTGTCTACTTTCCAAAATGGGGTCATTTGGGGGATTTTGTACTGCCCTGCCATTTTAGCACCTCAAGAAATGACATAGGCAGTCATAAACTAAAAGCTGTGTAAATTCCAGAAAATGTACCCTAGCTTGTAGACGCTATAACTTTTGCGCAAACCAATAAATATACGCTTATTGACTTTTTTTTACCAAAGACATGTGGCCGAATACATTTTGGCCTAAATGTGTGACTAAAATTGAGTTTATTGGATTTTTTTATAACAAAAAGTAGAAAATATCATTTTTTTTCAAAATTTTCGGTCTTTTTCCGTTTATAGCGCAAAAAATAAAAACCGCAGAGGTGATCAAATACCATCAAAAGAAAGCTCTATTTGTGGGAAGAAAAGGACACAAATTTTGTTTGGGTACAGCATTGCATGACCGCGCAATTAGCAGTTAAAGCGACGCAGTGCCAAATTGGAAAAAGACCTCTGGTCATTAGGCAGCATAATGGTCCGGGGCTGAAGTGGTTAAGAACATTGTTTGTATTGTTTTGAAAAAAACCTGTGGGTGTGGAATTGGGAGCATTTGCATCTTATACATAATTTTAGGTAGTATTACCATTTGAAAGATATTGATTCTTCCCCCCCAGGATAGTTGTCCTGTTGTAATTCTATTCAACTCCGCTTTCATGTCGTTCAATAATGGGAGAAAGTTTACTTGATATATTGTCTCAGTAGATGTTTTTATCTTAACGCCTAGGTACTTCAGTTCTTTTTTTCCCCAGACAAATTGGAAATCTTTTTGATAAGTATGCTCTTCTTTTTTTGATGTGTTGGTGTTTAAGGTTTCTGAGTTGGCCAGGTTCATCTTAAAATTGGATATCTCGCCGTACTCTTTTAAGGATTTCATTAGATTTGGGAAGGTTATCCTATAAACTAAGACTGGGATGCCAATAAAATTCACTTGTACTGATCCAAATCATTTGGTGGAGGGGGATTATGGTGTGGAGTTGCTTTCCAGGCGTTGGTCTTGGCCCCTTAGTTCCATTGAAGGGAACTCTGTCAGCATACCAAGACATTTTGGACAAATTTATGCTCCCAACTTTGTGAGAACAGTTTGGGGATTGCCCCTTCCTATTCCAACATGAACGTGCACCAGTGAACAAAGCAAGGTCCATAAAGACATGGATGAGAGCGTTTGGGCTGGAGGAACTTCCCATAGACACACTCCTAAAACTTGTGGACAGCCTTCCCAAAAGAGTTGAAGCTGTTATAGCTGTAAAGGGTGGGCCAACTCAATATTCAGCCCTACAGACTAATGCCCCGTACACACGGTCGGATTTTCCGATGGAAAATGTGTGATAGGACCTTGTTGTCGGAAATTCCGACCGTGTGTAGGCTCCATCACACATTTTCCATCGGATTTTCTGACACACAAAGTTTGAGAGCAGGATATAAAATTTTCCGACAACAAAATCCGTTGTCGGAAATTCCGATCGTGTGTACACAAATCCGACGGACAAAGTGCCACGCATGCTCAGAATAAATAAAGAGATGAAAGCTATTGGCCACTGCCCCGTTTATAGTCCCGACGTACGTGTTTTACGTCACCGCGTTTAGAATGAACGGATTTTCCGACAACTTTGTGTGGCCGACTGACCATGTGTATGCAAGACAAGTTTGAGCCAACATCCGTCTAAAAAAATCCTAGGATTTTGTTGTCGGAATGTCCGAACAAAGTCCGACCGTGTGTACGGGGCATTAGACTGGGAAGCCATTAAAGTTCATGTGCGTTAAAGGCAGGCGTCCCAATACTTTTGGTAATATAGTGATTATACTGTATGTATAAAGCACTGTGTAAACCGATGGCCCTATGTAAAGGCCTGTAATAAAAAAAATTAAATAATGAGCAGCCTAGTTGTTTTTACTAATCCAAACCCATAGACTCACATCTGTAGTCAAATGTGGTCTGAACTGTCCTTTTATCAACATAGCCTCAGCTATTTTCTCCTTATCTTGTCCACAGGCAAGTTCTATACTAATGGCAGAAAGTGACATAAAACTGTGACTACCCTAAGGAAGTGATTCTGATCATCTCAACTGATAACTATAGCACTGATAGTGGAATACATGCTGTAGAATATCTAGCTATGTTGTCTTTTGTTTTACTGAATGTTAAGCATTTGTAAGGTTAACATCTCCATCTGGGATAAGTCCCTCATGCATGGAATGTATTGTCTACCTTGTAAAAGGGTGTACTGCCTCTCTGACCTTACTATTCAGTTGAACGACATTTTAATCATATGTACACTCTCTTCTGAAAGTATTAAACTGCAGTCTTGCAAATGATTAAAATATTCTTTCTTTATTAACTTTAAATACTAAAGGCATTATCTGCTTCAATTTTATTCCTTTAAGCATGTTTTGTTCTGTTTTATAAGAGAGGAGAAAAGAATGTCAAATCCTCTACTGTTATTAAAAGACTGCAAGCGTTGTTAGGTCAGTTCAACCTAAATCCAGCAATTACAAGTTTTGGGTTCTTTCAGACTATACATTTGCATTGTTAACATTAAAGTGGCTGTAAACCCTTATATATACTGGACCAGTGAATTGACTATCCTCAGGTGATACAGAGATATGAAACAAATCCTCCTATATAAGTTGTACCCATTTATCTTCGGTATTTTCTTCTCTACATTCATTCACAGTCCAGAATTTATAAAGCTTGCCTGAGCTGCCAAAAAACAGAGGGCGGAGAGCTAAAATTACAAACTTCAGAGCTCGCTGAGGAGAGCTCTGAGAGCTGATTGGAGGAAAGGGACACCCCTCCCCCCTTTACACAGCACACAGGAACAAAGCTAAGGCTGTCTGCGAGACTGCGGCAAAGTGGGTAACCTCTTGCATACGCTATGGCTCTGCCCCAGTCTCACTAGCTCCCGGTCCTGGGTATTTAATCTCCTTTCCACTTGCACAGGTTGTGCCAGGGAGCCATCACAGGGATCCCTGCAGTATCAGCCTTGTGAGCCTCGTGAGTCGGCTGGTCCGCCGCTATCTTGGGATTCACAGCCTTCTCCGGATCTGTGGCAAAGTGTGCTTGTAAGCTCCTCCGAGCTGTCCCCGCGGCCATGAAATTGTTCCAGGGGTTGTCTGCACCATCAGGCAGGTGTGTAGTGGGGTGTTGCACGATGTCACTCGCTACTGGGGGTGCCTGTCAGCCTGAGTGGGACAGGGGGGCTAGGCACTCCTGGGGTTAGGCTTTCAAACCTCAGAGCTTCGCGCCTCATGAAAGACTCATTTGACAAATGCATATGAAAACAAATTTTCAGAAAGAACGAAAATCTGAAAGAACTAAAATACAAAAATACGAAAATACAAAAGAATGAAAAACTATTTAACCTATGAGTTTAATGAATCAATTACATTCAGACCATTTGGTTTTTCGTGTTTTCTATTGTAATTAAAATATTAACTATTATTATAGTTTTTATTATTATCTATTATTATAGACTATTAAATTATAGGTATTGGAATTTCCTTTCAAATTTGGCTTGTAGTGATAATAACGAATACGTTAGTGCACATGTCTACAACTTAGTAACTGTATTTTGTATTTCTCAGGTTCTCTGGTTCTCTGGTTCTCTATGCTCTTAAACAGTAGTGATATTGCCAAGTGTTGCTTGCACTGTCTGTTCCTACTCTGTAGATCTTTACACTTTATTTGATGTAGTACCTTATAAGTGTTAGGTAATTTTGATAACTCCATAAAAAATGATTAAATGAATTACCCTGCTCTTGTCCAGGAGGAGAGTTCCCACCCTTGTGGGTTTCTTTCCTTTCAGGGAGCCCAGGTGACATTTACCAGGAGCTCATTGAGGTCCCAACTTTGCTAAAGCTGGGAGGCCTATTTGCTAAGAAACTCTGAATCTAAAGAAGGTGGTCTGGTCTGGAGAGTCCACTAAGGAAATGCCTGCCTGACACTCAAGAGAAGCATCCAAATTCCCAAGGACTTGTGAGTACAGACCCGAGTGTAGGATCTGGGGGACCTTTGCTGCTGTTAACCCCAGGGATCCCTAATACTAAGGCTTGTCCGGCCTTGGTCATTGCTTATGGTGTCCCAGTGCTGTTCATTCCCAGAGCTATTGCTGAAGGGGGGCTGTTCTGAGAAGTAGCTGAGGAGAAAAGAGTGTCCTACAACTAGAGTTCAGAATTCTGGAGTATTCCACTGCTTCCTGCCCTATCCAAGTTATCTATCAATAAACTTTAAACAGGCGACCCCTAGACTTTTCATTGAGCCAGAGCAGTGGATGTTGCTGAGTGCCTGGTTACAGTTGCACATATTGGGAAAATAACCTGGGTCAAATCAGTGGCTCCTCCAGGGGTAGCGAGACATTTGGTGGGATGCACCTATGTGGAAATGACTAGCCTCATCATTGTAAGTTACAACACAGTTTCATTAGTAAAATAGGCTGTCATCATGAAGACTTAAAGTCTAGCAGTGGAAAAGGTGGCAACTCTGGGGAATTTAAAGTGCACATTGCAGCATTGTTCTTATACAAAAGACTGTGAAGTGGACAGGATATGTTTGATAGTAGAGCAGCACAGTGGCTACATGGTTAGCACTTCCGCCTAGCAGTAATCAGGGCATTGGTTTGAATCCCAACCATGACACTACCTGCCAGGAGTTTGCATGTTCTCCCTGTGCCTGCATGGGTTTCCTCTGGGTACTCAGGTTTTCTCCCACACTCCTAAGATATGCTGGTAGGTTTATTGGCTTCTGTCTAAATTTGCCCTAGTATGTGTATGAATGTGAGTTAGGGACCTTAAATTGCAAGCTCCATGAGGGCAGGGACTCATGTGAATGTACAAAACATATGTAAATCGCTGCGTAACTTGATGCCAATATATGAGTATCTGTCAAAAATAAATAATAGTAAAATAATGCGAACCTAGAAAGAGCTTTTTGTGCTTTTCAGTTTGTTTCTGAACGCCCGCTCGTCACCCAGACATGTTGCGGAGTCGGAGGAGATAACATGTTATTTATTATTGGCCTTAGACTTATTGCTTTGACCCAAGTCCAGTCCAGGAACAGGAAGAGGAGGAGTTCTTGGACCAAAAATTGGTTGCTTTATTAATCGTGACCAATTATTTTATATGCCTTTGCTGCGGGAGCTCCAGGAGAATAATCCAGATAATTTTCAGAATTATCTCCGGATGACAGACCCCTGCTTTCACCAACTCTTGGCATTGCTGACCCCCTATATTAAAAAGCAGGACACATGCATGAGGCATTTATTTTATTTTTTGGTTGAATAATGATTATTTGATTTGGTAAATTTTCTATATTTTTGGATGCATAGAATGCATTTTTTGGTTAAATTCTATTGGCAGATAACATGTCTAATTTTATTTATTTTCTTTTTATAATGCCCAATAAAAAAATTGTGGAGAATAATACTTGGCTATATGTTTTACTTCAAATTACAGTTTGGGAGTAGGCAGTTACATTTAAAAAAATACAATATAAAATTTACAAGGGACACCAACATAGTTGTATCCTAAAAACGACGGATAATGGTGTTGTGGTAACTTGCCTCAAAAAAAAAGCATATTATTCTTGATATCACTAGAAAAAAAAGCCTTTGAAAATTTGTTTGCAATAACTCCATCAGTATCACCAGCAAAGCAGCTTCATTACTATCCCATTAAAGAAGAAGAGAATTGTGCACTGCATTTCGAGATTTCATAATTTGCCACGTCACAAATGTTAATCCTCCATTAGTTTACAAGACTGACCGCTTCTGGCTCGTCCTTGCTTCCGAGCATGTGTGTTTGTACTTTTGTCTGACAGACTTGTGTACACACGCTCGGAAAATTCAATAATAGACATTTGTCCGCGGGAAATTTAAAAACCTGCCATCCAACATTTGTCAGCGGAAAATCCGACAACAATTGTCCGATGGAACGTACAAACGGTCGGATTTTCCACCAACGGCCTGCCATCACACATTTCCCGTCGGAAAATCGTGTGTACGCGGCTTTAGTGCTCTGGTTTGAGAAAAGTACACACTATATACGGATATGCATTTTCATATTTTATGTCTGAGGTTTACAACCACTTAATTAATTAAAAAATATATTTTTTAGGGTATTGGATTTGGGAAAGAACTTAATTCATCATGAGTTCATTCTACTTCACATTTAAATTTCATTTTTTTTTTCTGCACACACCCTTTCCAGCCTCTAACGAAAATGAAACTATTGCTCTTGGAGGTACAGCCTTACAATTACAAATTTTAGTAAAATAAGGAGGCAGGAGCAGAATGAAGTAAAAAGGTATATTTATCCTTTAACATAAAATGTCATTTTCAACACAAACACTTTATTCTCCCTTGTCCCTGCAGCATGTTCATAATCCATATAGGCAGTAATCACTGGTTTCAGCTACCAGCATAGTTTAAATACTGTTCTCCATGCTTCCCTACTAAGACCTTGGTAATCTCAATTTATACTTCCATTCTCTGCATTCATGGTATGTGTTTATTACCATGTACTACCCCGGGGACCCCTACTACCCCTCATTTCTTTCTTCCCTATCTATTTTTTCTCCTACCTAAGATTACTTTTTCTTTCATCCAGTGGCAGCTGGTGCTCAAAATTTTTTGGGGCGGGGGTGCAAACAAACTGAAAATGCTGAAAAAAAACCCCATCAATTGCAGCCTCACTGTACCACCAATAGCAGGCATTATGCCATTAAACGCAGCCACTGTGCCCCATCAAATGCAGCCACTGTGCCATCAATTGCAGCCACTGTGTCCATCAATTGCAGCTACTGTTTCCATCAATTGCAGCCACTGAGCCATCAAATGCAGCCACTGTGCCATCAAACGCAGCCACTGTGCCATCAATTGCAGCCACTGTGGCCATCAATTTCAGCCCCTGTGCCCATCAAATGCAGCCACTGTGCCATCAATTGCAGCCACTGTGACCATCAATTGCAGCCACTGTGCCATCAAACGCAGCCACTGTGCCCATCAAACATAGCCACTGTGCCCATCAAACGCAGCCACTGTGCCATCAAATGCAGCCACTGTGCCCATCAATTGCAGCCACTGTGCCATGAAACGCAGCCACTGTGCCCAACAAACCCAGCTACTGTGCCATATCAAACGCTTGCATTGTGCCATCAAATGCTGCCACTGTGCCATCAAATGCTGCCACTTTGCCATCAAATGCTGCCACTGTGCCCCTCAAATATAGCTACTGTGCCCATCTTATGCAGCCACTGTGCCCATCTTATGCAGCCAATATGCCCCATCAAATGCAGCCACTGTGCAGCATCGAATGCAGCCACTGTGCCCATCATATGCAGACACTGTGACAGCATATGCAGCCACTGTGCCCATCAAATGCAGCCACTGTGCCCATCAAATGCTCCCACTGTGCCGCATCAAACACAGCCACTGTGCCATATCAAATGCTGCCAGTGTGCCCCCTGCCCGCCGTCTGTACCTACCCTGTCTCGGTGGCGGTGGGACAGCTCCTCAATGTCTTCTCCCGTCCTCTTTTCCCATCTTCTGCTATGATTGGATGCTTGATAGGCGTCCAATCACAGCGCCTGTTGTTTCAGCCAATTTGGTGATGGGTAACAGATCCGAGCACCTGATTGGTGGGGAGGCGGTTTAGTGTTAGGAAAGCAAATATTCATTAGCTTTTCTAACACAGCCCCAGCATGGTGCTCGCAGGTCACCCTTTTAGGCTCCTATTAGAGCCTATGGCTCTAATCAGATGCTAAAAGGGGCCCAATGCCAAAAATGGGCCAGGCGCCTGAATAGGAGGTGGCAGCGGCGGCCATCAATAGATTCATGAATAGATAGAGAATATTCCTGCGCTACCATATACGGGGAAAGGAGAGGGGGAATAGAACTAGGAAAACCCGCTTACAACAGGTGGGGTACAACCTGCCCCTATATATCAAATAAGTAAGTAAAAGTGTGGTGCTGCGCTAATCCTTAAAGGCATATACAGGTCTGTGACAAAACTAAATGAATTGACAGTGTAAATGTCTCACACTTTAAGTAATGGTTCTGATGTGAAAAACCAACATAAGCAACCTTGTGCAAAAATAATTATAAACAAATTAGAAATATAAAAATCTCAATTTGAAGATATCAAAAAAATGATAGTACCTGGCTAAAAATAATAAGTGTACACAGTGCAGCCAGGCATATAACAAACAAGCGAAAATAGAAAGTGACTGGTGCTCTTTGAACACAATAAGAGTGACAGTTAAACTGGAACCTTGGGATATTCAAAAAATAAAGTCCACAAATCAGCGTGCATGAAAAGTGATCCACTTAAGCTAATAAAAGTCCAAAAATGTGTATCAACAGTGGTCCATTTGAAATTGATTAAAGTGACTAGTAACAGTTGTGATGTGTAATCTTTCTTCATGCAACACAGCACGCAGTGGTGGGCAGTGGCCCCTTACCTGAAGGTAATGGGGTATTTGCATTAGCCAATATTGGGCATGGCGGCCCTTAGCTAACAGAACCACAGCATCAACCAATCCTGGGAATGACACTAATTAGATCCTATCCTGGCTTATCTCCTCTGGGGACATCCGTCTCTCCAAATAGTAGGGATGAGCTTCGAGTTTGAGTCTAACACATGTTCGACTCGAACATTGGCTGTTCGCAAGTTCGCCGAACAGCGAACAATTTGGGGTGTTCGCGGCAAATTCGAATGCCGCTGAACACCCTTTAAAAGTCTATGGGAGAAATCAAAAGTGCAAATTTTAAAGGCTTATATGCAAGTTATTGTCATAAAAAGTGTTTGGGGACCTGGGTCCTGCCCCAGGGGACATGGATCAATGCAAAAAAAAGTTTTAAAAACGGCTGTTTTTTCAGGAGCAGTGATTTTAATAATGCTTAAAGTCAAACAATAAAAGTGTAATATCCCTTTAAATTATGTAGCTGGGGGGTGTCTATAGTATGCCTGTAAAGAGGCGCATGTTTCCCGTGTTTAGAACAGTCTGACAGCAAAATGACATTTGAAAGGAAAAAAGCCATTTAAAACTACTCGCGGCTATTGCATTGCCGGTTCGACAATACACATAGAAGTTCATTGATAAAAACGGCATGGGAATTCCCCACAGGGGAACCCCGAACCATAATTTAAAAAAATATGACCTGGGGGTCCCCCTAAATTCCATACCAGACCTTTCAGTTCTGGTATGGATTTTAAGGGTAACCCCGCGCCAAAAAAAAAAAAATGGCGTGGGTCCCCCCAAAAATCCATACCAGACCCTTATCTGAGCACGCAACCTGGCAGGCCGCAGGAAAAGAGGGGGGGGGGGAGAGGGGGCATATCGGAACCTGGAACCATCCGGACTTCCCTGTGGCATTCCCCGTGACGTCACAGGAAAGTCCCGTCAAGTCACCGTGCGTCAGAGGGGGGCGGGGTCACCGGGTGGCCCCGCCCCCGTTATTTAAGAACCGTCAGACGAGGAGACGCCGTCACACAGCGGGAGCCTCCCTCCATGCCAGCACGGATGCGGAGTGGCCCGGAGAAGAAAATGAAGAAGAGAAGAAGATGAAGAGAAGAGCGGGAGCCTCCCCCCATGCCATGGGTGCAGAGCGGCCCGAGGAGAAGAAGATAGAAGACGCCGCAGAGGAGATGCTGGATGAAAACGCCGGAGGAAGAACCAGAAGAAGAAGAAGAAGATGAAGGAAGATAGAAGAAAGAAGAAGCATTTAAATAAAGGAATTGTCAAAAACTGTCTCTTGTCATTTTTAACATCTTTGACAGATTTTTAGTGAAATGGTAGGGGTACTTTTGTACCCCCTTACCATTTCACACAGGGGGGGCCGGGATCTGGGGGTCCCCTTGTTAAAGGGGGCTTCCAGATTCCGATAAGCCCCCCACCCGCAGACCCCCACAACCACCGGCCAGGGTTGTGGGGATGAGGCCCTTGTCCTCATCAACATGGGGACAAGGTGTTTTGGGGGGCTACCCCAAAGCACCCTCCCAATGTTGAGGGCATGTGGCCTGGTACGGTTCAGGAGGGGGGGCGCTCTCTCGTCCCCCCCTCTTTTCCTGCGGCCTGCCAGGTTGCGTGCTCGGATAAGGGCCTGGTATGGAATTTAGGGGGACCCCCACGTCATTTTTTTTTTTTAATTTTGGCCAGGGTTCCCCTAATATCCATACCAGACCTGAAGGGCCTAGTATGGAATTTAGGGGGACCCCCACGTCATTTTTTTTTTTTTAATTTTGGTTTGGGGATCCCCTGTGGGGAATTCCCATGCCGTTTTTTATCAATGAACTTTTATGTGTATTGTCGGACCGGCAATGCAATAGCCGCGAGTAGTTTTAAATGGCTTTTTTCCTTCCAAATGTCACTTTGCTGTCAGACTGTTCTAAACACGTGAAACATGCGCCCCTTTACAGGCATACTATAGACACCCCCCAGCTATGAAATTTAAAGGGATATTACACTTTTATTGTTTGACTTTAAGCATTATTAAAATAACTGCTCCTGAAAAAACGTCAGTTTTTAAAACTTTTTTTTGCATTGATCCATGTCCCCTGGGGCAGGACCAAGGTCCCCAAACACTTTTTATGACAATAACTTGCATATAAGCCTTTAAAATTAGCACTTTTGATTATTCATGTTCCATAGACTTTAACCGTGTTCGCGTGTTCGAACGAATTTTTTTCCATGTTCTGGTGCGAACTGAACAGGGGGGTGTTCGGCTCATCCCTACCAAGTAGTATCCCGGGGGGTCACCAAGATAAAAACATCAAAGGAAGATCCCACAATGGTGTGATATTGTTTGGCAAAAGGTAGGTTTTATTGAAACAAATTTATATAGCCTGCTCTCAAACTTTGTGTGTCGGAAAATCCGATGGAAAATGTCCGATGGAGCCCGCACACGTTTGGAATGTCCGACAACACGCTCCGATCGGACATTTTCCATCGGACAATCTGACCGTGTGTACGGGGCATTAGATTTAGGGTTCATCTTCATTATCTGCCATGTTCTTATATACTGTAGATATAAGAGTTAACTACCCGGTAGTAAAAGACCTGCTCTGATGAGGGAGCCAGACGTTGCGCCAGATCTCCAGTCACGGACCAGCAATACCAGTGTGCACAAAGCCTCACTGAACGGTAGTCAAACTGGCCGAAGTAAAACTCACTGTGTGGAGGGTGAGGAGGAGGTGGCTGGGGACCTGGCGGTTGACGTCCCTGGACATGGGTATATGCATGTTATGCTTTGTTGTTCCTGTTTTGTTTTTATTTATTTTTTCTGTATCTTTCATAGAGTTAATGTACGTTACTGAACATTTAGGATTTGTCGGGGTGGGAGGAATAGTTGGGGGCTCATCTTCTTGAGCCCTATCCTACCTCTCTCCCAGATAGGATAGCATATCCTCCTGGGGGGCACGGTGCGGCCTCCCGGGTGTCATATGCAGATAGCACACTTTAAGAAAGACACAGGGCATTAGGCCTTGTTCTCTCTGCCTAATTCTTTATTATCTTATCTCTTTCCCCCTTTCTTTTACTTATTCTTCCCCCTATACTTCCTCCCTCCTCTCCTTTCTCTCTACCTTTTAAACCCTTAACCTCCCACCTCCCCCCCCACCACCGCGTAATGGTGTCAAACAACATTAAAGCGATGTTGCTTAATGCAAAAGGTCTCAACACACCAGAGAAAAGACGCATACTGCTAGATGACCTGAAAATGTCTCACACAGATATTGCCTTTATCCAAGAGACACATTTCAAACAGAACAGATTACCGTATCTGCGAAACAGATATTACCCTGTGACATACCATTCCACTAACCCGATTGCCAAATCCAAGGGGGTCTCCATATTGATATCCAGTAAAATCCCTTGGCAATATCAGAGCTCTATAATAGACCCATTGGGGAGCTATGTTTTCCTCAAGGGCCTAATAGGTAACATACAAGTGACGCTAGCAACAATATATTCCCCCAACGAACTCCAGACCACATTCCTAGATGATACTATGGAGAAGCTTCAGGATTTTAGGGAAGGACAATTGATCTTCGGTGGAGACTTCAATGCCCCACTGATCCCCTCAGAAGACACTTCATTGGGCAAACCATCCATCCCACCAAATCAGCTCCTCACCCAGACACCTGATTTTGGCGTCTTAATGAAAGCCTCCTGCAAACCCCAGAGGTACTGACAGAAGTGACCAGAGCGTTGAACCTTTATTTTGAAGAAAATAGCCAACCAGATTGTTACCCAGGGATCTTGTGGGAAGCCCACAAAATGGTCATTAGAGAGGTTCTCATCAAGCATGGTGCCCGCATTAAACTGAACCGCAATGAACAGCTCTCCAAACTATTGCAGAAATTGACTACTACCGAATCTAGACACAAACATGCCCCTTCACAGTCTTCGGAGGCTGACCTAAAAATCCTTAGGAAACAGATCACTGACCTTCTCTATTACAGAGCTAAGGCAGCCATGCAGTTCTGTTGCAGAATAACCTATGAGTCAGGAGACAAATGTGGGAAACCACTAGCTAGAATGGTTAGAGAACAGAAACTTTCCGCATACATTCCTCACATTACCACATCAGGGGGTCATAGAGCGGTCTTACCTACACACTCAGGAATTCAAAAATTTCTACTCCAGCTTATATAACTTACCACTAATGACGTCACCCCAATCGGATATGAAAGACTATATCACATCCTCCCAACTACCATCGCTCACCCCGGATGCCAGAGCAGAAATAGACTCCCCTGTAACCATGCTGTAACTCCAACAAGCTATGTGGACAATGAAGCCAGGGAAGGCCCCGGGTTGCGACGGCTACACCTTACAATACTTTAAAACACTTCTCCCGATACTAGGGCCACATATGATCACATTGTTTAATGCGGTGAGTGCTGGTGGTGTATTTGCCAGAGACACCCTAGGTGCCCATATATCAGTGATTCACAAAGAAGGGAAAGACCCAACAGCATGCGTTAGTTACAGACCCATATCACTTTTGAATGTAGACCTCAAGCTATTTACTA
Source organism: Aquarana catesbeiana (assembly GCF_042186555.1). NCBI lineage: Eukaryota > Metazoa > Chordata > Amphibia > Anura > Ranidae > Aquarana > Aquarana catesbeiana. Next base: position 37,276,912 of record NC_133326.1, read on the forward strand.
AGATCCTGGCTGCCCGGCTGGCACAACAACTCTAGCAATTTGTACATCTTGACCAAGTTGGCTTCATCATTTCTAGGGAAGCAAGGGACAGTACTTCTAAAGTGTTGAATCTGCTACATGTTACACGGTCCATAAATACCCCATGCATGTTTTTAAATACAGATGCCAAAAAGGCATTCGCCCTGGTAAACTGGTCATTTATGCTTGCGGTACTCAGACATATTGGTCTGGGGGAGGTGATGCTCAGTCGGATAGCCAGCATATATTCTAATCCAACAGCCCAAGTAAAAGCGAATGGAGTTCTGTCTGACCCTTTCCCAATAACGAATGGGACGAGGCAGGGATGCCCTCTGTCCCCCCTCCTATTCGCCCTCTCCTTAGAACCTTTCTTACCCATGATCAGATTGAACCCTGACATACAAGGCATAGCAGTAGGCCAATCACAACACAAGATCTCAGCCTATGCCGACGACCTGCTCTTTTCGCTAACCAATCCAGGAGTGCCCCTACCAAACTTACTTAGGGAATTTGAGATTTATGGGAAACTATCTAACCTAAAAATACATTTTTCCAAATTGGAAGCTATGGGAATATCGATACCATGGCATACCCTCCCAACTGTGCAATCGAACTTACATTTTAGGTGGATGTCTTCCACTTTGATGTATCTAGGTAGTAACATCCCACCTGACCTTTCCCACATTTTTGAGAGCAGTTTCCCCCCTCTACCGGTGAAAACAAGGGTACTATTAGACGCATGGCACAAAGGTATACATTCATGGTTTGGGAGATGCAACCTGCTGAAAATGAGCATACTACCAAAATTTCGATACCTTTTCCAAGCCTTACCGATTAGGATACCTCCCGCATACTTCAAACAGGTGCAAGCTCTCTTTACTCAATTCGTGTGGGCACACAAAAAGCCACGCATCCCCCGCACCCATCTCTCCATGCCAAAATACTATGGGGGTTTGGCACTGCCTGATATCAGGAAATATTACCAGGCAGTACACCTGGGCAGAGTTATTGACTGGAATCGTCACCAAGAATCCAAATTATGGGCACAAATAGAACAGTATGAGACAACTATTACCCTAAAGACTCCCTACCCCCAGAGACAAAATCACACACCCTGATAGGGAATACCCTGCGGCAGTGTTTTCAAGCTACGCTACAGACCTCTCTGACATCTAAAACATCACCCTTAACCCTGATTCTGGGTAATCCCAGGTTTCCTCCCGGGACCTCACTTGCACAATTTCAGGCAATAAAGAACTCTAACTGCATAAAGGCCTCCTAGTTTGTAATACGAGATAAATGGCCCTCCATCCCAGAATTAATGGATCCCACAGGCTCATTCCAACTCCCGTTTTGGAACACAGCACAAATCCACCACTTTCTCCAAACTATCCCAAATCCCCAAAGCTATACTCGATGTCTGACAACGTTTGAAGAGTATTGCTCAGAGACAGAAACACTACCACAGACCCTCTCCAGAATGTATGCCCTCTTAAATACACACCCCCAACAACCAAGTCTACCATGCATTGCGAAGTGGGAAACAGACCTCCATCGCACCTTTACTACAACTCAAAAACAGAACATGATCAGTTCTCACTGTGCACCAAACTACAAGAGACTACTGTAATTATAAAATCCTGACAAGGTGGTACCTAACACCCAGTCACCTGCACATCATTTTTCCTGACATGCCAGACCACTGCTGGCGATGCAGAGAGAACAGAGGAACAATACTGCACTTGTTTTGGTCCTGCTCTAAGCTAACAGCTTTTTGGACTGCGATTCGCAACATCTCTCAAAAATTCACAGACTTTTAGATCCCGAACGATCCGACATTCTTTTTACTCCATGTATCTACTATACCCCCCAGAGTCTATAAATGTATTATTACGTCACCTGACAAACGCAGCTAAATCCTGCATTCCCTTACTCTGGAAGCAACAATGTCCACTGACCATAGCAATGTGGCTGCGGAAAGTGGAAGATATAAATAAGATGGAGGACTTGATAGTGAAAGCCCAAGACAGACATGACACCTACAAGAAAACTTGGACTCTCTGGAACATGTTTATACATTCAGAGGAGGGTAAATCCCTCTTTGAGACCTGAGCTTTTATAATAATAAAACAATCTAGGATAGAAATCTTGTGCTGACCTACATCACAGATACAAACGCACCCAAAACGCCACCCATCCCACCCCTTCCCCTTTCCTCCCCCTCCCTCCCACTCTTTCCTTTCCCCCTTCTGTACTTGTCTTTCCTTCTCTCTTTCTTCATTTCGGTCGCTACCCCTAACTCATTTATCTTACTCTTTATATAAAATAACTGTTTAGAGATTAGAGACATGGGCTACCTGTTATCTCTAACATATCCTTTTATGTTGAAACACCAGAACTATGTAGTCGAGGGATAACTGTACATGCCATTCATGGAACCCTCATGGGGTACAGATGGCTCTGATGGACACTACTACCTATTGTGACATATTGTTAGGAGGCTGTGACCTTCACTTTTAAATATTACCTCTGTACTCTTATGGGCCTTGCCCCATGTTAAAAAATTCAATAAAATATATATTTGCAAAAAAACCTCCAAAAAACGGAAGTGACTTGGTTGAAGTTTCTGAAGAGTTGGCTAATTTGACAGAACACCGTGCACTCATTCTGCTGCTCTTTCTTTCCCCCGCTCTCCATCTAGATTCCCTGTGGCTGCAGACAGGATGGAGAGTGGGGGAAGGAAAGAGCAGGAGAACGAGTGCCAGGGAAGTTTATGTTATAAATTTGTGTGGCTGCCTGTCTTCCAGATCGTAAGATGAGCTTTTCCGTGCCGAGGATATTGTCATTATTCAACCCTCACTGCACAACTAGCAAGGGAGAGGAGATAAGGGCTGCAGAAAGGCCAGAGAAGAGGGGGCAGAGGAGAGGAGGGGGGCAAAAGAAGGAGCAGGAACAAAAGTGGCAGCTGGGTCAGCTTTACAGGTACGTACCGATCCCTGTATTTTCCTCCTGCAGCAGCTAAAGGAGGAAAAGTGGCCTTTCAGCTGCTGCAGGAGGATCAGTACCAGATGCGGCGCCCCTCCCGATGCTGCGCCCGAGGCAGCCGCCCCCCCTCCAGTTTCATCCCTCCAGACACTCATACTGTTAGGTCCAAACCTAGGAATTTGAGGAGACACAAGAGCTCCAAACAGCCTGTCACTTTTGTTACACCATACTCAGTTGAATATCATCAAATCACTAACATCATAAAGCAGAACCTCCCTATTCTGTATTCCGATAAAACCTTATATAATGTTTTATCCAGTGGTGTTCGTTTCTCCAGTCATCGTGCACCTACACTTAGGTCCCTTTTATCTGCAAGTCTTATATCCCTTGACAATAAAAAGAAGAAAAAAAAGTGGTTATTCTATCCGGGTTCTTACAAATATAGACTCAAAGACTTGTAGATATTGCTGCACACACACTGTGTGCAAGAGTTTTGTTTCTGCCAACACTAAGGAAGAATTCAAAATACAGGAATATATCAGTTGTGGTACAGATCATGTTGTTTATCTAATCCAATGCACCGCGTGCAGTACGTTGGTTGTACAATTCGTCCACTTTGTTCCCGCATAGCAGAACATTATTTTGATAGTATAAATGAAAATGCTAAAAACATCTCTACTGTATCCAAACATTTTAGGGATGTGCATAAAGGCAATATGAGTTCTTTCAGCTTTTATATAAATAAATAAATAAATAAATCTATCTATCTATCTATCTATCTATCTATCTATCTATCTATCTATCTATCTATCTATCTATCTATCTATCTATCTATCTATGTATATATATATATGTATATATATATATATATATATATATATATATATATATATATATATATACAGTTGTGTGGTGCTCATAAGTTTCCATACCCTGGCAGAATTTATGATTTCTTGGCCATTTTTCAGAGAATATCAATGAAAACACAAAAGCTTTTTTTTCACTCATGGTTAGTCAATCAGCTGTGTTTACTATTTTTAAATCGTAATCACAACAGAAACTACCCAAATGACCCTGATCAAAAGTATACATACCCTGGTGATTTTGGCCTGATAACATGCACACAAGTTGACACAAAGGGGTTTAAATGGCTATTAAAGGTAACCATCCTCACCTGTGATCTGTTTGCTTGGAATTAGTGTGTGTGTATAAAAGGTCATTGAGTTTCTGGACTCCTGACAGACCCTTGCATCTTTCATCCAGTGCTGCACTGACGTTTCTGCATTCTGGGTCATGGGGAAAGCAAAAGAATTGTCAAAGGATCTGCGAGAAAAGGTAGTTGAACTGTATAAAACAGGAAAGGGATATAAAAAGATATCCAAGGAATTGAGAATGCCAATCAGCACTGTTCAAATTCTAATCAAGAAGTCAGCCACAACTTCCAGGAAAATTGTTTGGGATACAAAGAAAAACATACAAATAACTTCAGTTGAAATACAGGACTCTCTGAAAACATGTGGTGTGGCTGTTTCAAGATACACAATAAGGAGGCACTTGAAGAAAGATGGGCTGCATGGCAGAAAAAAGCCATTACTACGCAAATGCCACAAAGTATCCCGCTTACAATACGCCAAACAACAGCCTCAGAGACAAGCCTCAAACCTTCTGGCACAAAGTCATTTGTAGTGATGAAAATTTAGCTTTTTGGCCACAACCACAAACACTGCATTTGGAGAGGAGTCAATGAGGCCTATGATGAAAGGTACACTATTCCTACTGTGAAACACGGAGGTGAATCGCTGATGTTTTGGGAATGTGTGGGCTACAAAGGCACAGGAAATTTGGTCAAAATTGATGGCAAGATGAATGCAGTATGTTATCAAAAAATATTGGAGGAACATTTGCATTCATCAGCCAAGAAGCTGAGCATGGGATGTACTTGGACATTCCAACATGACAATGATCCAAAACACAAGGCCAAGTCGACCTCTCATTGGCTACAGCAGAATAAAATGAAGGATCTGGAGTGGCCATCTTAGTATCCTGATCTCAATATCTTTGAGCCACTCTGGGGAGATCTCAAATGCGCAGTTAATGCAAGACAGCCCAAGAATTTAAAGGAACTGGAAGCTTTTTGCCAAGAGGAATGGGCAGCTTTACCATCTGAGAAGATAAAGAGCCTCATCCACAAATACCACAAAAAACTTCAAGCTGTCATTGATGTTAAACGGTATTAAGAACTGGGGTATGTAAACTTTTGATCAGGGTCATTTGGGTAGTTTCTGTTTTCATTATGATTTAAAAAGAGTAAACACAGTTGATTGATAAGAAATGGCTTCGGCCAAACACTAACCATGAATGAAAGAAAAGTTTTTGTGTTATCATTCATATTCTCTGAAAAATGGCCAAGAAATCATAAATTCTGCCAGGGTATGTAAACTTATGAGCACCACTGTATTTACATATATATATATATATATATATATATATATATATATATATATATATATATATATCCTTTTGGCTGTTCTTGCTTCATATTGATGAATTTTGGTTGGTATACCCCTATTCAGATTTGTTTAGCCTCACTCTCCTTATACTCCATTTCTGAAAAAGATAAGGTAAAAAGGCCAATGAGGCTGCTGCCATTTAAATTGTTCCCACACTAAGAAATAAAGTAATAAATAGAATCAGTGCTGCGCTGCGCAATCCTAAAGTATCAACGTGAAACAAATTTTTTAAAAATTTAGAAGCCAGGCTGACCATCCAACACATACAAATGAGAAATGTAAATAGAAACAGACATCTGGAGATATATACTTTTTCAGTATACTTTTTCATCATACTCTTTCATGATATGTAATGCTGTTCTTTTATTATTTATACATGTCTTTATATACATTCATGTACAATTGTCTGCTTATAGCGCTCTTCTTTTGTATGTTTTGATATTTGCTGCCACCCCTTTTTTGAGCCATGTGAGCCTTGGAGTTGACCATGTGATTTAGTCTACACTATTTAAGCTGTTTTGTGTGACTTATTTGTTAGTCATAATTAAAGCCTGATGGCCGAAACGCATTGGCTTTCTTTCTTTTGATGGCTGTTCACATGCAAAGACTTCCATGGCACCATCCTTTCTCCTTTTTTGCATGGACTATATGGAGGTTTACAGAGACTTCACATGCTGTGTTCTTGAGGTTCACCAGGCATTGCACAGGAGGTAGTATCTCGGATGCACCTGTTCCAGTTCTTTGTCAAACTGGCAAAGGGGATACGAAGGCTAGTGAAGAATCAGCCCGGGTGAGGACAGAGCTGGATCTCTGGACAGGTGAGTGTCCTTTTATTAAAAGTCAGCAGCTACAGGATTTGTAGTTTTTTTTTTTTTTTTACAGAGTGGACATCCCCTTTAAAGATGCCGGCTTGGTCCTCAAAAAAATAGTTAAATGCGGTTTCATTTTTTTCTGTCTCTTTTTTCTCCTTTATAAACAATAAATCAAAACCAGAAACAATTTATTTTACCCCCAGCATTTGGAATAGCATGCATGTTACCATCTGAAAGGGAGTATAAGAAACAATGACTGGTAAACAATGAACATGGGGAATAGACACAATTTGAACAGAATTTAAAAAATAATTCTTGCTCTGAAAAAACAAAAACTACTTTGAAGTACGTGTTCAGCTTTAAAAGTCTTGTAATGACCGTTCTCCCACCAACAGATTTATTTTTGTGCTTTAACTCATCTGTATGCACATTTGTATTTTTCTGGCTGGCATTTAAATCCACTAATTAATGATTGCATCCAACGTGTCAAGGATTATTTACTTAGAAGAGGATAGAGTATTAACATTTTAAAAGGGTGATGAGTGTAGGACTGGAAATCATACTATATCATGCTTACAACAGAGGCTGTAGGAATGCGAGAATGTGCAACATCTATATATATTCATACGTATTGACTCTTCTTATTCCTATTGATCCTTTATCTGACTATGTAAGGGTGGTTTTCATACCTCTGGCCTGCAGATGTTACTATTTACAGTTATAATATAGGTAATACTCTCTATACCAGGGGTGTCAAACTTCATCGTGGGCCGCATCAGCATTATGATTGTCCTCAAAAGGGCCGATTGTATCTGTAAGATTAGATGTCCAACGCATCCCCTCCCCTTACATTAGATGTCAAGAGCCACCCCACCATCAGAAGTTGAGTCCCCTACTCACCCTAACATCACAGTGCACCCCCTTTCCTTATGCTGCTGCTGGGAAGAAGCTGGAGGCATTGTTTGAAATCAGAAAGTAGGGGTCTGGAGGAGGACCAGAGGAGGGCTGGAGCTCTCCTGCAGCTGCAGGAGAAGTGTGAGGGCCACATGAAATGGCCCGGAGGGCCAGATTCGGCCCACGGGCCTTGTGTTTGACATCTGTGTTCTATACTCTGTTCCAGTTAGTTGCTGTTCCTGCTATGATGTACTCAGAAGCCTGTACATGTACTATGGATGCCTGAATTATTAATAAAGCATTATATAGTTACTCTGCCTTCCAGACTGCCCTGGTAATGAGGATGTCTCGTCTATCTATACAGCATACTGCACCTTTTTCTTCCACATCCTGGTGAGCGTGGGATGCCTTTTTTTTTATTCATATGTTTGAAAATTATACACTTGCTGCTAATCAGGTGGACTTAAAGGAGTTGTAAAGTCTCAATGTTTTTCATCTTAATGCATTCTATGCATTACGGTGAAAAACCTGTGGGGCAGCTGCACCCCAGAGCCACATTTTTCTTACCTGAACCCTATCGTTACAGCGATGAGAACAAGCCCAACAGCTCCAGCCTCTGTCTCAGGTCCTCATTGGAAACCCAATGACACAAGAGCCGGGGGCGGGGCCGAGTCCTGCTGCCTCTGTCAATGGACGCAGCAGCAGGACTCGTGAGCACGCCCGCATGAGTGCCCCTGAGGGAGAGCGGCTCTCCGTGGGGGCACTCAATGAGGAGAAGGGGCCAGGAGCACTGCTGGGGGACCCTAGAAAAGGAGGATCAGGGCTGCTCTGTGCAAAACCCTTGGACAGAGGAGGTAAGAATGACAAGTTTGTTATTTTAAGATTAAAAAAAAAAAACTCTACAATCACTTTAATGAATCTACAGATAGCTGGGCTAACCTATACATAAATTATTTGTGCTTAAATTAACATAAAACACAAATATCCAAACAATAAAGTATCCAAACATTAAAATTCAACACTACTGTGATGTGCCAAAACCAAAATGTATATTATTGTCAAAATAAAATGTCCATTGCCTGGTGCTTTGCAGACCCCTAAACAGGGGACTAAAGACCCACAAATTGACTAAGCTCTACCGATACTGTCATCTGGTGAGTGTGAACTTTGGAAGGTGGCGTATGTAGTCACGATTAACCTGCGAGAATTACCATATACTTTTTCAATGGACATTTTATTTTGACAGTAATATAAATGTTGTTTTTGGCACATCACATTGTTGTTGAATTTCAATGTTTAGATACTTTATTGTTTGGATATTCATGTTATATGTTGATTTGAGCACAAATAATTTATGTATTGGTTAGTGCAGCAAACCAAATATTAGTTTTTTTATATTCACAATTTGTTTTGTGCCAGTGAGACGCATTAAACATAATCAGGTGAACTTACCCACTGTTGTAAAGCATGCTTTACCTTGCATTGTCTGGGTGTAAATGGACAGCAAATTTTATATAGTCCACCAGTAGCAGATGACACTTATGTTACAGATCTTATGTAATTAAATGCTGAAGGACCGCCCCAGATTTACTGCTACAGGGCAGCCCTCCTGCACAGAATCACGTTTATATACATGATTCTGCACTTCCTCCCCCCCGCACCCACCGCCACCGCTGGCCTACTTCTGCTTTGATTTATCACAGCAGAACACAATCTGCAGGTGCCGGGCACTGGATGTCCGCTGCCACCCGCCAATTGTCAGGCAGAGACACAGAACGGAGATCTGCCTATTTAAACAAGGCAGATCTCCATTCTGACAGGGAGGTAGCGATGGCGTTTGTGTCTCTGCAAATCAGGGAATAAATTTAATCTCTTCCCCTAGTAAAAGCACCTCACACAGTTTAGTAAAAATCTGGCTAGGCACACGGGTAACCCTTTGATTGCCATAGATGTTTAACCCCTTCCCAGCCAGAGTCATTAGTACAGTGACAGTGCATATTTTTAGCACTGATCACTGTATTAGTGTCACTGGTTCCCACGGTGTGTTAGTTAGAGTCCAATTGTCTGCCGCAATATCAAAGTCCTGCTATAAGTCGCTGATCACTACCATTACTAGTATTTTTTTTTTTAAAATACAGCATATATCCCATATGTCCATTAAAGTAACGCTGTACCTTATCGCAAAAAATGGCCTGGTCATGAAAGAGGGTAAATCTTCCAGAGGTCAAATAGTTAAAGTAACACTAAACTCTGGTTTAAAAAAAAAATATACATTTTCATGTACGTATTCTTCACTCAAAAAAGCATATTCTATTGCTCTCAGCCTGCTTCAAATCTCAAAATTACTTTTTTTGCTGCTGTGATCTGATTTCATGTTAGAAGGTGGCTACTTTCATTCTCAATTGTCCCACTGTATATAGGAATGTAGCCACCCTCTCTTGCTCACTCCTGAAATGGACTATGGGGTGTGTAGTGTACATAATCACAAATAACATGCACTGCTCATTCCAAACAGATGGAAGTGAGGGGTATAAGAAAAGATCTGGGAGTTCAAAGAGGACATTACAAGGAGGCAGAAAAACACAGTAAGAACAAATTTCATGAAGAATAGATCATAAGGCTATTAATTAGTGGATGTGTATGGATGAGTTCTGAAGAATAGGGATATGGTTTAGTGTCACTTTAACCACTTCAATACAGGGCACTTTCGCCCCTTCCTGCCCAGGTCAATTTTCAGTTTTTAGCGCTGTCACACTTCGAATAACAATTGCGAGGTCATACTGTACCCAAACAAAATTTTTATAATTTTCTTCCCAAAAATAGAGCTTTCTTTTGGTGGTATTTGATCACCACTGGTGTTTTTATTTTTTGGTAAACAAACTAAAAAAGACCAAAATTTTGGAAAAAAATAGTTTTTCTTTGTTTCTGTTATAACATTTTGTTTTCTCCTTTACTGAAGTGCACTGATGAGGCGGCACTGATGGGCACTGATGAGTTGGCACTGATAAGGTGGCACTGATGGGCACTGATGAGGAGGCACTAATATGTAGAATTGATGGGCACTGATATGCAGCACTGATGGGCTCTGATAGGTGGCACTGATGGGCACTGATAGGTGGCACTGATGGGCACTGATATGCGGCACTGAGGGGCACTAATAGACACCACTGATGGGCACTGACAGGCGGCCTTGATGGGCACTAAAAAATGGCACTGATAGGCAGCACTGATGATGAGGTACTGACAGTCATTACTGATGGGCACTGATTGCCATCTGTTTAGGGCACTGATAGGTGTTACTGATGGGCACTGATTGGCACTTTGGTGGGCACTGATGGTTGAAGGGGTGGGGGGGCTCAGTCTGTCAGTTCTCAGACCATACACCGCACACTGCATCAAATTGGTCTGCATGGCTGTCATCCAAGAAGGAAGCCTCTTCTAAAGCTGATGCACAAGAAAGCCAAAACAGTTTGCTGAAAACAAGCAGACGAAGGACATGGATTACTGGAACCATGTCCTGTGGTCTGATGAGACCAAGATAAACTTATTTGGTTCAGATGGTGTCAAGCGTGTGTGGCGGCAACCAGGTGAGGAGTACAAAGACAAGTGTGTCTTGCCTACAGTCAAGCATGGTGGTGGGAGTGTTATGGTCTGGGGCTGCATGAGTGCTGCCGGCACTGGGGAGCTACAGTTCATTGAGGGAACCATGAATGCCAACATGTACTGTGACATACTGAAGCAGAGCATGATCCCCTCCCTTTGGAGACTGGGCCACAGGGCAGTATTGCAACATGATAACAACCTCAAACACATCTCCAAGATGACCACTACCTTGCTAAAGAAGCTGAGGGTAAAGGTGATGGACTGGCCAAGCATGTCTCTAGACCTAAACCCTATTGAGCATCTGTGGAGCATTCTCATATGGAAGGTGGAGGAGTGCAAGGTCTCTAACATCCACCAGCTCTGTGATGTCGTCATGGAGGAGTGGAAGGACTCCAGTGGCAACCTGTGAAGCTCTAGTGCACACTATGCCCAAGAGGGATAAGGGCTAAATTGTCCGAGGAATGGGGAAAAAGGACTTTTAAGGTGCTGTTTACATCAAAGATATAATCAAAAATTCTGTACAATCATATTAAAACATGAAAAATTTTTATTGAATTAAGATTAAAATATTCATGTCTCTCATAAAAAGTGGGACATGCTTTTAAGAACAATATGACATTAATGAATATCACCCAAAATTGTTCACATTGGATAATGCAACATAAAGCAACTACTTAAAGATGCCATGACAATCTGCCGCTCGACATGTTTCGCTCTAATACGAGCTTCTTCAGGAGTTTAAAGGCTATGATTGTAGTGGATTCTATAATGATGGGAGAATAGACAATAATCAATATATGCGTACAAACATATTCAAAATACATCCAATGGATGAATAAACTAAATTATCAGAAGACAGGTTGATACAGAGCATATAGATGCATATATATAAGTAGAAGTTTGGAAACCAGACAGTTCAACCAAGTATATGTGGGAAATTAAAATTTTATATATCTTACCAGGCTGTAATGCATCAATGCGACATAAATGTTTCAATAGAGTGGCAACATGAATGTTTCAATAGAGTGGCAAATTAGTGCTGATTTTGAACCGGGAAGTTCTCTCATATATATAGGGACATCGCTGCCATAGTGAGACCACAGGGGAACACAAAGTTGTATAATGGCCCTTTAAAGAAATAAAATTAAAACAGAATTAAAATTGATAAGGGGGGGGGGGGGATGTATGGGAACAAGGAAATCAGATTCCCAAACATCCTTGTTTGATTTTAAGGTGTATTTTAAGGTAGAGCCAATTAGGAGTATTTACCTAAAGCATAAAAGTATCACGGTTAACCTGTGTTAAATGGATATGGCTAGATACCATAGTTTCATCAAACCAGTTGATGGTGACTACAAAAACGATAACCAACCGCGATGTTTTCTAAATGGAAAAGAAATACAGTTGTAAAGGACCATAAAAGTTCCACAAGTGCAGCTCACTGCCAACTGACAGTGATGCTGTGGAGGGAGAACTTACTTTGTAGGCAGTGGTCCGGCAAGCAGATTTGGGAGAGCTTAACGCTGCCTCCATTGAACGGCGCCAGTAGCAGAGCTGTGGGCGGTGTATGACCGCCTTTATGTACCCCCACCACGGCGGCGTCTGATTTCGCCGCCGTGATGCGGACGCTTGTTGAGGCTGGCTGCGTCATACCCTGGGGAGGAGGGACACGGCGGCGTCCATCTGACATCCGTAGCGTGCCACAAGCGTAGTGCGCATGTCTATGGATTCATAGAGCCCGTGAGATATCCGGGCGTCGAAAACGCCATGTTGGTAATGGGAAAAGTATGAACAGATAGAACTAGACTAAAGCATTCAGCCTATCTGGCAACCAATAAATGGAAATAAAGGCTCATATGTATCACATTATGGGTATTATAGCACCCCATTTAGTACAGCAACCAGGATCAAAAAAAGGGGGCCACCACTCTGGGGACGATTGGCTCTATATCTCCAATAGTGGGTGCCCCGGGCGTCCGTGTGGTCTAAATTGACAGAGATCGACCCAGCATGAGAATATTACCGGGATATTGTTGCCAGTCATAAAAAGAAACAAACGGACTTTTTGTTAAAAAATCCTTAATAGATATTTGCAACAACAGCCTGTAAGAGTATAGCACAAAATAAATCAGTGAAAGTTCAATGATATCAAGTGTGACATACAAGAATGTACATGGTCATAATCTCGTTATTATTGAATATTTTAACATAGCTTATACAAATATGAGACGCCAGATCAGTACAGCATTGAGGATACAGAATATAGTTAATATTTTAACATAAATTATATATATATTTGACGTCACATTAGTACAGCATTGAAAATATTGAATGTGATTAATGACCTACCAAGATGGAAAAGGCAAGGAAAAAGAAAGAACAAAGGAAACACGAAATCAAAAAATCGAGAAAAATCGAGAAATACCTTTTAGTATTAGATTACCCTATTATGTTGTATTTGAAAAACCAAAACCTGAAAAACCAAAGAATGGAGAAAGGGGAGAGGGGGGGAAGGGGGGGGGAAGGGGGGGAAAAAAAAAAGGGGGAGGAAAAAAAAGGGGGGAAGAGGGGGAGGGATCAGGGAGAACAAAGTCATGTCTGAACTAGGGATGCCCCAGTTTTTAAAGAAATGGCTTGAAACTGAACGCATCGTTCATGCCTGGATGCTGGAGAGCTGACAGCTCGTGTATCCAGCGTGCCTCCTTTTGGAGGAGGAGCTTATCATAGTCTCCCCCTCTTACACCCGGAGGAATATGTTCCAAGGCAAAAAAGTGTAAACAGTTAGCGTCAAAGTTGTGCTGCAGGCCAACATGACGACTGATGGGGGTTTCCATTCTTTTTTTCTGTATAAGGGAAACATGATCCCTAATGCGGCAAAAAAAGGGTCTCTTAGTCTTTCCGATGTAAAACATCTTACATTCGCATAACATGATGTATACTATACCGATGGATTGGCATGTTACTGCAAATCTAGGTTTGAACAAATGGTCGTTGGGCAACAAGAGACTACGAGTGGCTAAAATATATCTACAGTATGAACATTGATGGCAGGGTCTACTTCCCCTATCGGTTTCTTTGATTTTTGCACTGTGGCTTTCATAGTGGCTATGTACAAGTGAATCTCTAAGGGATCGACATCGTCTGAAAGTAATCTCCGGATATGGATTTAGATGTTTGGCCACCTTTTCGTCTCCCATTAATAAATACCAGTACTTTTTAAGGATATCACGTGTTTGTTGATGTTGACTAGAGTAAGTAGTGATGAGCCTGACACCCGGGTTAGCTTTTTTACAGCTGGTGTTATGCAAAAGAGAGGCTCTATTTTGGTTTTTTGCTCTGAGGTATGCTTTTTTAAGGCATTTTTTGCTATACCCTCGGTTGAGGAAGCGTGAGCGTAAACATTTAGCTTCCCTTTCGAAGTCAGACTCATCACTGCAGTTGCGTTTTGCTCGTAAATATTGCCCATAGGGCACGCTCGTGATAAGAGGAACCGGGTGGGAGCTGGTGGCGTGCAACAGGGAATTGCCCGCAGAGGGTTTCCGGTATAAAGTTGTTCTGATGTTACCATCAGATTTCACTATAATATGAGTATCCAAAAAGGTCAAACTGGATTGACTAAATTCAACAGTAAATTTGAGATTAAATCTATTGATTTTTAGGCTTTCCAAAAAAGACAGAAGAAGATCTCTAGGACCCACCCATATAAAGAAAATGTCGTCAATAAATCTCCTCCATAGAGGGATTTGTTCCATATATTGCTGCATGTCGTCTCTGGAAAACAAATCCCGTTCCCACCCCCCCAGATACAGGTTGGCGTAAGAGGGGGCACATTTGGTCCCCATAGCCACCCCCTGTATCTGGAGGTAGTGGGATCCGTCAAAAAGGAAGATGTTGTTGGAGAGAACAAACAACAACAACTTCAAAATAAATTCATTGTACTGAGGAGTTATCTCATGATTTTGAAAAAGAAAATCTTTGACAACTTCCACCCCCTGTTGGTGGGGAATCGAATTATATAAGGCCTCCACGTCGAGGGCTACCAGCCACGCGCCCCCGGGAAGGGATACCCCATCGAGGGCGCGTAGCAGGTCATTGGTGTCCTGAAGATAGGACACCAAACCCTCGACGTGGGGCCTCAGGAAGTCATCAATCAATTCGCTGGCTGTTTCGGTAAGGCTGCCATTGCCAGAGACAATCGGACGACCGGGGGGTTTGGTCTGACTCTTATGAATTTTAGGGAGAGCATACATTGTGGGTATTCTCGGAGATGTAACATTTAGAAACTCCCAGGTGGACTTGTTAATAAGACCACTGTGATAGGCCGAACCAATTAGATGTTGGTAACGATTATTGGTTAAAGCAACATGGGTTGGTGATACTTTCCGGTACCACTCATGGTTCTGGACAATGGCCAACACCATGGACTTGTATTGGCCCCTGTCCATCACCACTAAGTTACCGCCCTTATCAGCAGGCTTAATAATAATGTTTTGATTTGATTGTAAGGATTTCAAAGCATTAATTTGGGAGGAAGTCAAATTGGTTTGGGAGGTGTTTTTCCATTTGGTATTCATAATCTCTTTGGTGACTTGGTTAGTGAAGGCCCATACGTTGGGATTGCCTTGCAGAGCCGGAAACTTGGAGGATTTAGGTTTATAATTACGGGGTTTGACAGTACTCGGAACATGAGGATGGACCAATGGAGGTGGGGAAGGAGGTGGGGGGTCACCAGCCGTTTCGAGGACAAGAGCCTCGAGCAGGTCTGTTTCATTGATCCCCCCCTCCTCCCACAGCTCCATTAGGTCCTCCATAGCCTTAATATCATTAATGGACATATCTTTCCAGAGAGGATTGTCCAGAGAGGAACTCTGGACAGATGGAGATGGTCTATCATAGAGAATTTTAAACATAAGTTTCCTCGAGAAAAGATTAAGATCTTTTATCAATTCAAAAGGGTCCACCCTTCGCGTAGGGCAAAAGGTAAGACCCAGTTGTAGTACGGAAATTTCTTCTGCCGACAAAGGGCAGGAGGAGATATTGATCACCTCGAGTTGGCTTTCTGGGGTTTGGGATTCCCCAAATCTGAACTCATGGTTCTTTTGGGATCCGACATCGTCTGTGTGAAAATCGGGGCTGGACGAAAATCCTGTTGCGAGGGAAAGGTGTTACAATTACTTACCGAAGTGCAAGACCCGGTGGGTGGTGCGCAAGTCGTGGTGCAAGTATTAGGAGGGGGTTCAGAGTGTATTGGTGCGCTGGTGAGTGAACTTTTATTGGCACCCGCTCGAGTGACCATGGGTGTCTTAAGGTTGGGTGTGCGTCTCACTGTACCCGTAGGTGCATTTTCTCTGGAGTGTTTAGAATTCGATGAATCCTGAGTTCTCGTGAGCCGAGTAAATTCTTGTGCCTGTAGTGAAGAAACAGAGGAAACAGATGAGTCAGAGTCACTGGGTTCACTATTTGCCTGTTTAGTTTGATGTTTTTGATTACTGCGTTTTTTCCTTCTATAATTATTTGGTGACCAATTGTATGCTTGTTTATTGTCATACGCTAGTTTGTCTCTAATATATTTTTTTTCTTTTGTTTTTAAAACTTCTGTTACATAAGTCTCCAAATTCGTTTTAAGTTCATTTTCACGTATAGAAAAGAGGCCATCTGCGACAATTGCTGAATTGTCATGGTATAGCTTCTCAATTTCCTTATCTATAAGGGATAACTCGGCAGTATAATGTTTGCATAGGAGCTCCATCATCTTTTTGGAGCAACTCTGCAAATTCTCCTCCCATTCAAGTTTAAATTCTGGCTCCAACTGGGTGATGGTAGGAAAGATCTGAATTCTCAGACCCCAGGGAGCAATGTTCTCTTCAGTGTATTTCAAAAAGTACCATTTATTCCAAAATAATCTTGATTTCTTCTCGAGCATGCGTTGCAGTCTCGAGAAGAAACGTTCCATAGATAGACCTCCACCTACGGTGTTTTGTGAATTATGAATATGGTCCATTAAGCCATCAAAGGCATTCCCACAATAGTTGGCCATTATTAGATAAGCAGAACCCAAAGTAGATCAGCCCCAGAATAAGAGTGACAAGGGAAACCCAATTTGCAGGCAATCAAGGACTAAATAATGTTGATCAGAAATAATATAATGAATAATAATAAGAGGAAAATTGAAAAAGTAGAAAAAGAAAGAAGAAAACAAGAAAAAGATTTTTTATCATTGAGCAACAAATTCCACTGAATATCTGTTACTAGACAAATCCAAAAATTGGATAATCAGTGAGTATATCTGTCCAAAAGGGATGAAGGGTGGGTAACACCCCAAATTGTAGTATTAAGATATAGGAAGGACAGAGATACTCAACTGTAAGCACCACATCCTATAATAAAGTACTGAATAAGGGATAAGGGCTAAATTGCCCGAGGAATGGGGAAAAAGGACTTTTAAGGTGCTGTTTACATCAAAGATATAATCAAAAATTCTGTACAATCATATTAAAACATGAAAAATTTTTATTGAATTAAGATTAAAATATTCATGTCTCTCATAAAAAGTGGGACATGCTTTTAAGAACAATATGACATTAATGAATATCACCCAAAATTGTTCACATTGGATAATGCAACATAAAGCAACTACTTAAAGATGCCATGACAATCTGCCGCTCGACATGTTTCGCTCTAATACGAGCTTCTTCAGGAGTTTAAAGGCTATGATTGTAGTGGATTCTATAATGATGGGAGAATAGACAATAATCAATATATGCGTACAAACATATTCAAAATACATCCAATGGATGAATAAACTAAATTATCAGAAGACTGCGGGCAATTCCCTGTTGCACGCCACCAGCTCCCACCCGGTTCCTCTTATCACGAGCGTGCCCTATGGGCAATATTTACGAGCAAAACGCAACTGCAGTGATGAGTCTGACTTCGAAAGGGAAGCTAAATGTTTACGCTCACGCTTCCTCAACCGAGGGTATAGCAAAAAATGCCTTAAAAAAGCATACCTCAGAGCAAAAAACCAAAATAGAGCCTCTCTTTTGCATAACACCAGCTGTAAAAAAGCTAACCCGGGTGTCAGGCTCATCACTACTTACTCTAGTCAACATCAACAAACACGTGATATCCTTAAAAAGTACTGGTATTTATTAATGGGAGACGAAAAGGTGGCCAAACATCTAAATCCATATCCGGAGATTACTTTCAGACGATGTCGATCCCTTAGAGATTCACTTGTACATAGCCACTATGAAAGCCACAGTGCAAAAATCAAAGAAACCGATAGGGGAAGTAGACCCTGCCATCAATGTTCATACTGTAGATATATTTTAGCCACTCGTAGTCTCTTGTTGCCCAACGACCATTTGTTCAAACCTAGATTTGCAGTAACATGCCAATCCATCGGTATAGTATACATCATGTTATGCGAATGTAAGATGTTTTATATCGGAAAGACTAAGAGACCCTTTTTTTGCCGCATTAGGGATCATGTTTCCCTTATACAGAAAAAAAGAATGGAAACCCCCATCAGTCGTCATGTTGGCCTGCAGCACAACTTTGACGCTAACTGTTTACACTTTTTTGCCTTGGAACATATTCCTCCGGGTGTAAGAGGGGGAGACTATGATAAGCTCCTCCTCCAAAAGGAGGCACGCTGGATACACGAGCTGTCAGCTCTCCAGCATCCAGGCATGAACGATGCGTTCAGTTTCAAGCCATTTCTTTAAAAACTGGGGCATCCCTAGTTCAGACATGACTTTGTTCTCCCTGATCCCTCCCCCTCTTCCCCCCTTTTTTTTCCTCCCCCTTTTTTTTTTCCCCCCCTCCCCCCCCCCCCCTTTCCCCCCCCCCCTCCCCTTTCTCCATTCTTTGGTTTTTCAGGTTTTGGTTTTTCAAATACAACATAATAGGGTAATCTAATACTAAAAGGTATTTCTCGATTTTTCTCGATTTTTTGATTTCGTGTTTCCTTTGTTCTTTCTTTTTCCTTGCCTTTTCCATCTTGGTAGGTCATTAATCACATTCAATATTTTCAATGCTGTACTAATGTGACGTCAAATATATATATAATTTATGTTAAAATATTAACTATATTCTGTATCCTCAATGCTGTACTGATCTGGCGTCTCATATTTGTAAAAGCTATGTTAAAATATTCAATAATAACGAGATTATGACCATGTACATTCTTGTATGTCACACTTGATATCATTGAACTTTCACTGATTTATTTTGTGCTATACTCTTACAGGCTGTTGTTGCAAATATCTATTAAGGATTTTTTAACAAAAAGTCCGTTTGTTTCTTTTTATGACTGGCAACAATATCCCGGTAATATTCTCATGCTGGGTCGATCTCTTTCAATTTAGACCACACGGACGCCCGGGGCACCCACTATTGGAGATATAGAGCCAATCGTCCCCAGAGTGGTGGCCCCCTTTTTTTGATCCTGGTTGCTGTACTAAATGGGGTGCTATAATACCCATAATGTGATACATATGAGCCTTTATTTCCATTTATTGGTTGCCAGATAGGCTGAATGCTTTAGTCTAATTCTATCTGTTCATACTTTTCCCATTACCAACATGGCGTTTTCGACGCCCGGATATCTCACGGGCTCTATGAATCCATAGACATGCGCACTACGCTTGTGGCACGCTACGGATGTCAGATGGACGCCGCCGCGTCCCTCCTCCCCCAGGGTATGACGCAGCCAGCCTCAACAAGTACCTAAAGGCGGTCATACACCGCCCACAGCTCTGCTACCGGCGCCGTTCAATGGAGGCAGCGTGAAGCTCTCCCAAATCTGCTTGCCGGACCACTGCCTACAAAGTAAGTTCTCCCTCTACAGCATCACTGTCAGTTGGCAGTGAGCTGCACTTGTGGAACTTTTATGGTCCTTTACAACTGTATTTCTTTTCCATTTAGAAAACATCGCGGTTGGTTATCGTTTTTGTAGTCACCATCAACTGGTTTGATGAAACTATGGTATCTAGCCATATCCATTTAACACAGGTTTACCGTGATACTTTTATGCTTTAGGTAAATACTCCTAATTGGCTCTACCTTAAAATACACCTTAAAATCAAACAAGGATGTTTGGGAATCTGATTTCCTTGTTCCCATACATCCCCCCCCCCCTTATCAATTTTAATTCTGTTTTAATTTTATTTCTTTAAAGGGCCATTATACAACTTTGTGTTCCCCTGTGGTCTCACTATGGCAGCGATGTCCCTATATATATGAGAGAACTTCCCGGTTCAAAATCAGCACTAATTTGCCACTCTATTGAAACATTCATGTTGCCACTCTATTGAAACATTTATGTCGCATTGATGCATTACAGCCTGGTAAGATATATAAAATTTTAATTTCCCACATATACTTGGTTGAACTGTCTGGTTTCCAAACTTCTACTTATATATATGCATCTATATGCTCTGTATCAACCTGTCTTCTGATAATTTAGTTTATTCATCCATTGGATGTATTTTGAATATGTTTGTACGCATATATTGATTATTGTCTATTCTCCCATCATTATAGAATCCACTACAATCATAGCCTTTAAACTCCTGAAGAAGCTCGTATTAGAGCGAAACATGTCGAGCGGCAGATTGTCATGGCATCTTTAAGTAGTTGCTTTATGTTACATTATCCAATGTGAACAATTTTGGGTGATATTCATTAATGTCATATTGTTCTTAAAAGCATGTCCCACTTTTTATGAGAGACATGAATATTTTAATCTTAATTCAATAAAAATTTTTCATGTTTTAATATGATTGTACAGAATTTTTGATTATATCTTTGATGTAAACAGCACCTTAAAAGTCCTTTTTCCCCATTCCTCGGGCAATTTAGCCCTTATCCCTTATTCAGTACTTTATTATAGGATGTGGTGCTTACAGTTGAGTATCTCTGTCCTTCCTATATCTCTATGCCCAAGAGGGTTAAGGCAGTGCTGGAAAATAATGATGGCCACACAAAATATTGACACTTTGGGCCCAATTGGGACATTTTCACTTATGGGTGTACTCACTTTTCTTGCCAATAGTTTAGATATTAATGGCTGTGTGTTGACTTATTTTGAGGGGACAGCAAATTTACACTGTTATACAAGCTGTACACTCACTACTTTACATTGTAGCAAAGTGTCATTTCTTCAGTGTTGTCACATGAAAAGATAGAATAAAATATTTACAAAAATGTGAGGGGTGTACTCACTTTTGTGAAATACTGTATGTGGCCTTGAGTGTTGTGTGTTTGAAATAGAAAAGAAGGAGCAGAGGAAGGAAAGGGGAGAAGGGAGGGGAGAGACACTTTGTAAAGTATAATGATCTATAATCGTTAGATGTCTTTACGGGGGCAGGAGACATCTAACGAATGAAACGTATGTAGGGTGTGCTGTTTGGAAGTATCATCAACAGACTGAATCGGGTGTCCGCTTGCAGGGTTTACAGACACATGTGTATTCATGCCTATTTGCCTGTTTCGGTAGACACCTTTACATGTGAGTGTAATGTGATTTTAATCAAATAAGGATTTTTTAAAGGATTTTATTCTATGCTGCGCTTCTTTCCCACATATTTTTACTTCCCGTAATTGGTCGGCAATAGCAGAGGGTCTCTGGCATCATCCAATATAAATCTACAGAGCATTGCGCCTGTTAAAGCCTGTCTGCCTGTTGATGATTATAACCATATGGAACACTGTGAGAGTGGAGGAGAGTGGAGTGTGGATATCCATCGTCACAGAGATACAGATTATTGCACCCTGCAAAGGGAAATACCTGTTTTCTGGTGGATCTAATACCAGCCACTAAACATTGGTGAGTGATCTCGTACATAACTGGTGAAGGATTAGTCACAATATAAGAAGAGGATGAAATTGTCATCTGTCACATTTGGATATACATGATTTTGATCATCACAGTGTGGATTTTCAGTTACATATATTAATTCAGGACACAATTATTAATAATTATTATTATTATTATTATTATTATTATTATTATTATTATTATTATTATTATTATATATTTTTGTTGATAACAGTACACTGTTTTTTTGCCTTTTTTGTTTTTTTACAGGATTTTTGTATTTTTTAATCATAATTTTTCATTTTTTGGAACATTTTTTCACTTTATATTTTTGCACCAGAGTATCACTGGATATTAATATATTTTTAGATTAGTGTTATTTGATAACCACATAACAGGTATTAGATAATAATATTTACAGTTATTATCAATTGATTGGTAGATGTTAAAGACCAGACCATTACATATATTTACAGTATTTATATTTGCACTCAGAGCTGTCACTTAATTCTTTACATTGTTGCTGTCTGTATTTTTCAATATTCTTTTTTGTACATTTAGGCTAGGTTCACACTTGCGTGGATGGATGAGGATGCAAGACAGCATGTAAATCGCACCTATTTCCTCACCAGCAACCAACCACAGCCAAACCACGCTGCTCTTTTGTAGACATGGGGGGCTGCCATTCATTCTTAATGGCACCCCCACACATCTAACAATGCAGCTCATTTGCGGTTGAAGGAAACCACATGTTGCAAAAGCACCATGCGAATTCCCTATGGCTGTTTTTTAAAAAAAAGGTACAGGATCCTTTTTCCTGCATGAAATCCAGGCACAGCAGCCTATTCAAATGTATGGGCTGCTGTGCGCATGCAAATGCGGCTCACAGAGCTGAATAGAGGTGAACCTAGCCTAAGGGGGATATGTGGTGCTCATACCTCTGGCCTATGGATGCCACCATTTATAGTCGTTACATGTTTAATAAATTCTTTACTTAGTTCAAGTTTGTTCCTGTTCCTCCTTTGATATACTTAGACACCTGCACATGTACTATGGATACCTGAACTTGTTAATAAAACACTCTATAATTACACTGTATGCATAATTATTAGGCAAGTTGTATTTATGAGGATTAATTTCATTATTGAACATCTACAGTGCTCTTGGTCAATCCAAAATGTTAATAAACCTCAAACCTGAAAATTTAAGAAATTCAAAGTGAGGTTTTGGCTTTCTTAGGAGAATATCCATGTGTGCACAATTAATGGGTAACTATTATGCCCCGTACACACGGTCGGATTTTCCGATGGAAAATGTCCGATCGGAGCGTGTTGTCGGAAATTCCGACCGAGTGTGGGCTTCATCGGACATTTTCCATCGGATTTTCCGACACACAAAGTTGGACAGCAGGAGATAAAATTTTCCGACAACAAAATCCGATCGCGTCAATTCCGACCGTGTGTGGCCTGTTCCGACGCACAAAGTGCCACGCATGCTCAGAAGAAATTCCGAGACGGGACAGCTCGTTCTGGTAAACTTAGCGTTTGCAATGGATACAGCACTTTCGTCACGCTGCAATGTTAAAAATGGTTTAATACAGCGCACTCTCTTCTTCTTTATAATGTCACAAGAATTAAGTAGTTTTGCAGCTCATATTCACACACACTTCTCACAAAGTTTTATTTGTGTTTTTTTAGTGGGATTCCCTTATTGTTATTAGTTGTCACATCTGACAGTTTTATATTATTTTTTTTTTCTTTAATGTTTTAAATTTTTCCAAGGCTGATCTTTGTTCAATGTTATTTTTATTTTTACTCCAGAATATTTTTGGGTGTGTTTTGTGTGTCAAGTTACCCCAACACCATTGATATCTTTTATTATTTAATCTCAAGGAGATTGTTTGTTGTTGGTTTCCCTTGTTCATTTCACATTGTATATTTGAAATGTACCTGAATCCTCACAAACCAACTGTCCTTTCTGAAGTAAAACACATAGGAGAGTATAATTCAAAACAAAAATCCTTTATTAAGGGATCAGAACCAAACAAAGAGGAAGGCAACACTGGATCAACAGGAGAAATTAGTGAAGCCAGGGACCCCCACGGCAGACATCAATTCTTCAACATCAAAATTGGTGGCCTGAGGAGTCCATATGTAAGGGAGGGCAGTCTGGTCCAGAATTCGCAGAGATCCGGATAGCAGCAGATGACATCTGTGTCCCCAGGCTGTGGTACCACAAGAGGCTGCATCTTTTGGCCGACCAGACTGAACCAAGGGCAATCACTGTCTGGTCTTCCTTCCACGCTTCCTTCCGGGCTGTGGCTGTGCAGTTGGAGATGTGGCAGGAGGAGGAGTAGGACCTGGAGGAGGACTGGGAGGACCTGGAGGAGGACTGGGGGGACCTGGATGAGAGGGAGGAGGAGGAGGAGGACCTGCAGGAGGAGGAGGAGGACCATCACAAAGGTGTGTCTGAGGTGTCATTTGGCCCTTCATACCTTTCTCAAGAGCCTCCAATATGAGGGCCTCACACATGACTTGTTGGCCCTCCTCCATCCTCTGCATTTTATATGCAATGAAGGCAGCAATGTTCTCCTCCATGGTGTGGGGTGCTCCCAGGACCTCTGTAGCCCTCCAAAAGAATCCTATAGCAGCCTCCTCTAGGGCACTCCTCCTACTGCCACTTTCTCTTTTCAGGGGGAGTGGAGGGACCTGCAGATCAGCCAGCCGGCTCGGCCCAGCCACCTCCTGGCTGAGACATCCCTGTGTATGAAAAAGGGACATGCTTGTAATGTTTTGCTTCATCAATCCCAATCCTAAATTAGTACTCCCAACTAACATCTAGTTAACATCATTGATTGGACAAGCAGAAATATTTTGAGGAATGCTATACCTGGCTCAATTTGGGCTCCTCCACATGTGGCCTGGAAGGCCCAGGTTGGGCGTCAGAAGCCTCAGCCGGGGGGGAAGGAAGCATGGAAGGAAGACTGGAGAGGGATGGCCTGGGTTCAGTCTGGCCTGCCAGAAAATGCAGCCTGTCGTAGTACAACATCCTGGGGACATAGATGTCATCTGCTGCTCCGGATCTCTGTGAATCCAGGACTTTCTTGCGCTCCCTTAGATATGTGCTCCTCAGGCAACCAATTAATATCTTTAAATAGGTGATGTCTGCCGTGGGGATCACCTGCTTCACAATTTCACACAATTGCACCAGTGCTGCCTTCCTCTTTGTTTGGTTCTTGAAATGGGGGTGGTTAATCTCCCACAGACAGGGCAGCTCCCATAACATATCTATGAATACTGACATGAAGTCATTATCTTTGAGTAGCATATCCATGTTCACTGCAAGACACAACACAAGACAAAGCCTAATGTCAGACAAAACTCTCCTAATAGGGATGAGCCAAACACCCCCCTGTTCGGTTCGCACCAGAACATGCGAACAGGAAAAAAGTTCGTTCGAAACGCGAACACCGTTAAAGTCTATGGGACACGAAAATGAATAATCAAAAGTGCTAATTTTAAAGGCTAATATGCAAGTTATTGTCATAAAAAGTGTTTGGGGACCTGGGTCCTGCCCCAGGGGACATGGATCAATGCAAAAAAAAGTTTTAAAAACGGCCGTTTTTTCAGGAGCAGTGATTTTAATAATGCTTAAAGTCAAACAATAAAAGTGTAATATCCCTTTAAATTTCATACCTGGGGGGTGTCTATAGTATGCCTGTAAAGGGGCGCATGTTTCCTGTGTTTAGAACAGTCTGACAGCAAAATGACATTTTGAAGGAAAAAACTCATTTAAAACTACCCGCGGCTATTGCATTGCCGACAATACACATAGAAGTTCATTGATAAAAATGGCATGGGAATTCCCCAAAGGGGAACCCCGAACCAAAATTAAAAAAAAAAAAATGACGTGGGAGTCCTCCTAAATTCCATACCAGGCCCTTCAGGTCTGGTATGGATATTAGGGGAACCCCGGCCAAAATTTAAAAAAAAAAATGACGTGGGGTTCCCCCTAAATGCCATACCAGACCCTTCAGGTCTGGTATGGATTTTAAGGGGAACCCCGCGCCAAAAAAAAAAAAAAAAAAAAAATGGCGTGGGGTCCCCCCAAAAATCCATACCAGACCCTTATCCGAGCACGCAACCTGGCAGGCCGCAGGAAAAGAGGGGGGGACGAGAGTGCGGCCCCCCCTCCCTCCTGAACCATACCAGGCCACATGCCCTCAACATTGGGAGGGTGCTTTGGGGTAGCCCCCCAAAACACCTTGTCCCCATGTTGATGAGGACAAGGGCCTCATCCCCACAACCCTGGCCGGTGGTTGTGGGGGTCTGCGGGCGGGGGGCTTATCGGAATCTGGAAGCCCCCTTTAACAAGGTGACCCCCAGATCCCGGCCCCCCCCCTGTGTGAAATGGTAAGGGGGTACATAAGTACCCCTACCATTTCACGAAAAAAGTGTCAAAAATGTTAAAAATGACAAGAGACAGTTTTTGACAATTCCTTTATTTAAATGCTTCTTCTTTCTTCTATCTTCCTTCATCTTCTGGTTCTTCTGGCTCTTCTGGTTCTTCCTCCGGCGTTCTCGTCCAGCATCTCCTCCGTGGCGTCTTCTATCTTCTTCTCCTCGGGCCACTCCACACCCATGGCATGGGGGGGAGGCTCCCGCTCTTCTCTTCTTCTTTTCTTCTCTTCTTCTCTTCTTCATTTTCTTCTCCGGGCCGCTCCGCAATCCACGCTGGCATGGAGGGAGGCTCCCGCTGTGTGACGGCGCTCCTTGTCTGACAGTTCTTAAATAACGGGGGGGGCGGGGCCACCCGGTGACCCCGCCCCCTCTGACACACGGTGACTTGACGGGACTTCCCTGTGACGTCACGGGGAATGCCACAGGGAAGTCCCGTCATGTCCCGTGCGTCAGAGGGGGGCGGGGTCACCGGGTGGCCCCGCCCCCCGTTATTTAAGAACTGTCAGACGAGGAGCGCCGTCACACAGCGGGAGCCTCCCTCCATGCCAGCATGGATTGCGGAGCGGCCCGGAGAAGAAAATGAAGAAGAGAAGAAGAGAACAAAAGAAGAAGAGAAGAGCGGGAGCCTCCCCCCCATGCCATGGGTGCGGAGCGGCCCGAGGAGAAGAAGATAGAAGACGCCACGGAGGAGATGCTGGACGAGAACGCCGGAGGAAGAACCAGAAGAGCCAGAAGAACCAGAAGAACCAGAAGATAAAGGAAGATAGAAGAAAGAAGAAGCATTTAAATAAAGGAATTGTCAAAAACTGTCTCTTGTCATTTTTAACATTTTTGACACTTTTTTCGTGAAATGGTAGGGGTACTTATGTACCCCCTTACCATTTCACACAGGGGGGGGGCCGGGATCTGGGGGTCACCTTGTTAAAGGGGGCTTCCAGATTCCGATAAGCCCCCGCCCGCAGACCCCCACAACCACCGGCCAGGGTTGTGGGGATGAGGCCCTTGTCCTCATCAACATGGGGACAAGGTGTTTTGGGGGGCTACCCCAAAGCACCCTCCCAATGTTGAGGGCATGTGGCCTGGTACGGTTCAGGAGGGAGGGGGGGCCGCACTCTCGTCCCCCCTCTTTTCCTGCGGCCTGCCAGGTTGCGTGCTCGGATAAGGGTCTGGTATGGATTTTTGGGGGGACCCCACGCCGTTTTTTTTTTTTTTTTGGCGCGGGGTTCCCCTTAAAATCCATACCAGACCTGAAGGGTCTGGTATGGAATTTAGGGGGAACCCCACGTCATTTTTTTTTTTTAATTTTGGCCGGGGTTCCTCTTAATATCCATATCAGACCTGAAGGGCCTGGTATGGAATTTAGGGGGACTCCCACGTCATTTTTTTTTTAAATTTTGGTTCGGGGTTTTCCCTTTGGGGAATTCCCATGCCGTTTTTATCAATGAACTTCTATGTGTATTGTCGGCAATGCAATAGCCGCGGGTAGTTTTAAATGAGTTTTTTCCTTCAAAATGTCATTTTGCTGTCAGACTGTTCTAAACACAGGAAACATGCGCCCCTTTACAGGCATACTATAGACACCCCCCAGGTACGAAATTTAAAGGGATATTACACTTTTATTGATTGACTTTAAGCATTATTAAAATCACTGCTCCTGAAAAAACGGCCGTTTTTAAAACTTTTTTTGCATTGATCCATGTCCCCTGGGGCAGGACCCAGGTCCCCAAACACTTTTTATGACAATAACTTGCATATTAGCCTTTAAAATTAGCACTTTTGATTTCTCCCATAGACTTTTAAAGGGTGTTCCGCGGCATTCGAATTTGCCGCGAACACCCCAAATTGTTCGCTGTTCGACGAACTTGCGAACAGCCAATGTTCGAGTCGAACATGAGTTCGACTCAAACTCGAAGCTCATCCCTATCTCCTAATCTTGTTACAATATAGGCCTCAATCTAGAAGCAGTATAGGCACAAGTTTGTCTCTTACCTTCGTTCTTATGATCGGCGCGTCCAATGCTCCTTCCTCCGCTCACAGATCGTACGTAATACGCACGCGTGTTACGCTTTATACACACTGCGCATGCGTGTAACTCTGCCCGCCCCTGACGTTCTTTCTAGTCTATTCCCTGCCCCTTTTCGTTCGGCGCAGTGGGTGAAGAGCACATGGCGGAGTTAGAACAGGTGCATGCTAATTCTAGCAATGAGGAGGAGGAGGAGGAAAGCCTGGATCCGGACACGTCCCGATTCAGAAGGAGACGTTTTAAGGCCACAAATATGTCCTTTGGGGAGATGTTGAAGATGGTCGACATCATGAAGAAGTCCAACTATGACAGAAAGTATGGGCCTTACCCCAACCCCAACATCAGAAAGGCCAAGATCATGGCGAAAGTGGTCAAAAGCCTTCACAGGAATTTCGGGGTACGAAGATCTAAAGATCAGCTCAGGAAGCGGTGGTCGGACCTGAAGTTGAGAGAGCCAGAGCAGTACCGAAAGATCCGGAGAGTGCTGCAAAAAAGTAAGTAGTTGTGCTGTGTTCCTATTCTTTCTGTCTTTATTACGTTCGTGCTGCTCCATATGCTTTTATTAATTGTAACGTTTAAAAGGGCAACTTTAATGTTCATGGGCCCATTATTCGTTCGTATCAAACATTTTTCTTTCGGCCTCTAGAACACCATTGTTTAGGCCATATGCATTTTCCCACTTTTTTTTGGGCCTACTTGGATGCCAAATATTTGTTTGTGTAGATGGGTTTGTTACTAGAATGAAATGCAAACTAGATTGTGTGTAAGGAGAGGACACTGAGCAGCTGTTTTCACATCTGGACACTGGAGCACTAGTGTGGGACACCAGAACACCATTTTTATTAGGGGGGCCACACAGGTGCTCCAGTGTATACTATAGGGGGGTCTCCATCTGTGAAGCTTGTACTAAACAGGTAAAGTATTGCAGCTTGACAAAGGGCAATAAAAAAAAATACATCTTGGAACTCGGCTAAAATAGACAATTGTACCCCACTTCCAAGCAATGTTTCCTATTTCTAGTTCTGCCATCAAATATCTGTGTGCTAATTATACCATTTTTGTTTTACATAGGGGAGAAAAGACTCGGAGGACACCCCTCATCCGAGGAGACCAGAAACCCCCCACCTCTGGAAGAAGGGGAACTTACACCAACACAAGCTGAACAGGAGGATGAAGAAGATGTGGTGGAGATTGGCACCACAACAGGTTAGTGTCTGCGACCACAGGCTCAGGTAAAAGAGATGGATGGTGGCAGATTTTTGAGACCTGTTTTTTTTTTCTTTATCTCTTTTTAGGTGATCGTGATGTGAGGGATAGAGAACGCTTTACTTCAGAAAGTGCCCAGATCCTGATCGGGGAGATCATGGGGTGTAATGCCGAACTGCAAAACATCCAGCAAAAAATCCATGATGTTATTAAAAAAAATAATAACATCATTGATGTTTTGGGGCGAATTTAAAACCCCACAAAATCACTTTTTTTATTGTGGTACAATCTTTAAAATTTTTTTGCAATGTTTTGAAAAGCCAAATTTGGAGGATGCACACAGTGTGCCAACATGTGCTATCTGCCATCACGGGAGATCAATGGACGCGTTTTGGGGGTGCAACCCCTTCCTCAATTATAAAGTCGCGTTGAGGAAGGGCTTGCTCCCCCAAAACATGTCCCTTGATCCCCCCTGATGGCAGATAGCACATGTTGACATTGGGAAATTGTTGTGCATCTTCCAAATTTGGCTTTTCCAGGGGTGATTTCCCCCCATCTGAATGCTATATCAAACCCAGTTCCTAAATACTGATGTAGCCTTCAGGTTTTAACTAATGTGAACTTTGTAAGTTCAAGTTTTTTGGCTTTCTTGTTGGTTTTACACAGGCCTGTTTTATCTGAAATGGACATTTAAATTTTTGATAATGCTACTGCAAAAATTGTTATACAACAAACATGTTGGTTTGTTTTAAAAACCTTTGGTAAATGCACATGTGATTGTGCAGGTATAAAAAAGTGGCTTACTCTAACAAATCTTTCAAACCAATACGTTTGAAATTATCAAAAAATGTTTACACTTGTAATCCAGTTAAAATAGTCCATAAATTTCACTCACATCTCGCAACTTTATACAAGACAAACAATGAATTTAATCCTACAGAAGCTGAATCCTTCTTCTCAAAAATAACCTTACCTGAATTATCTCAGAATCAAAAAAGCAGTTTGGATGAGCCTATAACTATAGATGAAGTTGCTAACGCCATAAAAGACCTAAAACTTAACAAAAGACCAGGCCCAGACGGCTACTCGGCTTTATACTATAAAACATTCTCAGAAATACTCTCTCCCATTCTCACTGAAACTTTTAACAAACTTCTAGATGGACATTCTTTTCGGCAAGAAACACTAATGGCAATTGTTTGTATGATCCCAAAAGCACTTTCTGATGATACTTCCTGTGTGAATTATCGGCCTATCTCTCTGTTAAACCTCGATATTAAATTATTAGCAAAAATAATAGCCAAACGCCTCAATAGCATTATAGGAAAATTAATACATAGAGATCAAGTAGGCTTCATGCCAAATAGACAGGCAGGCGATAATATACGCAGGGCAGTGTTATTGGCACATATTGCTAAAAAATGGAAAATCCCTTTATGTTTTCTATCTCTCGATATTAAGAGGGCATTTGACACAGTATCCTGGCAATATATGCAATATTCATTACAAAAATGGGGTTTTGGACCCCACTTTTTAACATGGATCAAAGCATTATATAATAAACCCAAAGCCTATATAAAATATGCTGGATACAAATCTGAAGCCTTTAATATCGAAAGAGGTACCCGACAGGGTTGCCCATTATCTCCCTTATTATTTGCCCTTATACTCGAACCCATGGCCCAATACATCAGAACAAACCAAACTATAACTGGCATTGAAGTAGGAGGTATTACACACAAATTATGTATATTTTCAGACGATATATTACTTTTTCTATCATCACCACAGGTCTCTGGTCCTAACTTAATACCAGCTCTTGATGGATTTGCAGCCCTATCCAGCCTTATGATTAATCCTAAGAAATGCCTAGTGCTTAATATTTCACTCACAAACATGGAATTGATCCCGCCTAGGGCTGCACTCCCATTCACATGGGCAGAAAAATCAATCCCATATCTTGGAATTCATTTAACAGCATCTCATTCTGACTTATTCTCAACCAATTATCCTCCTGTATTAAGACAGATCACAAATCTAATAAAACAATGGTCGCAACTTCCTTTATCCTGGATAGGGAAGATTAATGCAATCAAAATGACTATTCTACCCAAATTGCTTTATCTATTCAGAGTCCTCCCATTCCAATTCCTTCCTATTTTTTGAGAATAGTACAAAAAAGAGCAACTTCGTTTATATGGGGCTCTTCTAAACCACGTATACCTATACACACACTACATCTTCCCAAAAATAAAGGAGGCCTGGGATACCCTAATTTTACTAACTACTACAGAGCAGCACATTTGGCCAGTCTGTCCAAATACCATGCAAAACAGGAAATCCCATTATGGGTATTTATAGAGGCTTCAGAAAATGACCCTCTATTAATATCAAATTTATTATGGCTTGATCCTAAAGACCGCTTTAAAATTCATAATCCCATAACTAAACACTTCTTATCTCTCTGGGATAAA
The DNA here is from genome assembly GCF_042186555.1 of Aquarana catesbeiana. Lineage (NCBI taxonomy): Eukaryota > Metazoa > Chordata > Amphibia > Anura > Ranidae > Aquarana > Aquarana catesbeiana. The sequence goes on from NC_133326.1 coordinate 37,308,722, forward strand.
CTAAAAACCAAATATCAGTTACAATCTCCACACAATCCTCTCCTTTCTTTTATTAGAAATCCGGCCTTTTATCCGGCATGGATCTACCCAAATTCTTTTAAAGCTTGGACAACATCAGGCATTCAGACACTAAATGACTTCATAGCATCTAAATCATTCCTTTCATTCCCATCGCTTAGAGAAAAATATGATCTACCAAACTCTGAGATATTTAGATATCTCCAAATCAAAAATTTCTATACACCATTCCTAAAAGGGGATACACCATTATCCCAATTATCCATTTTTGAATCAATCTGTACAAAAGATCCATTTGCTAAAGGTACAATTTCATCACTTTATAATCAATTATATGGAGTAGCGAATCTTAATAGACCCTCTTATGTTCAGAGGTGGGAGGAGGATCTGGGACGAACTTTAGAAGACACGGACTGGTCTAATATATGGCTCACATCTAAGTCATCTTCACCCAACATCTTGGCACTGGAGACAAATTATAAAGTCTTAACTCGCTGGTACCTTGTACCCGCTAGAGTGGCAAAATATTCACCTAATACCTCAACTCTTTGTTTTCGAGGATGCCCAGAAATAGGCACATATTTACACATATGGTGGACGTGCCCAGTAATCCAAACCTTCTGGAAGGAAGTCTTCGTGATTGCATCTAAAATATTTAAAAAAATAATACAACCAGATCCATATTTAACTTTACTTAATCTAAAACCGGAATGGTTAACACTCTCTCAATTCAAACTTATGATCCAACTAATAACGGCTGCAAAACAAACAGTGGCCAAGGCATGGAAATCTCCTACATTGGTACTAGCAGAAACAATTCACAGAATGAATAATACAATGTCCCATGCTAAGATGGTAGCCATCGATCAAAATCAAATTCCAAAATTTGAAAAACTTTGGCATCCTTGGATAAAACAACAGTTCCTGTCAAATTTCAATGACTCTGTCCTGTTGCCATGGTAACAGATTAAATGACTTACAGAGACACCCATTCTAAGGCTTCAAAGAGAACTAAAAAGAATAATAAACTGACGAACGGGACAACCTTGTGGACCATACCTCTACCTTTCAACCCTTTTTCTTCTTTCTCTTTCCTTTTCTCCACCTTACGATTAAAGCTCATTATCAGAATTTATTTGACCTATATACACTCTACTTGTAAACAATATGTATAGTAGGTATAAATCATTTAAATACCTACAAAAGTAACTAAGGAAATGATATATATATTTAATTTAGGTTTACGTGAACCCAATGTTTAATATTTGAAATTTCATGATATTTACCTATATAAACCCTACTGTAAAACAATGAGCTTACCTTATAGATCCTTGTAAACTTACTTTATGTATCTTTATAACATTGTATACTCAATAAACTTCTTTTGACAAGGAAAAAAGTGGCTTACTCAAGAATGTGTGGATTATTGTCTCAACACTACAACACTTTTGGGGTGATGTAATAGCTGTTTTATGCAAAAGTGGGGGTTATTTCCTAAGGGCAAATCCTCTTTGCACTACAAGTGCAGTTTCAGTGCAGTTGCAAGTGCACTTGTAGTGAAATGTGTTTTTGCATTTAGGAAATAACAGCCAACAATGCTTTGTATAAGGTTACCCAATCACGACATTTTCTGCACTCAAAACATTTCTGTCAGGGTCAGCTAAAACAAACACAAGCAGTAAATGTCCACAAAGATTTTCTTTTTTTTTTTTATTTTAAAAAGGCTTCATATATTGTCTGGCATATTGATAGCCCCCCTACCCGCAAAGAACTCCAGGCAGCGTAACCGGACATCACGGGCACTCAGGGAGGGCAAGCCAGGACGGCCACTTTCAAGCGCCATCAGTGTGGTTTGATGTAGGATTCCGGCCTCAGGCCCAACTGAGCCAGCATAGTTGGCCGAATGTTTCCGTAAAAAGTTATGGAGAACACAGCACGCAAGTATTATATGGTTCAGTTTATACACTGCCATATGGATAGGTGTCAGAAATAGGCGGAACCGGCTGGCCAGGATTCCAAATGTGTTCTCCACCACTCTTCGGGCTCTGGCCAGCTGGTAATTAAAATCCCTCTGTTCCGGGGTGAGAGTCCTCATCGGGAATGGCCGCATCAGGTGGTCCCCCAGCGCAAATGCTTCATCAGCAACAAACTCAAATGGGAGTCCTTCCACATTGTCCTCTGGAGCTGGCAAGTCCAAGCTGCCATTCTGGAGACGCCTGTAGAACTCCGTCTGGGCGATGACTCCACCATCGGACATCCGGCCATTCTTCCCCACGTCCACATACAAGAAGTCGTAATTAGCCGACACCACCGCCAACATCACTATACTATTAAACCCCTTGTAATTATAATAGTACGACCCCGAGTTGGGTGGTGGGACGATGTGGACGTGTTTCCCATCAATTGCCCCTCCGCAGTTAGGAAAGTCCCACCGCTGGGCAAAGTGGGAGGCCACAGTCTGCCATTCCTGTGGCGTGGAAGGAAACTGTTGAGGAAAAAACAATAAACATTACTATTTTTACTCTGAAACATGGCAAGCAGATTTAACACAAACATTATGGGGCAACCTCCAGATAGCATTTATTAAGGGGAATTTAACAAGGCCAAAGTATAAGGTACACCTATCATATTCCCCCTCCCCCCCTCTCATGGGCCATTTCTAACATTATGGGGTGTGTGGAAATTTTGGACAGGTAACCCTCTTCACTTCATTGAGAGATGAATGCCTAAATAATGGGTCTTACTTGGAACAGCCCCTCCTTAGTTACACTATTGGCAGCCCACTGGACAGATAAGAAGTGTCATAATACAAAGATATAAATACACACTGTACACATTTGAGGACATTTGGACATTCTGCTATTACCTATCAAGATAATAATAGGATACAAAAACTTTAAACAGTACCATTGGAAAGTATACAGGCAGGCCCTTGCACTACATGCTTTGGGTAATTCAGCCATAAATCTGACCACAAAAGAGATGGGTATAGTGTGTATGGGTTTGGCAAAGTCAGCAGATAGATGATTGAGGATAGAGAATTGGGATCAGCTGACTTAGCAGTTGGGGGAGGGAGGGTTACTAAAAATTATTTGGGGACACCACAAAAAAAAGCCTCTGGCACTCTGCCTGAATTTAAATCAAAAATAACATTACCAAACATTTTAGGGGTGTTTGGGGTAAAGCACTACTATGGAGCTGATAAAATACATTGTTAAGTGACTACATGAGGTGAATATAGGGCAGGAGACACCATGCTGGGGAGGTTAGTGAAGGGCAAATATGTATGAAGGACCTTAAATAATAATTACATAAAAATCCAGCATGCATGAGGACAAAGGGGACATTCACAGCATAATACAAGCATGGTAATTAGGGAATGAGGAAAGAAATACAATATATTATCAAACATTAAAGACAATAAAATGTGATATAAAAGGATAAAAATCTTACCTTCATATACTCCTTCTGCAGGACCTGTATGATGGCAGAACAGGTCTCTGGGATAATGATCCCCAGAGCCTGGGGGGAGATGCCTGTCGAGAACTTCAAGTCCTGCAGACTTCTCCCTGTGGCCAAATACCGCAGGGTAGCGACCAGCCTCTGCTCCGGAGTGATGGCTTGCCTCATGCAGGTATCCTGCCTGCTGATATAGGGGGTCAGCGAAGCCAACAAACGGTGAAACACGGGGTCCGTCATCCTGAGAAAGTTCCTGAAATCATCAGGATTATTCTCACGGATCTCACGGAGCAAAGGCATATGACAGAACTGGTCACGCTGAAGCAACCAATTCTTGGTCCATGAACTCCTCCCCACCCTGTTCATGGACTGGACTTGTGTCAAGGTCAGGACCCCAACACCAAGCCCCCGCACAGCACGAACTCTACAAGGAGTACGCGTACGAAACATGGCTAGAAAACGGTCGGCTGCTCAGAACGAAGTAACAGAACGCACTGAAGAACAGCAAGGCCTGTGAAGAGCGACCTGAAAAACAGCAACGAGCAGGCAAGATCACACAGAAAACTCTGATACGAACTGACTGCACGCACTGAAGAGCAGATAAAAAACCACAAGCACAAACTGAATGGCAGAAAACGATCTGAAAGCCACGAGTCTGAAAAAGCGTGAATCGTCTCTCACCAAACTTTTACACGAGATTAGCAAAAGGAGCCCAAAGGGTGCCGCGCTTGGTTCTGAACCGGCCTTTTCTAGTCTCGTCGTACGTGGTGTACGTGACCGCGTGGTTGGCGATTGGAAATTCCGACAACTTTGTGCGACCGTGTGTAGGCAAAACAAGTTTGAGCCAACATCCGTCAGAAAAAATCCTAGGATTTTGTTGTCGGAATGTCCGAACAAAGTCCGACCGTGTGTACGCCCTATTAGTGTGCAGAATTATTATGCAACTAAATGAAAAATGAACATTTTCCCATTTCACTTGTTTATTTTGATCTGTTAAAGTGAGAATAAAAAATAACAGGATTTACAAATAGACATTTCTGACATTAAAAAAAAAAAAAAAAAAAAACAGGGGCTAACATAGCCAACCTTCCTTTCAATAACAGTCATAAGCCTTCTATTCATTGAGTCTGTCAGTTTCTTGATCTGTTGATGATCAACTTTTTGTGCAGCAGCAACCACAGCCTCACAGATACTGTTCAGAGAGGTGTACTGTTTTTCTTCACCGTAAATCTCCTGTTTAAGAAGGGCCCACAAGTTCTTAATAGGGTTTAGGTCAGGTGAGGAAGGGGGTCATGTCATTATTCTTTCATATTTAAGGCCTTTACTGGCTAGCCACGTAGTGGAGTACTTCGATGCATGCAACGGAGCACTGTCCTGCTTAAATATGATGGTCTCCTTGAAAGATACAGATGTTTTCTTGTACCACTGCTTAAAGAAAGTGTGTTCAAAAAACTGGCAGTAGGTTTGGGAGTTGAATTTGAGTCCATTTTTAACCTGAAAAAGTCCAACTAGCTCATCTTTACTAATACCAGCCTATACCAGTACCCCACCTCCACCTTGCTGACATCTGAGTTGAAGTGTAGTTCTGTGACCCTTACTGATCCAGCCACAGGCCCATCCCTCTGGTTCGTCAAGAGTTAACCATCTCAATAACCCATAAAATCTTTGAAAAAATCTATCTTCAGATTTTTCTTGGCCCAGACGTTTCAACTTATGCATCTTGTTGTGTGGTGATCAGGTTTCAGCCCTCCTTACCTTGGCCATGTCTCTGAGCACTGAACAACTTGTACTTTTGGGCACTCCAGGTAGGTTGCAATTCTGGAATATGACAGCACTGTAGGATAAAGAGTTCCAGGTAGCTTCATGTTTGATTTTTATCAAATCTTTTGCAGTAGACATGTGCAATTTGTTTCGTTCCGAATTTGTTTGTTAACAAATTTCGATAAATTAGTTAATTCGGAAATATCCAAACCGAAAACACGTTTAACAAATTTTTCCGAATACTTGTAAATTCTAATATTTGAAAATTCGTAAATTCGAAAATCCAAAGGAAAATCTGAAAATTCAAAAGACTAACTAACTAACTAACTAACTAACTAACTAACTAACTAACAATAACTAACAATAACTAACTATTAAATTATAGGCATTGGAATTTGGAATTTGGCTGTTAGTGAACGGAACGAATCCGAATTATCCAAAATAATGAATGCTGTATCTAAATGAATGGAATGTAACTAATTAATAGGTAGTAATTGGTAGAAGAAAGGGAATGGGATTTTTAGGGTGCCCAAGAAAATTACTAGTCAAATATATACAAAAATATATTGAATTTATTAATACAAAATATCTAAAAAACATATCACAGTATCATCAAACAATAACCATAATATGAGTAACCAGCAGTAACTTCTTGCTCTAAATGTTTCGCCATGCAATGGCTTCCTTAGGAGACTTCCAACAAGCACTGCATAACATGGTAAGTATAGGTGAAAAACAATATATTAAAATCAATATTTAATAATCAGAATAACATTTTTTAACAAATCAAAATAAATATTGAATTTTCTCGCAAATACAATTAGACCAAGAGTGCCCTCCCGTGTCCCCACCTGCACTGTGGAACATATCCTATCTATGAAGGTCGCGACCCTGATATCTCGAGGACATTGAAAGATGCAGAGAAATCTGGTGTATCACAGAGAAGGACATACAGGCCCCACAAGGCAGAGTATTATCTGAAAAGGGATACATTGTAAGCTCAAGCTCAAAGAATCAACAAACAGATTTTTCCTCTGACCAGGGAAGAATAAATATATTCAAACCTTAGAATACAGATCTCGGAACTAATCAGTCAGTGATGACTAATATCATAGCAAGTGGTGCTCCTAGTAGATCCTAATAGATTTGAAGGCAGACTGTCCCAGAAGAAACTTCCAAGCAGTCATATACCCTAATCAACAACCAACAAACGGGAAAAAAGAGACAATCAAAACCAGCCTGCTAGCTTCCAATCTAAATAGTCCCTACCATAGTCTGAGTGCTTTTATCTTTCACATACTTGAAGCATCACATATCACTTGACCCATGACTCTGCCCTATCTACAGAAAGATCCTTTTTATGTCCCCTGTACCTCCCCGGTGTCCATTGGCACCAAAGGTGGCGCAGACGCCGAGAGATCGCCACCGTGCATGCGTGAGTGGTGCCAGAAGTGATGTGATGCGGCGCCTGAAATTATGCCACGCGCAAGCGCGATACCCACAAGATGCCATGATGGAAAATATGCCCATAACTGTGTCCGACCTCTGGCTAACAAAGCCAATGGACATCTAGTCAAGGGAGCGCAATGCGCAAGTGGCTAGTGGCGCCGGCTCCACAAACACATATCTGGAAATATTTCTCTTCAGTAGAAGGGAAAAGACATGTAAAATACCCAGTTCAGGGGGAACCAACAAAGAACCTCTCAGGCCAAGGTAGAAGCGACTTAACCACTTACGGACCACCGCACGCCGATATACGTCCTAAGTTTGAAGAGGAATATCGTTGTTATGGCAGCAGCTAGCTGCCATAACACCGGTATCCTCTTCTTTGGCCGGCAGTCCGCTTTCCGATAGAAGTGGTCTCTGCGGCAGATTCGCTGCGAGATCACTTTTATCGGCGGCGGGAGAGGTGCCCTCCACTGCTTACCGGAGCCGTCGGCAGCAGCGGAGGCAATTGAATGTTACACCTTGTTGGCTATGGAGACGAGTGAGGGGAAGATGGCCCCCACCCATCTCCATAAGATTGCAGGGCAGAAGTGACGTCAAAACGTCACTTCCGCCCATAGCTCTTAAAGGGCCATTTTTTTTTTTTTTAAATTTTAAATGACAATTTTTTTAATTGCATTTTGGTGTAAATATGAGATCTGAGGTCTTTTTGACCCCAGATCTCATATTTAAGAGGTCCTGTCATGCTTTTTTTTATTACAAGGGATGTTTACATTCCTTGTAATAGGAATAAAAGTGACACAATTTTTTTTTAAAAAAACAGTGTAAAAATAAAAAAATTAAAGGTAAATTAAATAATAAAATTTTAAACGCGCCCCGTGCCGCCGAGCTAGTGTGCAGAAGTGAACGCATACATGAGTAGTGCCCGCATATGAAAATGGTGTTTAAACCATATATGTGAGGTATTGCCGTAATTGGTAGAGCGAGAGCAATAATTCTAGCCCTAGACCTCCTCTGTAACTCCAAACATGCAACCTGTAGAATTTTTTAAACATTGCCTATGGAGATTTTTAAGGGTAAACGTTTGTCGCCATTCCACGAGCGGGCGCAATTTTGAAGCGTGACATGTTGGGTATCAATTTACTTGGTGTAACATTATCTTTCACAATATAAAAAAAAATGGGCTAACTTTACTGTTGTCTTATTTTTTAATTCAAAAAAGTGTATTTTTGCCAAAAAAATGACTTGTAAGACCGCTGCGCAAATTCGGTGTGACAGAAAGTATTGCAACGACTGCCATTTTATTCTCTAGGGTGTTCAAAAAAAATGTATAATGTTTGGGGGTTCTAAGTAATTTTCTAGCAATAAAAATGTTTTTAACTTGTAAACATCTCAAAAAGAGGCTCGGTCCTTAAGTGGTTAAAGAACAAAATAATATACACTTGAATACATAACAAAAAAAATGAACATTAAATTCTTTGGATCCTAAACAATGGATTCCAATCGCAAGGCATTTAAGTTATTTTTAGAGTCTCTCATACAAAGATGCTCATATGGCCCTAATGGAAGGGTTTGTAGCTAATGGACTCATTCAGTCTGGGATGTTTTGTAGCTGACAAGGTGTGGATCCATTTTGTTTCACGCTGTAAAAGAAGTTTGTCCACATCACCCCCTCTTTCATATATCGGGATGTGCTCCAATGCAAAAAATTTCATTTTAGACAATGAGAGGTTATGGTAAAGTCCCATGTGTCGACCAATTCGGGGTCTCCATTTTTTTCTTAGAGACCATGGATACATGATCCCTGACCCTGTGAAAAAATGGTCTTTTAGTTTTGCCTACATAAAAGGCCTTACATTCCCATTACATAAGATACACTACCCTGATAGCCTGGCAATCGGCATAGAAATTGGGTCTATACTGCTCTCCATTGGGCAACAGTATCTGAGAGACACTCATCAGGTATCTACAGAAATTACAATTCCTGCAGGGCCTAGTAACTGTTGTTTTACAAACAATACTTTTGAGTGTAGTAGTTAAATGACTGTGTACAAGATGGTCTATAATTGATTGAGATCGCCTGTAAGTAATTTGAAGATATGGACTTATGTATTTGAGACAACATTGTCAGCCATTTTTGAATGAGATCCCGTATCTGACGATGCTGTCCCATATCTGACGATGTGAAAATCTAGTTATCAATCAAACCTTTTGATCTGGGCTTTGAACCTTTTTGGCAGAAATTAAAGTATCTCTTTCCTTTTGATTGGCCTTTTTAAGACACGACCAACTGTAACCGCTCAGTAAGAGACGGTCTCGTAGGTCCTTAGCTTCGATCTTGTCAAATACAATTCCTTTTTAGCCTGAGATACTGGCTGTAAGGTATGCTAGAGACAGGTCCCTTGTCTCTAGCATACCTTACAGCCAGTATCTCAGGCTAAAAGGAGAGGCCAGATATGTCTATGTGTGCCCTAACAATGCCTAAGAATGGTTCTAAAAAGAGTATAAAAATTAAGTGAGATAATGAGCAAACTTGACAAGTCCCATTTCAAATCATAAAAGAGCTTGAGTCCACTTTGTTGACTTTGACTGATTCCATTGGGCATGAGTATAAAGCATGTGTCCATTTTTGCATGTTGGTCCCCAAGCTTATATGGGTCAGAGTGGCATGTATGACATCCAAGATAACCCTATAAATAGCTTTTTTTTTATCTGTTGATAGGAAGATAAGGAGGATGTTTTTCTCTTGGGGCGTTACAGATAGAATTAATACCCAGAGAATACAAAATGCTATCTCTTTCCTCTCTTTCAGGTACAAAGCCAGATTGGTCAGGGTGAATAAAAATTGGGATGTAGGGTAGAAAAAAGTATATTAACAGTATCACGCTATGTGAAGATCTGTTTTTTTCTTGCATTGCATTAGATGTTAATGAAATGGACAGCTGGAAAGAAGTGGAGAAGGAGTGAATAGAATGTTATATAATTTAAAAGCATATTTTGACCTGAATATTTAGTAAGGTCTATCATCTCTGGTGAATTAATCACAGCACAGGTGTGCCGAACAGCACAGAGATTCTTTTGATCATGGAGGTTGAAGGATAACAAGGAAGATACTTTTGTTTTAGTTTAACAGTAATGTTTCAATTGATTGATATTTTATAGCACCACACTGGTTTTACAGAACAAAGATGACTTAAACAGATACAAAACAGTCTCTGAACACAAGATAATTTTTTTTGTTATTGGTTATTTGATTTTTGTGGGTAAATGGTATATACACTGATCAGCATAATATCAGCATAATATTATAAATACCCACCTAATATTGAGTAGGTCACCTTTGCCACCCAAACAGCCCTGACCCATTGAGGCATGGACTCCACTAGACAAAGCATCAGACTGATTCCACCAGCTTGCCTTCTTTTCATAGAGCATCCTGGTGCGATCTTTGTTCTAGGTGCGCAACACACACGGATATCCACATGATGTAAAAGAAAAAAACGTGGTTCATCAGACCAGGCCACCTTGTTCCATTGCTCCATAATCGAATTCTTATGTGCCTATTTTAGGCGCTTTTGTCTGTTACGTGATATTCAGATTGTTCAATAAAGCTTTGACAAAAAAAAATGGAAGCTGATTGGTTTCTATGCAAAGCTGCACCAGATTTTACACTCTCCAGTTTTAGTAAATCAACCCCAATGTGTAAAACTAGGTCATGAGAAAATACAAAATATATCATGCAAAAATGATCAATCATTAACTACAGATTTAACTTAAAATCTGTAGTTAAAAGTAGTTCATATACACAAACATATAAAATTGTAATTCATAACTGTTAATAAAATGCATGATGATTTATATAGCTAATGGTACATCCTTGGAAAAACAAAATATCTGTCAATATATGTCAAATATCAATGAGAATAAAAGCCTAAATTATGATTTAGTGTGCTCTATTGGGCCAAGCTGGCCCAACTGAACTAGTTCCTTTACTAAGAAATGTGGTTGCTGTCACCACTGTGTAAACAGAATGTAGCATCAGCTGTATTCTGGCAGTGGCACTGGAATTTCCTGTCCCATTACTGAAACAAAATCAAGTGTGCTGCTTATCAATAAACAAAAAGTTGTATTTTATGAACAAATACAAGGCTTGTTCTGATTGGCTGAGGTGAATAGGTGAACAGATGACATCACAATCTCCACTGCATTACTTAGTGAAAGGAAAAGTTAGTCTGAGTCAGCATTGAAGTAACACAAAACCTAGAGATATATTAACTATATAAATTAACTATGATTTTTGCAAATGGCTGCAATATAACAAAGAGTGAAAAATTAGTTTCACGTAGTCTGAATACTTTCCATCCCCACTGTATATATATATTCACATAATTTATAGGGTAATACCACTTTAAATATGCAAAAATGGAAATAGTTGGAAAACGGGATTCAGGATACTGGAATATGCATCACGTGACCTGTGGGAAATTCCCAGAAGGTCACGTGATGCAACTGGAAAATTCTAGAAGCGGGGGTTATTATAAATAGGACCCCGCTCTGAGGTAACCACCAGTGGATCTGTCACAGCTGAAGGAGCTCCACCTCACCACTTTCATGTCACTAAATCCCTAGTGAGGCAAGTGCTGGAGTGGGCAGGTAGCAGTGGGGGAGAAGAATGGCTACAGCGGTGCCTTCAATTGGCTGAAGAAGAAGAGACACGACGGGTACAGAGAGCAGAAGAAATAGCAGAGAGAAATGAAGGCTCTCCTGTTCACCACCTGAGGAGAGGGAGACCGCCACTCAGGAGCCCTGAACAGTGCAGTCAGAGCTGCAGGGGTCCACCATGCTGGTCGCTCCCACTTCTGATTATTATAGAACAGCAGCAGACACCACTGGAAGATGCGGACGCAGAGGCTGGTTATATAAGAATAAGTCAGAGGAATAAGAAAAAGCAGAGGGTCCTATACCCATCACCACCCAGTAGAGGCAGAGGTAGATCCACTCAAATTATTCAGAGAGGGAACAGGAGGAGAGTTCAGTCACAGGAGTGATTCCTGGGCAACAGGCTAGTCACAGCTCCAGGCAAGTAAACAGTGAAAGCAGCCTAATGTCAGAACATGGGCAACCAATACCTTTGCTGACCAGCAGAGGAAACAGCGAGCAGCATATAGCTGCTCCTATTCACAACAGTGAACCAACACCACCTAGTGTTCAAGGTGAGTTATACAGCATACTAAATAATATTAATAAATCTATTGCAAACTTATCGAACAAAATGGCTGCAATTGTGAATGTCAGTCCTAATTATGCAGCAGTATGGTTGAGTAATACAAATAATATGAATATATTTGAAGATGGAAGTAGCACTAATTATGTAGCAAACTCTAATTGTTTAACTTCTGTAGTAGAAATTCCTGTTTCCTCTGTCTATTTCATCAGTTCCTGAAACATGTATGAAAGAAGTGCTACTGTGTGAGATCTCGCCACTGGGATATCATCTTTCCAATCAAACAAATGAAAAAATCTGGAAAGGTGAGTTTTTTAGACATATTGTCACTATTGCCATCTTCCAAAGAGTTTATAGCAAAATCCGAAAGAAAACTTGAAGAAAAAAGTGAAGATGATAGGCATAGACCAGTGGCGAGATCTTTCCATAACTGGCTTCAGTCATTCACAACTTATGCAAGCGTTCTGGGTGAGAAGCACCCAGAATTCTGTTGTGGACTTTTTCAGCACCTAGAACATGTATTGGAGGCATACAAGAATTTTGGAGGATTAGGATGATATAATTACAACTAATCATTCAGACAAAAACCAATATGAGCCAGTGAAGGATAGTGGATTAGTCCGAGTCCGCAGAGGAAACCATCCCTCCCAAAAGAATTAGATCAGGACCAAGATCAGGAGATCTGCCCACCACCAGCAGCGCCAGACCCCAGGAAGAGGAGCCCAGTACAAGTACTGGAAATACACGCCCGACCTGAGGAATCCAGCCCCAGCCCTACCTTCCGATGCCCTGGCAAACCCCTTATGGTTGCCTGCCAACTCAAGATCTGCTATTATCCCCCCTTTCACTGCACAGCAAGGTGTACAGCCCGACACTACACATTTTTCTCAATTTGATTATTTTTGTTTATTTTTCCCACAAGATTTTCTGCAGAATATGGTGGATCAAACTAATCTGTATGCATCCCAATGTATTGCTGCCAACCCCAATTCTTCCTACGCCCGCATGTTCCAGTGGCGATGTGTCACACTGGATGAATTTAAATTGTTTTGGGGCCTTACTTTCAATATGGGGCTCACAAAAAAGAACGAAGTCCATGCATATTGGTCCACCAACCCCATCCAACACATGCCCATATATTCCGCTGTCATGTCCAGGACAAGATACGACATGATTATGTGTTTTCTCCACTTCAATGACAATTCACAGTGCCCTCCCCGAGATCATCCCAACCATGACAAATTGTACAAGATACGCCCCCTAATCAATTCCTTTTCCCAGCGATTTAGAGAAGTTTTCATCCCAGACCAAAAAATTTGTGTGGACGAGGCCCTCATACATTTCACTGGCTGACTGCACTTCAAGCAGTATATACCAAACAAGAGAGCCAGGTATGGGCTGAAATTAAATAAATTATGTGATCGTGCCACTGGATACGTCTTCACATTCCGGATCTACGAAGGCAAAGACTCCCAGCTCCAGCCCCGTGACTGCCCCACATATATTGGAAGCAGTGGGAAAATTGTCTGGGAGCTGGCATACCCCCTGTTTGAAAATGGATACCATTTATATGTCAACAACTATTATACCAGCCTGCCCCTTTTTCGTAATCTTTACAGTAAAAAAACCCCGGCCTGTGGTACCTTAAAAAAAAACCATAAGGGATTCCCACAAAATCTGTTAACAAAAAAATTGCAAAACGGAGAATTGGCATTCACGAGGAACGAAGAGGTGTTGGCCATGAAGTGGAGGGACAATAAAGATGTCCACATCCTCTCTACCTTCCACAATGACACCGTGGTGGAGATCCGAAGAAGACGCGGCCCCATTGTAAAGCCCGAATGTGTCCACAACTACAATATGTATATGGGGGGTGGATTTAAACGATCAGATGCTACAGCCCTATTTATCAACCAGAAAGTCCCATTATTGGTACAAGAAAGTTGCGTTTCACCTGTTTCACATGGCCCTTTTCAATTCATTTGTCTGCTACCAAAAAGCAGCTCAAAACCAACAATTCACCTACCTCAAGTATATTGAAGATATCGCCACTGCCCTCATTTATCAATGATGTCCCGCCCCAGGAAGCATTCACTCTGATGCCCCGTACACACGGTCGGACTTTGTTCGGACATTCCGACAACAAAATCCTAGGATTTTTTCCGACGGATGTTGGCTCAAACTTGTTTTGCCTACACACGGTCGCACAAAGTTGTCGGAATTTCCGATCGCCAAGAACGCGGTGACGTACACCACGTACGACGAGACTAGAAAAGGCCGGTTCAGAACCAAGCGCGGCACCCTTTGGGCTCCTTTTGCTAATCTCGTGTTAGTAAAAGTTTGGTGAGAGACGATTCGCGCTTTTTCAGACTCGTGGCTTTCAGATCGTTTTCTGCCGTTCAGTTTGTGCTTGTGGGTTTGTATCTGCTCTTCAGTGTGTGCATAAAGTTCCGCGTGACTTTAGGTAGTCATTGTATTCTTGTTCGTTCGTTACTGGTTTTCAGGTCGCTCTTCACAGGCCTTGCTGTTCTTCAGTGCGTTCTGTTACTTCGTTCTGAGCAGCCGACTGTTTTCTAGCCATGTTTCGTATGCGTACTCCTCGTACAGTTCGTGCTGTGTGGGGGCTTGGTGTTGGGGTCCTGACCTTGACACAAGTCCAGTCCATGAACAGGGTGGGGAGGAGTTCATGGACCAAGAATTGGTTGCTTCAGCGTGACCAGTTCTGTCATATGCCTTTGCTCCGTGATATCCGTGAGAATAATCCTGATGATTTCAGGAACTTTCTCAGGATGACGGACCCCGTATTTCACCGTTTGTTGGCTTTGCTGACCCCCTATATCAGCAGGCAGGATACCTGCATGAGGCAAGACATCACTCCGGAGCAGAGGTTGGTCGCTACCTTGCGGTATTTGGCCACAGGGAGAAGTCTGCAGGACCTCAAGTTCTCGACAGGCATCTCTCCCCAGGCTCTTCTTTGTGGACATTTACTGCTTGTGTTTGTTTTAGCTGACCCTGACAGAAATGTGTGGAGTGCAGAAAATATCGTGATTGTGTAACCTTATACAAAGCACTGTTGGCTGTTATTTACTAAATGCAAAGACACTTTTCACTACAAGTGCACTATCAACTGCACTGAAACTGCACTTGTAGTGCAAAGAGGATTTGCCCTTAGGAAATTACCCCCATTTTCTCATAAAACAACAATTACATCACCCCAAAAGTGTTGTAGTGTTGAGACAATAATCCACACATTCTTGATGAACAATCTTTTTAATACCTGCACAATCACATGTGCATTTACCAAAGGTTTTTCTGACAAACCAACATGTTTGTTGTATACCAATTTTTGTGGTGTCATTATCCAAAATCAAAATGTGCATTTTATAGAAAACAGGCCTGTGTAAAACCAACAAGAAAGACACAAATCTTGATCTTACAAAGTTCACATTTGGTAGAACTGGAAGGCAATATCAGACATGAGTATTTAGGAACTGTGTTTGATATTGCGTTCAGATGGGGTGAAATCACCCCTGGAAAAGCCAAATTTGGAAGATGCACACAAATTTCACAATGTCAACATGTGCGACCTGCCATCACGGGGGATCAAGGGATGTGTTTTGGGGGAGAAAGCCCTTCCTCACCGCTACTTTATTATTGAGGAAGGGGTTGCACCCCCAAAACGCGTCCATTGTTCTCCCGTGATGGCAGATAGCACATGTTGACACATTGTGTGTATCCTCCAAATTTGGCTTTGGGAAAAATCACAAAAACATTTCGCACATTGTAGCAGACAAAAGAAGAAAGTGATTTGGAGGGGTTTTAAACTCGCCCCAAAACATCAATGATGTTTTTATATTTTGGAATAACATCATTGATGTTTTGCTTGATGATTTCCAATTGTAAATTACACCCCATGATCTCCCCGATCACGATCTGGGCACTTTCTGATGTGAAAGGATCTTCATCCACAACATCACGATCACCTAAAAAGAGAGGAAAACCAAAATAAATTAGGTCTAAAAAAAATGCCATCCATCTCTTATCTGAGCTTGTGTTGGGTGGATTTCCCCTTCTTCCAGAGGTGGGGGGGCTCTGGTCTCCTCGGATGAGGGGTGTCCTCCGAGTCTTTTCTCCCCTATGTAAAACAAAAATGGTATAATTAGCACACAGATATTTGATGGCAGAACTAGAAATAGGAAACATTGCTTGGAAGTGGGGTACAATTGTCTATTTTAGCCAAGTTCCAAGATGTAGCTTTTTTAGTGTCCTTTGTCAAGCTGCAATACTTTACCTGTTTGGTACAAGCTTCACAGATGTAGCCCCCCCCATAGTATACACTGGAGCACCTGTGTGGCCCCCCCTAATAAAAATGGTGTTCTTGTGTCCCACACTAGTGCTCCAGCGTCCAGATGTGAAAACAGCTGCTCAGTGTCCTCTCCTTACACACAATCTAGTTTGCATTTCATTCTAGTAACAAACCCATCTACACAACCCAATTCTTTGAAGACAAGTATATGGCCTCAAAATGGTGGCCAAATGCATATGGCCTAAACAATGGTATTTTATAGTCTGAAATAAAAATGTGTGATCTGAACGAATAATGTGCCCATGAACATGAAAGTTGCCATTTTAAACTGTACAACAGTTCCTAAAAGCACATGGAGCAGCACGAACATAATAAACACAAAAAGAATAGGAACACAACACAACTACTTACTTTTTTGCAGCACTCTCCGGATCTTTCTGTACTGCTCATGTTCTCGTAATTTGAGGTCCGACCACCGCTTCCTGAGCTGATCTTTCGATCGTCGTACCCTGAATTTCCGGTGCAGACTCCTGACCACTTTCGCCATGATCTTGGCCTTTCGGACATTGGGGTTGGGGTAAGGCCCATACTTTCCATCATAGTCGGCCTTCTTCAGGATGTCCACCATCTCCAACATCTCCTCAAAGGACATATTTGAGTCCTTTTATCTCCTTCTGGATTGGGACGTTTCAGGCTCCGGCCTTTCCTCCCCCTCCTCCTCGTTGCTGTACTTAGCACGATCCTGCTGTCTATCCGCCATGTGCTCTTCCTCCACTGCGCCGAACGAAAAGGGGCGGGGAATAGAATAGAAAGAACGTCAGGGGCGGGCGGAGTTATACGCATGCGTAGTGTGTATAAATCGTAACGCGCGCGTCTTACGTACGATCTGTGAGCGGAGGAAGGAGCATCGGAGACGCCGATCGTGCTAACGAAGGTAGGATCTAAACTTGGGCCTATACTGCTTCAAAATGGAAGCCTATATTGTAACAAGATTAGGGGAGTTTGGCCTGACATTAGGGTTTGTCTTGTGTTGTGTCTTGCAGAGAAAATGGATGGGTTCAACGACCACAATTTCCTGCCCCTGTTTATTGACAAGTACAGGGAGCTGCCCTGTCTGTGGCAGGTGAGACACCCCCACTATAATCACAAACAGAAGAGGCAGGCAGCGCTGGAGAAACTGCTGGAGTTGGTAAAGCCGGTGGTCCCCACAGCAACCATCCCTTATTTAAAAGCCAAAATTGGTGGCCTGAGGAGCACTTATCTTAGGGAGCGCAAGAAGATCACAGATTCCCAGAGATCCGGAGCTGCAGCAGATGATGTTTATGTCCCCAGGCTGTGGTACTATGAGAGACTGCGATTTCTGTCAGACCACACTGAAGTCAGGGAATCCCTCTCTACTCTTCCTTCCACTCTTCCTTCCACACCAGCTGAGGCTTCTGATGTCCAACCTGGGCCTTCCAGCCAGAAAGAAGTGGAGGAGCCCAGCTGGAGTCAGGTATAGCAATCTTCTACAGATTTCTGGTCAATAAATAAATGATGTTTACTAGATGTTATTATTGATCATTAATTGCTGATTAAAAAAAGTGTTTTACATATCAATAGACAGTAGTGGGCACCCAAAATTGGGACAAGAATGCAAAATGCTGGGCTCAGAAGGATAGTCTGTTATATTTGTTAACATTCAATTTGCAGCAGTCAGGAGTTGAAAATTGTGTGTGATTGATGTAAAAAATAATAAAACTATGTCCCTTTTTCATACACAGGAAGACCTCAGCCAGGAGGAGGTTGTGGAATGTGGCAGTCAGGAGGAGGCGGGGATTATTAGTGTCAGCCAGGAGGAGGCGGGGATTAGTGGCAGCCAGGAGGAGGCGGGGCTAAGTGGCAGCCAAGAGAAGCCTGGGATAAGTCGCAGCCTGACTGAGTCTCAGGTTCCTCCCCTCCGCCTTCCATACAAAAGGGCCAGGAAGGCCACTCCCAGTCCTGTGCAGGATTCAGCATGCAGGCTGATCCAGGAGGCTTCGGCGTCCCTCAGAGCCTTCCCCAGTCCTGAAGAGGCCTTTGCCTGCATGGCTGCCACCAAATTGCTGGGCATGCAGGAGGGCCAACGCAAGATCTCTGAGGACCTGATTTATAAAGTCCTACGTAAGGGGGAGAGTGGGGAACTGACACACAAGACGGATGTCATTGAGATCGACGATCCTCCTCCTCCTCCTGCTGCCACAACTCCACCACCACAGCCAAAGGCTGGAAGGAAGCGTGGAAGGAAGACCAAAGAGTGATGACCCTGGGTTCAGTCTGGTCTGACAGAAGATGCAGTCTCTCGTATGACCACAGCCTGGGGACACAGATGTCATCTGCTGCTGTTCATGATCTCTGGGACTTCTGGACCAGACTGCCCTCCCTTAGATAAGGAAACACAAAAAAAGATTCTACATTAAAGTAAAAAAAATAAATAAATTATGTTGTCAGATGTGAGAAATCAAAATATATTGAGGGAATCCCGATAAATAGTAACGAAAGAAGTTTGTGAGAAGTGTGTGTGAATATGAGCATCAAAATTACTTAATTCTTGTCACATTATAAAGAAGAAGAGAGTGCGCTGTATTAAACCATTTTGAACATTGCAGCGTGACGAAAGTGCTGTATCCATTGCGAACGCTAAGTTTACCAGAACGAGCTGTCGCGTGTCGGAATTTCTTCTGAGCATGCGTGGCACTTTGTGCGTCGGAACAGGCCACACACGGTCGGAATTGACGCGATCGGATTTTGTTGTCGGAAAATTTTATCTCCTGCCGTCCAACTTTGTATGTCGGAAAATCCGATGGAAAATGTCCGATGGAGCCCACACACGGTCGGAATTTCCGACAACACGCTCCAATCGGACAATGTCCATCGGAAAATCCGACCGTGTGTACGGGACATGATAGTGTGAGTCGACTTCACGAGCAACACTTTCCCTATAGCATTCCCCCCACAGAATCTGGAAGAAGATGCCAAAAGAAATGCCATGTATGCAGCAGAGGAGGAGTAAGAAGAGATTCCAGCTATTATTGTCCCCAATGTCCCTCCCAACTTGGCCTGTGCATCGGAGATTGCTTCAAAAATTATCATCCATCCATCCAATATTAGTTCACTTTATTATTACCAGACTGCCATTTCCCCATTTGCCTGCTATCATGTTAATTAACTGACCCTGGCCTGTTTACCGACGATGTCTTTGCTTGCTGATTTAAACCACGTTTCTGACTTCCATGTGCACTAACCTCAGCCTGTTTACCAACGATGCCTCTGCCTGCAGATTTCAATCACATTTCTGACTTCCACGTGCACCAACCTTGGCCTGGTAATCAACCATGTTTTTGCCTGCCACTTGGACTAACATTTTGGCCATCTGCTTTAGTACACAGGGGTCTCACATATGTGAGGGGCTTCAGAATAGCGTTCTGAGTAGAGAAAACCAGTTTTTCGTTTTCTGTGCTCCCAAAACAGGGTCTGGTTGCCGGAGGCTTCAAAGCAATTTGGGTGAGAAAAGCCTCTACCCCTGTCCCCCTGGCCCTAAGCTTGATAGCCCTTCCTGCTGCCTGGACCAATACTTTGGCTGTACTGACCATATTGCTGCCTGTAATGACCCATGACATTATGGACCATGTTTCTTCCTGCTGTTTGGACCAATACTTTGGCTGTGTTGACCATATATCTGCCTGCTGCCTCTACTGACTTTGGACAGTATTTCTGCCGGGACACCTCTGCCTGCTACCTGGACCTTTGCTTTGGCTGTGCTCTGGCTGTGCTGACAGTATCTCTGCCTGTACGAACTATGGACAGTATTCCTGCCTGCTGCCTGGATGATTGCTTTTGCTGTCGCTGACCTCAATCCTGCCGGCTGCCTGGACCGATGCTCTCCTCTGTGGACCACTGCACTTCTAAAGCCACAGGTAATCTTTTGCTATTTGGTATGCACCTGCTATGTGTTAGAAATATGAAGGGCCTTCAAAAATGTGATCGGTTGTCAGAAAATGATATGTGTAATTAATGCTGCTAGAATGCCTGGAGGTGCTACTTGGATTTTGGGCCTCTGTATGCGGCCAGGCTGTGTAAAAGTCTCAAACATGTGGTATCGCCATACTCAGGAGGAGTAGCAGAATGTATTTTGGGGTGTCATTTTTGCTATGTACATGCTATGCGTTATAAATATCTTATAAAGGGACAACTTTGTGTAAAAAAAATGCATTTTATTTTTTTTTTCCACATTTTATAAAAACATTCTGGAAAAAAATGAACCGTTCAAAAGACTCATTATGCCTCATAGATTATACGTTGGGGTGTGTGCTTTCCAAAATGTAAGTCCCTGGAGCACCAGGGAAGTGTAATAGGTGGTGGAGAAAGGATATGTGCAATTTATGCTTGTAGAACGCCTGAAAGTGCTACTTCAATGTTGGGCCTCTGTATGTGGTCACGCTGTGTACAAGTCTCACACATGTGGTATCACTATACTCAGGAGGAGTAGCAGAATGTATTTTGGGGTGTAGTTGCAATTATGCATATGCTGTGTGAGAGAAATAACCTGTTAATATGACCAGTTTGTGTAAAAAAAAAAATCTTAATTTTCCCAAAAATTGTGGGAAAAAATTACAACTTCAAAAAACTCACCATGCCTCTTAGTAAATACCTTGGACTGTCTACTTTCCAAAAAGGGGTAATTTGGGAGGTATTTGTACTTTCCTTGCATGACCGTGCAATTGTCAGTTAAATTAACACATTTGGCACCTTTCAGGGGGGAGGGGGGTGCAGATACCTGTCTAAGACAGGTATTTGCACCCACTTCCGCTTCACTTCCTGATTCCCTCACCTAGGATGGCGGCGGCAGCTGCCGAGAACCGAGCAGGTTCTCGGCGTCGCCTGCCGACATCGCTGGACCCTGGGACAGGTAAGTGGCCATGTATTAAAAGTCAGCAGCTGCAGTATTTGTAGCTGCTGGCTTTTAATATTTTTTTTTTTTGGCGGTGTGGGTGGACCCCCGCTTTAAAAACTATGGGATAATGGTGTTGTGGTAACTTGCACCAAATAAAAATAAATAAATAACAAGCATAATAATATTATTCTTGATATCACTAGAAAAAAAAAAGCCTTTGAAAATGTGTTTGCAATAACTCCATCAGTATCATCAGCAAAGCAGCTTCATTGTTATCCCATTAAAGAAGAAGAGAATGTGTGCTGCATTTCAAGATTTCATAATTTGCCATGTCATGAATGTTAATTCTGCATTACAAATGCTAGTCTACAAGACCGACCGCTTCTGGCTCATCCTTGCTTCCGAGCATGCGTATTTGTACTTTGGACTTTTGTCCCACGGACTTGTATCCGACAACAGACGTGGAAAATTTTAAAGCCTGCCATCCAACATTTGTCTGCGGAAAATCCGACAACAATTGTCTGATGGAGCGTACAACAGCGTGTCATCACACAATTCCTGTCGGAAAATCAGATTGTGTGTACGAGGCTTCAGACTGGGCTGCCATTAAAGTTCATGTGTGTGTAAAGGCAGGCATCCCAATACTTTTGGCTATATAGTGTATCTGGCAAGATTTTGGTGGTGGAATCCTCCTACACATAAATAAAAAATTTAGACATAGTTTTAGGACCTGGGAGATGAGACACCTTCTGTACATGAAGTAGCATGTTTGGGATTCAAACCCAGACACTCAGAGATGCTTGAGCAGAAGTTCTAACCTCTAAGCCACAGAGCTGCCACATTTGAAAACCTCCTACGCATAAATACACATAAATACTGCATTTCTATGGACATACAGGTGATGGAATTACATTACTCATGAGCTATTCTTCTTGATTTATTCTGTGATATATGCTGGTTCTCTGAGTGTAGAATAATGATATTACCCTCAAATTTTTGGGAATTACATTTTGATTTCTGATGTTGGTACACATATCGCATTTTTTTGGCTCACATTATGATTATTTGGAAATAATAAAAAGCACAACAAATTGTGACTCATTTTAAATTTGCAATGGTATTGTTTGTGGTTTGTAAAGACACCTGTGTCAGTTTGGGTAAAAATTGTGAGATGGAGAGTAACAAGTGAAAGTGACAAAGAGAACACAGCGCTCATTCTGGTATTTACTATAGCACCCTGTAAAAAAGACACTGGAGCTAAAATGAGAACTATTTCCAGGTCTGAGCATGCTCAGCTGTGCTGGCAACTAGTTGTACAAAAACAGGGAATTTATCTCTTCTCAGGCTTTTAAAGATATTTCAGTGTAGAAATCACTTTTTCACACAGTTTAAAAGCAGATTATCTTAAAATAATATACCACATATTACAGTACTATTTAGGCAATTATATCATGCTCTAAACATTATTTACATGTTCACTACTCCAGGTTTTAGCAGAGTAATGCCCCGTACACACGGTCGGACTTTGTTCGGACATTCCGACAACAAAATCCTAGGATTTTTTCCGACGGATGTTGGCTCAAACTTGTTTTGCGTACACACGGTCGCACAAAGTTGTCGGAATTTCCGATCGCTAAGAACGCGGTGACGTCAAGCACGTACGACAAGACTAGAAAAGGCCAGTTCAGAACCAAGCGCGGCACCCTTTGCGCTCCTTTTGCTAATCTTGTGTTAGTAAAAGTTTGGTGAGAGACGATTCGCGCTTTTTCAGACTCCTGGTTTTCAGTTCGTTTTCTGCCATTCAGTTTGTGCTTGTGGGTTTGTATCTGCTCTTCAGTGCGTGCAAGCAAGTTCCGCGTGACTTTAATTAGTCATTGTATTCTTGTTCGTTCGTTACTGTTTTTCAGGTCGCTCTTCACAGGCCTTGCTGTTCTTCAGTGCGTTCTGTTACTTCGTTCTGAGCAGCCGACCGTTTTCTAGCCATGTTGCGTATGCATACTCCTCGTAGAGTTCGTGCTGTGCGGGGGCTTGGTGTTGGGGTCCTGACCTTGACACAAGTCCAGTCCATGAACAGGGTGGGGAGGAGTTCATGGACCAAGAATTGGTTGCTTCAGCGTGACCAGTTCTCTCATATGCCTTTGCTCCGTGAGATCCGTGAGAATAATCCTGATGATTTCAGGAACTTTCTCAGGATGACGGACCCCGTATTTCACCGTTTGTTGGCTTCGCTGACCCCCTATATCAGCAGGCAGGATACCTGCATGAGGCAAGCCATCACTCCGGAGAAGAGGCTGGTCGCTAACCTGCGGTATTTGGCCACAGGGAGAAGTCTGCAGGACTTGAAGTTCTCGACAGGCATCTCCCCCCAGGCTCTGGGTATCATCATCCCAGAGACCTGTTCTGCCATCATACAGGTCCTGCAGAAGGAGTATATGAAGGTAAGATTTTTATCCTTTAATATCACATTTTATTGTATTTAATGTTTGATAATATATTGTATTTCTTTCCTCATTCCCTAATTACCTTGATTGGAATATGCTGTGAATGTCCCCTTTGTTCTCATGCATGCTGGATTTTTATGTCATTATTTTTTCAGGTCCTTCATACAGATTGGTCTTTAATAACCTCCCCAACATGTTCTCTCCTGGCCCTATATTCACCTCATGTAGTCACTTAACAATGTATTTTATCAGCTCCATAGTAGTGCTTTACCCCAAACTCCACCTAAAATGTGTAGAAATGCTATTTTAGCTTTAAATTCAGGCAGAGTGCCAGAGGCTTTTTTTTTGTGGTGTCCCCAAATCATTTTTAGTAACCCTCCCTCCCCCAACTGGTAAGTCAGCTGATCCCAATTCTCTATCTATCCTCAATCATCTACAGTATCTGCTGACTTTGCCAAACCCATACACACTATACCCATCTGTTTTTTGCTCTGATTTATGGATGAATTACCCAAAGCATGTAGTGCAAGGGCCTGCCTGTATACTTTCAAATGGTACTGTTTCAAGTTTTTGCATCCTATTATTATCTTGACAGGTAATAGCAGAATGTTCAAATGTGCTCAAATGTGTACAGTGTGTATTTATAGCTTTATATTTATATCTTTGTATTATGACACTTCTTACCTGTCCAGTGGGCTGCCAATAGTGTAGTGTAAGGAGGGGCTGTTCCAAGTAATACCCTGTATTTAGACATTCATCTCTCAATGAAGTGAAGAGGGTTACCTGTCCAAGATTTCCACACCCCCATAATGTTAGAAATGGCCCATGAGAGGGGGGGGAGGGGGAATATGATAGGTGTACCTTATACTTTGGCGTTGTTAAATTCCCCTTAATAAATGCTATCTGGAGGTTGCCCCATAATGTTTGTGCCTAATCTGCTTGCCATATTTCTGAGCAAAAATAGTAATTTTTTTTTTTTCCCTCAACAGTTTCCTTCCACGCCACAGGAATGGCAGACTGTGGCCTCCCACTTTGTCCAGCGGTGGGACTTTCCTAACTGCGGAGGGGCAATTGATGGGAAACACGTCCACATCGTCCCACCACCCAACTCGGGGTCGTACTATTTCAACTATAAGGGGTTCAATAGTATTGTGATGTTGGCGCTGGTGTCGGCTAATTACGACTTCTTGTATGTGAACGTGGGGAAGAATGGCCGGATGGTGGAGTCATCGCCCAGACGGAGTTCTACAGGCATCTCCAGAATGGCAGCTTGGACTTGC
The DNA here is from genome assembly GCF_042186555.1 of Aquarana catesbeiana. Lineage (NCBI taxonomy): Eukaryota > Metazoa > Chordata > Amphibia > Anura > Ranidae > Aquarana > Aquarana catesbeiana. The sequence continues at coordinate 37,333,569 of NC_133326.1, forward strand.
CAGCTCCAGAGGACAATGTGGAAGGCCTCCCATTTGTGTTCGTGGCTGATGAAGCGTTTGCGCTGGGGGACCACCTGATGCGGCCATTCCCGATGAGGACACTCACCCCGGAACAGAGGGTTTTTAATTACCGGCTGGCCAGAGCCCGAAGAGTGGTGGAGAACACATTTGGGATCCTGGCCAGCCGGTTCCGCCTATTTCTGACACCTATCCATATGGCAGTGTATAAACTGAACCATATAATACTTGCGTGCTGTGTTCTCCATAACTTTTTACGAAAACATTCGGCCAACTATGCTGGCTCAGTTGGGCCTGAGGCCGGAATCCTACATCAAACCACACTGACGGCGCTTGAAAGTGGCCGTCCTGGCTTGCCCTCCCTGAGTGCCCGTGATGTCCGGTTATGCTACCTGGAGTTCTTTGCGGGTAGGGGGGCTATCAATATGCCAGACAATATGTGAAGCCTTTTTAAAATAAAAAAAAAAGAAAATCTTTGTGGACATTTACTGCTTGTGTTTGTTTTAGCTGACCCTGACAAAAAAGTGTTTATTCCAGAAAATGGCGTGATTGTGTAACCTTATACAAAGCACTGTTGGCTGTTATTTACTAAATGCAAAGACACATTTCACTACAAGTGCACTTGCAACTGCACTGTAGTGCCAAGAGGATTTGCCCTTAGTAAATAACCCCCATTTTCTCTGAAAACAGCAATGACATCACCCAAAAAGTGTTGTAGTGTTGAGACAATAATCCACACATTCTTGATTAACAAACTTTTTTATACCTGCACAATCACATGTGCATTTACCAAAGGTTTTTCAAACAAACCAACATGTTTGTTGTATACCAATTTTTGGGGTAGCATTATCAAAAATAGAAATGTCTATTTACGATAAAACAGGCCTGTATAAAACCAACAAGAAAGACACAAATCTTGAACTTACAAACTGTAGAACTTGAAGGCAATATCACACATGAATATTTAGGAACTGTGTTTGATATTACGTTCAGATGGTGTGAAGTCACCCCAGGAAAAGCCAAATTTGGAAGATGCGCAGCAATTTACGAATTTCAACATGTGCTAGCTGCCATCACGGGGGATCAAGGGACGTGTTTGGGATGAGAAACCCCTTCCTCTCAGCTACTTTATTATTGAGGAAGGGGTTGCACCCCCAAAACGCGTCCATTGATCTCCCATGATGGCAGATAGCACATGTTGACACACTGTGTGCATCCTCCAAATTTGGCTTTTGGAAAAATCACAAAAACATTTTGCACATTGTAGCACACCAAAAAACAAAGGGATTTGGAGGGGTTTTAAACTCGCCCCAAAACATCAATGATGTTTTTAGTTTTTCCGATAACATCATTGATGTTTTTCTTGATGTTTTCCAATTGTAAATTACACCCCATGATCTCCCCGATCAGGATCTGGGCACTTTTGGATGTGAAAGGATCTGGATCCACAACATCACGATCACCTAAAAAGAGAGGAACCCCCCAAAAAAATTAGGTCTCAAAAATATGCCGGCATCCATCTCTTACCTGAGCCTGTGGTTGCAGACACTCACCTGTTGTGGTGACTAGTTCCACCACGTCTTCTTCCTCCTGCTCAGCTTGTGTTGGGTGGATTTCCCCTTCTTCCAGAGGGGGGTGGGCTCTGGTCTCCTCGGATGAGGGGTGTCCTCTGAGTCTTTTCTCCCCTATGTAAAACAAAAAGGTATAATTAGCACACAGATATTTAATGGCAGAACTATAAATAGGAAACATTGCTTGGAAGTGGGGTACAATGGGCAAGTTTTGCAGAGTTCCAAAATGTAGCATTTTCAGTGTCCTTTGTCAAGCTTCAATACTTTACCTGTTTTGTCCAAGCTTCACAGATGGAGACCCCCCTATAGCATACACTGGAGCACCTGTGTGGGCCCCCTAATAAAAATGGTGTTCTTGTGTCCCACACTAGAGCTCCAGCGTCCAGATGTGAAAACAGCTGCTGAGTGTCCTCTCCTTATACAGAATCTAGTTTGCATTTCATTCTAGTAACAAAGCCATCTACACAACCAAATTCTTTTAAGACAAGTATAGGGCGTAAAAATGGTGGCCAAATGCATATGGCCTAAATAATGGTATTTTATAGGCCGAAAGAAAAATGTTTGATAGGAACGAATAATGTGCCCATGAACATGAAAGTTGCCATTTTAAACTGTACAACAGTTCCTAAAAGCACATGGAGCAGCACGAACGTACTAAACATCAAAAGAATAGGAACACAGCACAACTACTTACTTTTTTGCAGTACTCTCCGGATCTTTCTGTACTGCTCATGTTCTCTTAATTTGAGGTCCAACCACCGCTTCCTGAGCTGATCTTTCGATCGTCGTACTCCGAATTTACGGTGCAGACTCCTGACCACTTTCGCAATGATCTTGGCCTTTCTGACATTGGGGTTGGGGTAAGGCCCATACTTTCCATCATAGTCGGCCTTCTTCAGGATGTCCACCATCTCCAACATCTCCCCAAAGGACATATTTGAGGCCTTAAATCTCCTTCTGGATCGGGACGTCTCCGGATCCGGGCTTTCCTCCTCCTCCTCCTCGTTGCTACAATTATCACGATCCTGCTGTGTATCCGCCATGTGCTCTTCCCCCACTGCACCAAACGAAAAGGGGCGGGGAATAGACTAGAAAGAACGTCAGGGGCGGGCGGAGTTACACGCATGTGCAGTGTGTATAAAGCGTAACACGCGTGCGTCTTACGTACGATCTGTGAGCGGAGGAAGGAGCATCGGAGGCGCCGATCGTGATAACGAAGGTAGGATCTAAACTTGGGCATATACTGCTTCAAAATGGAAGCCTATATTGTAACAAGATTAGGGGAGTTTGGCCTGACATTAGGGTTTGTCTTGTGTTGTGTCTTGCAGAGAAAATGGATGGCTTCAACGACCACAATTTCCTCCCCCTGTTCATAGACAAGAACAGGGAGCTGCCCTGTCTGTGGCAGGTGAGACACCCCCATTATAATAATAAACAAAAGAGGCAGGCAGCGCTGGAGACACTGCTGGAGTTGGTGAAGCCGGTGGTCCCCACAGCAACCATCCCCTATTTAAAAACCAAAATTGGTGGCCTGAGGAGCACTTATCTTAGGGAGCGCAAGAAGGTCACGGATTCCCAGAGATCCGGAGCTGCAGCAGATGACGTTTATGTCCCCAGACTGTGGTACTATGAGAGACTGCGATTTCTGTCAGACCACACTGAAGTCAGGGAATCCCTCTCCACTCTTCCTTCCACGCTTCCTTCCACCCCAGCTGAGGCTTCTGATGTCCAACCTGGGCCTTCCTGCCAGGAAGAAGTGGAGGAGCCCAGCTGGAGTCAGGTATAGCATTCTTCTACAGATTTCTGGTCAATAAATAAATTATGTTTATTAGATGTTATTATTGATCACTAATTGGTGATTGCAAAAAGTGTTTTACATATCAATAGACAGTAGTGGGCACCCAAAATTGGGACAAGAATGAAAAATGCAGGGCTCAGAATGATAGTCTGTTATATTTGGTAACAGTCAATTTGCATCAGTCATGAGATGAAAATTGTGTGTAATTGATGAATAAAAAACTAAAACTATGTCCCTTTTTCATACACAGGAAGACCTCAGCCAGGAGGAGGTTGTGGAATGTGGCAGTCAGGAGGAGGTGGGGATTAGTGGCAGCCAGGAGGAGGCGGGGCTAAGTGTCAGCCAAGAGAAGCCTGGGACCAGTCGCAGCCTGACTGAATCACAGGTTTCTCCCCTCAGCCTTCCATACAAAAGGGCGAGGAAGACGACTCCCGTGCATGATTCTGCGCTCAGGCTGATTCAGGAGGCTTCTGCATCCCTCCGAGCCTTACCCACTCCTGAAGAGGCCTTTGTCTGCATGGCTGCCACAAAACTGCAGGGCATGCAGGAGGGTCAACGCAAGCTCTGTGAGGACCTTCTGTATAAAGTCCTAAGTAAGGGGGTGAGTGGGGAACTAACCCAAGACCGACGTGATTGAGTTGGACCATCCTCCTCCTCCTCCTGCTGCCACAACTCCACCACCAGAGCCACCGCGTGGAAGGAAGCATGGAAGGAAGACCTGAGAGTGATGGCCCTGGGTTCAGTCTGGTCTGACAAAAGCTGCAGTCTCTCATATGACCACAGCCTGGGGACACAGATGTCATCTGCTGCTTTCCGGATCTCTGGGACTTCTGGACCAGACTGCCCTCCCTTAGATAAGGACTCCCCAGGCCACCAATTTTGCTTGAAAATAATTGATGTCTGCCCTGGGGGTCCAAGGCTTCACCCATTTCTGCAGTTTCTCCAGCGTTGCCTCCCTCTTTGTTTAGTTGTGACCCCTTTTAATAAAATTTTTTTAGGGAAATTCTACTCTCCTGTGTGTGTTTTAATCCAAAAAGGACAGTTTGTTGGTGACGATTCAGGTACATTTCTAACATAAAATGTGAAATTAACAAGGGACACCAACACCAAACAATCTCCTACAGATTAAATAGAACAACATATCAATGGTGTTGTGGTAACTTGACACAAAAAACACACACAAACATTTTCGGGAGTACAAATAAAAATCCAAAAAAAAAAATAACACCCTTCAAAAAAATACAAACACAAAAAAAGAATCTACATTAAAGCCAAACCAAAAAAAAAAATACAACAAAATGATGTTGTCAGATGTGAGAAATCAAAATATATTGAGGGAATCCCGATAAATAGTAAATAAATAAGTTTGTGAGAAGTGTGTGTGAATATGAGCAGCAAAACTACTTAATTCTTGTCACATTATAAATAAGAAGAGAGTGCGCTGTATTAAACCATTTTTAACATTGCAGCGTGACGAAAGTGCTGTATCCATTGCGAACGCTAAGTTTACCAGAACGAGCTGTTCCGTGTCAGAATTTCTTCTGAGCATGCGTGGCACTTTGTGCGTCGGAACAGGCCACACACGGTCGGAATTGACGCGATCGGATTTTGTTGTCGGAAAATTTTATCTCCTGCTCTCCAACTTTGTGTGTCAGAAAATCCGATGGAAAATGTCCGATGGAGCCCACACACGGTCGGAATTTCCGACAACACGCTCCGATCGGACATTTTCCATCGGAAAATCTGACCGTGTGTACGGGGCATAAGGGTTTGGGCGCTATTTGGTTTACCAGCGCTATAGTAAATACCGCTTTAATGCTAAGTAGCGATAATTAGCTGTAATTAGTGCTAATTAGCACTGCAGCACTATAGTAAATGACCCCTACTATATTTATGAGCGATACATAAATGGACAAACCAAACACTCACCCTTTCCTTCCCAGTCTCACCTTTTCACTCGTTCTATTTTATTTTTCTGTCATTATCCCTTACACATCTGTCACTCATCGTTTCCTTTTCCCCAACTTTTAATCCCATGCCTGCTCCTAGTCCTTTCTGATTTCTTGCCTCTGGCACCGTTTTACATTTAAAACGGCACCAAGTCACTCCAGCGATATAATGCTGCCAGAATCAGCCATTAAACCACTATTTTATTCTGCCTGTAAATCATTCATTATTTTTATATTATTTTACTTTTATTTTTCACTCTAGGGGATAGTTTTTTGAGACATTCTTTTTTTATGTTTCTCTTGGTTTGTTTTCTTTTAAGTCTGACAGTGTTTCTGTTTAATTTCTCCCAGACCTCTCTTATTTATTGACCCAAACTGAGTCCTGTTTTCAAACTCACCAAATATTTTATGGTATTCTTTAATTAACAGTGACATTTGACATGCCCAAATTTATTCCTCACATATGATTTTATGATGTGATTTACCTTCTTATTAAATGAGTTACTCTTCAGGACAAAGTGTTACATTTGAAGTAGCAGTTAATTATATAAAGTTTGAAGTTTCTGTTCTAAAACATTGTTTGAACTTTATATTCAGCGACCACTGTTCTTAGTTTTGATCTTTTATTAGGGTACCTTTCTTTGTGTTGAATTGCCAGTATGTCATCTTGTTATTATGATAAAGATTTTAAACTTTCACTGTTGTGTCAGTAGATCTTTTATTTTTCTAAGCATGTGCCACAAGCAATATAAATTATGATGTATCCTTATTAACAATCAACAACTGACAATCACATAACAAGCAACAACAAACAATTAACATGAATGCTTGTATAACTACTTTTAACTATGAGTGTTGAATTGTATCTTTGTTTGATCATTTTTGCTTGATGTATTTTGTATTTCTTAATAGGAAGATGAAAATTCTTGTCTCCAAATGCCAGCAATCAATAAAGCATAATAAATAAATTATGATTTATTTTTATTAACAATCAGCACAAGATAATCACAGCAAAATCAACAATAAACAATTAGGCCTTCAAAAAATACAAGGTTGAGGGATCATCATCAGCATTCAGACTTGATAAAGAATGCAACAAGAAATGTAAGAGTGCAATTAGGGTGGCTAAGATAGAACACAAAAGACACATAACGGAGGAGAGCAAAAAATATCCCAAGAAATTCTTTAAGTATGTAAACAGTAACAAGGGAGGACAGGCCATATTGGCCCCATAAAGAATGAGGACGAACATCTGGTTACAAAGGATGGGGAGATAGCGAAGGTATTCAATTTATTCTTCTCCTCAGTCTTCATGAGGGAATCAGGGGGCTTTAGTAACCAAGACTGCAGTGCTTATTCTCATGACATGGCACAGGAAGCACCCTCATGGCTAACAGAGGACAGAGTTAGAATTAGACTTGGTAAAGGTAACATTAATAAATCACCGGGACCAGATGGCTTGCACCCGAGGGTACTTAGGGAACTCAGTCAAGTAATTGCCAGACCATTGTTCCTAATATTTACTGACAGTTTACTGACTAGAATGGTACCAGTGGTTTGGAGAAAAGCCAATGTAGCTCCAATATTTAAAAACGGCCCAAAATACATCCCTGGGAATTACAGACCAGTTAGCATAACATCAATAGTATGCAAGCTCTTGGAGGGAATGATAAGGGACTATATACAAGATTTTAGTAATGAAAACGGTATCATTAGCAGTAATCAGCGTGGATTCATGAAGAATCGTTCTTGCCAAACCAATCTATTAACCTTCTATGAGGAAGTGAATTGCTAGATAAAGGAAGGCCCGTAGACGTGGTGTATCTAGACTTTGCAAAAGCATTTGACACAGTTCCCCATAAACGTTTACTGTACAAAATATGGTCCTTTGGCATGGACCATAGGGTGAGTACATGGATTGAAAACTGGCTACAAGGGCAAGTTCATAGGGTGGTGATAAATGGGGAGTACTCGGAATGGTCAGGGGTGGGTAGTGAGGTCCCACAAGGTTCTGTGCTGGGACCAATCCTATTTAATCTATTCATAAATGACCTGGAGGATGGGGTAAACAGTTCAATCTCTGTATTTGTGGACGATGCAGGGCAATAACTTCTCCGCAGGATATGGAAACCTTGCAAGAAGATCTGAACAGATTGATGGGGTGGGCAACTACATGGAAATGAGGTTTAATGTAGAAAAATGTAAATAATGCATTTGGGTGGTAAAAATATGAAGGCAATCTATACACTAGGGGGAGAACCTCTGGGGGAATCTAGGACGGAAAAGGACCTGGGGGTCCTAGTGGATGATAGGCTCAGCAATGGCATGCAATGCCAAACTTCTGCTAGCAAAGCAAACAGATTATTGGTTTGCATTAAAAAAGCGATTAATTCCAGAGATAATTCTCCCACTCTACAAGACTCTGGTCCGGCTGCACCTAGAGTATGCTGTCCAGTTCTGGGCATCAGTTCTCAGGAAGGATGTACTGGAAATGGAGTACAAAGAAGGGCAACAAAGCTAATAAAGGGTCTGGAGGATATTAGTTATGAGGAAAGGTTGCGAGCACCGAACTTATTCTCTCTGGAGAAGAGATGCTTGAGAGGGGATATGATTTCAATTTACAAATACCATACTGGTGACCCCACAATAGGGATAAAACTTTTTTGTGGAAGGGAGGGATCTTTACTGTAGAGGGTTCTTTACTGTAAGAGCAGCCAGGATGTGGAATTCCCTTCCTCAGGCGGCATCGATAGTTTAAAAAAATGATTGGATAAGCACCTGAACAACCAAAACATACAGGGATATACAATGTAATACTGACTTATAATCACACACATAAGTTGTACTTGATTGACTTGTGTCTTTTTTTCAACCTCACTATGTGACTATGTAACATGAATGCATGATGTATTTTGTATATCCGAATTTCTAAATAAGAAGGTGAAAATTCTTGTCTCCAAATGCCAGAAATTAAAAGTGTTCAATATAGAGCCCTGGTACCTTGCCTTCAAAATACAATTCTGACATGGGATAGCTAACAAAAAAAAAGCTTTAGGTGTTCACTAACTGTGAAATATTTTTAAAACAATGTACAATTACTAGAAGTATCACAAATAATATTTTAAAATATTCCTCAAAAGAATCACTATATATAGACAATTAACATGTACAAGCTTCTCAAAGAAAGTCCCTATACACACACACATATAAATAGCACAGAAAAAAATTGGCAAGGGATCTCAGTATCTCCTAAAGGGTAGTGTTGGGAACTCGCTCTATGGTAATTAAAAGTGCAATTTTTTTGTTAATGATAAAGCTGCTCCCCTTAACGTACAGAGTGCTGACTTTAAGTATTGAAGTGATATGAGGTAGGAGGCCCTAGTAAAGTGCTTAACAAATAAAATTAAATCCTAAATAATACACATTAGTGATAATCCAACATCAAAAAGTGCATGGTGCTAATACATAAATCAAACTAAACAATTATTCATATTTGTGATATATTCATTAGTCCAATAATCAATCAAATCAAAGTCCATTCATATTGTTTCCATTGTGAATCTTATCCGTGCACCTTCACCAAGTAACTTAACATTTATAGATTAATATCCTCACTTTTAATTACCAACTGTGTTATAGATTAAGATTATCCATTTATTCAGTAAGTTTAGGTATCTTGAAAATCAACACTGAAGCAGATTAATTACGCTCTTTTGGTTTCACTGAATGTGGTTTTGTAGTCACAGATAAGGGGAGCATGTCCTTTTCTATTGACAGACGCGAGAAACGGATACTGAACAGCTCCGTCAATCATGTCTCCGTCTGTAGATATTTAACTTATCCTGCCTAGTGACCGGGACGGTTCCTGATGACGATGTAAAACTAAGCGTATGTCGAGGCACATCCCGGTCACATCACTTCTGGTCATCGACTTCCTGTTTTCAAAATTTCCATGGCGGTGGAACGCCAGTTACCAATCAGAGGCTGTGTGGCTGGGGACTTCTACACTTGGTTTTATGCTGTTATCCCTAGTGTCGGGTCGAGGCACATAAAAATGTGAGCAGTCAATTGGCATTGTTTTTATATTCTTTCTTTTAATAAACTGTATTACGCTATGGTCCCTTTCTTTGTTTATTTCTACCTGTATACCTATGGTGGAGAGGTGGATCCCAAAGTTTTACAGCTCCATTGGCAGACCAGCAAGCCCACTGATTTTTACACACAGCCTGTTGTGACCTTCTTTTTAATTAAAGAGGTCATCTGGTGAGTAGGTCATTTTACTCACATTCTTCTGGTGAAATTCACAAGAGTTTCTTGTTGAAGGTGCACGGATAAGATTCACAACGGAAACTATATGAATGGACTTTGATTTGATTGCTTATTGGACTAATGAATTTATCACGAATTTGATTAATTGTTTAGCTTGATTTATGTATTAGCACAATGTACTTTATTGATGTAGGATTATCACTAATGTGTACTATTTAGGATTTAATTGTATTTGTTAAGCACTTTACTAGCTCCCTCTACCTCATATTACTTCATCTCCCAAAGGATGTCTTCCAATATTGTTAGCAATATCCACCTGTACAAAAAAATATAACCGAGTCATATAAACATAAAATGCTGCAAAGTTGTATAAATTATGCCACTGTCTGTAATAACGCAACAATCCATTGACTTTCAGATAAGTACCCAGTTTTGATATACTAACATCCAGGAGTTCTAAAGCAGTCACAGTATGATACCAAAGCTGTGTTTTTTTCCCCTTTATAATAATTTTTTATTAAAGTTTAACAATGCAAAGAAAAAGAACATTGCAATAAAAGCATCTTGCACCGCATGTCATTTGCAAAAGAAGTAAACTGTACATAACCATACAGAAAAAAAGGCATAGGACATACAGTTTGTTTGGTCAAATACACTGTAGTGTAAATACCTTCCAAAGCAGTAGTACACAGAGGTTTATTTACAAAAGGCAAATCCACGTTGCACTACAAGTGCACTTGGAGGTGTAGTCGCTGTAGATCTGAGGGGGACATGCAAGGAAAATAAAAAAACTGCATTTTTGCTTGCACATGATTGGATGATAGAAATCAGCAAAGCTTCCCCTTATTTCATAGCTTCCCCTCAGTTCTATAGGGACTGCACTTCCAAGTGCACTTGTAGTGCAAAAAGGATTTGCCTTTAGTAAATCAACCCCAATGTCATCAAGATATCCAAGGTAGTAATAGTAGCAAGATTTATCCAAGCCATTTTGACAACTAGATAACAAAATAACGAAAGGAAAAAAAGGCAAAGAGCATAAAAAAAAAGATAAAAAAATGAAAACAGGAAAAGAGACCTACACTAAGGATAAAGCCGGGGGTCATATATTTCAAGTGAACTTCAATAACAGTTCTTGGGCGTGAAGTTGTTCTGTATCAAACAAACATCTATGTCTCAGGTACCTCAGTGAAGTAATATATTCAACCTGCCCAAGTATCCTTAAATTTATCCTGTTGGTTCCTGACTAAGTTCACCCAGCGTTCAGCTTCCATGATGTTATCCACCTCTCTCTCCCAGTCTAATAAAGAGGGACAGGTGGCTTGTTTCCAAAAGCGTGGAATAAGAGATTTTGTTGCATTAGGTAAGTGGGGAATTACACTCTTTTTTTTAGGATTTGACAGATGAGAAAGTGTCATGGAATAAAAATTGCATGGTAGAATTTGCTATGGGTTTAAGGGTCAGTTTTTGAATACAAGGGGTGATTGATTCCCAAAATCTTGGGGCATGATTACCTGAGATGCAAAAACGTACCCCTCTTGTTACAGCCCTGCCAACAACGATGATCAGCCGTAAGAAACATGGTCCTTGAGAAAAGCATATAATTAGTTGAGGAACAAGAATATATAGAAATGTTTTGTAATATAAATAGGTCAAACCATCAGCCCCAGAGGATTGATGGCTATGGCTGAAGTTATAGGTATAGTCAAAGTTTTCAGGTGATATTTTAGGCATGCCATACTGGTGATGCAAGTTTCAAGAGTTGCATTGGTTTTATTAAAGGCTGGATCTTTGCGATTATATAGCTTATTATAAGATTCGTGGAATATGTCAACAATTTTTGATGGATGTTGGTGTTCTACTCCCTTTGTGTCTCTTATGGCATGTATCTGTTTAGATCCACAAAAGCGAGTGTGATTTATTTCATCTCTCATAATATTTCTGCATTAACTATAGCATATATTTCTATACTTTGTACATAAGAAGGTTTTGTATATATGCGTTCACATGTGCACTATCTGGTGTATGATTGCCAGCACGGGTTTAGCAGATAGTTGTTGTTCAACAGTAATTAGTTTGTGCTTTAGGGCTTGTAATTAAGTTGTTGCATTACATTTAAGTGGTGAGGCTTAAGAGATATTTCATCCTCAAATCACTGATTTATGAGCTTTCCATAGCTTCCCTCATTTATTTGGAAGTATTGTTCCAAAGCATATACTGTATGTAGTTAGTGTGAGCATTCACCAGTGACATTGCTTTATATAGGAGAGTTTGAACTGTAGGGTCAGCATTATGAAAGCATGATATGACCACATTATGGGTCATATTTTGATAGAAATTGCTTTCTTAAGCACTGGGTTATTAATTATGAAGTAATCAAGTCTGATGTGTGTTATGTACATGAGAGAAAAATGAATACTTCCATTAGATGGTGTATCCACCAAGAATCAGTTTAAGAGAAGAGTTCTGTCTCAATAATTGATGAAAATGTTTGGACTGTAGCAGGGTTGTTATGTAGTGGTAGTTGATCTAGGGTTGTAGAGAAAGGTCTCCTCCAATTATTGAATAAGTATTCTCATTTAGAAATTTTAGCAAATATTTTGTAGGAATTGTAATTGGTTTGTATTGTAGGCATATATATTGCAAATGATAATATTTGTATTGAGCCTCTTTCCATTGAGCAGAACATATATTTGTTTTTTTAAAGAGAACAGTACTGGTTTAAAAAAAAATATCAATGGGGAGAGAGTCTAGTAATGTGGATTAAAGGGTAACAATGCAATGATTTTTTTTCTACAAACAGGAGCCACTGATCTGTCATTTGATGTGATGGTAGCACTACTGCCACCAAATGACAGATCCCTGGCCAGCTTCTGTCTGTAAACAAAAGCAGAGAATCTGTCATTTTAGCATTTGTAACACTACTGTCACTTAATGATAGATCTCTACCAGCTTCTGTTTGTAAACAACGGGGTCAGGGATCCTAGGTGACATCAATAATTAAATATGCTCATGACAATGTTTAGTCAATTACATCACCCAGCATCCCCAGCCTCTTGGCTTACATACAGAAGCTAGACAGGGGTTTGTTATTTGTGATGGTATATAAAGAAAAAAATGGGTCATGGGACTTTGTGTGAGGCAAATCACTTGTACAATAGTAATGTTCAGTATACATAGTTTCAAATTTATTAAAAATTATATAGATATTCTATGGTCTTATAAATGCATAAGTACAAATTTCCAGTCATGATAAATATACACAATAAAATGAGTTGATGCCTATACACGATGACAATTTAATTTCATAAAATCCTAATATTTGTATACATATTTTATGTGAATAGAGATACATGATTGCATAAGTAGTGACAAATAAGGTTTGTTAAGAACTTTAGACTCTACGCATTTTGTGGATCTCTGTCCACTTCATCAAGAGATGCAGGAAAGTATCTATAGGGATAAGTAGGTACCGGAATGAAAGGGTATGTCCTATAGATAAGTGTTACTTCAATCTCCCAAAGGAGAAAGATATTTGAAAAGGCAAAAAGCCTTATTACTTACGAATGGGCCCAGCATCCTAGAGGTCCTGGGGCGCCGGCAAACGTCTACCCCGGGGATTGTAGCAAGGCAATCCCCTCAAAAGCCAGAGGGAAAGCAGGGGAGGACAGGCTTCCAAATGGTGCAACATTCATGGGGTGTGTGGTTTGATGATGGCGCACCTGGCCAACACTGGTCTATAAAAAATAAAAGTATGATACTCATTGTAGGATGAATAATCAATGTAGAAAAAAGTGTTCAGTGTCTATATAGTGTGACCAACAGAATGAGGGGAAGGACTCCAAAATGAAAATAAAAAATATGTATAAGAGAAAATTATATACTTTGTATATAGACTTAGGGATGGAGGCATCTCTCTTTTAGTGCTGCAGACCACAACAATTGTCTTTATTTGTGATGGTAGTAGCAGCCAGTGAACGTTGTGGGGTGTGAAGGTTTGTTGTGTCATCAGGTCATGATAATTGATGTGGATCAACATAACTCAATGCAATGATTGATGTTGGCTTTAAAATGAGGGAGGGTCACTGTCTATTTTCTTCTAATAACATCCTTTTTCATAGTGTGGATATATTTATTTACTATTTAGATTTTTACCTCATACTTATTCTCATAAGGGGTTTCCAAACAGTGATAAGTTCCCTTCCCACTGGCCCCATATAATTTTGGGTGACTGAATGTAGGGATAAAGACCTGGTCCTCATCAACATAGAGACAAAGGGGTTGATTTACTAAAGCCAAATCCACTTTGCACTACAAGTGCACTTGGAGTTGCAGTCGTTTTAGATCTAAGGGGAAGATCTGAAATGAGGGGAAGCTCTGCTGATTTTATCATCCAATCAAGTACAAGTAAAAATGCTGTTTTTTTATTTTCCTTGCATGTCCTCCCTCAGATCTACAGCAACTGCACTCCCAAGTGCACTTTCAGTGCACTTGTAGTACAAAGTGGATTTGCCTTTAGTAAATAAACTCCAAAGTGCCTTGCAAAGGAGGTAGACTTTGCTACCCCCCTGTAAATTGCCCTTCCAATGTTGAGGGTATGTGGCCTAATACAATTCAGGAGGGGGCACATGCTGGCAGGCTTCATTCATAAGGAAGCATCTTTTATGAATCTTTTAGGGGGAACCCCATGTCATTTATGTTTATTTAAAAAAAAAAATGGGTACTGACACTTTAGCAAACTGGACAGTTTGTTCCCTCATTCACCAAACAGGCTAGGTTCAGACTGAACTCATATCCAACCTGAATCCCAAGCCCCTCCCCAGTTCCAATGACTCTACACTTGATCTGGGAAAATAAACTTTTGTAGAGCAGCTACATCTTTCAGTAAGTTTTAACAAAATTAGTAGGGTTATATGGTGTGCACTCTACAGAACTAATAAGTAATAAACTGCAACAGACCTTTAAAAAAAGAAGCAGAGAATGATGTCACTTGGCAGCAGAAGCTATAATAAAATTTAGTTGGCTCTAATTTATATGTGTCACTGAATCTTTACTTGTCAATGATCTCCTTATGTGAGACAACAGGTCTAGAATCTCAAAAAGTTGCATATACAGTATGAAATGCCAGGGAAGATATACATCTCATCAAGGTATTCAGTACTCCTAAACAAGGGTGAAAGTCACAAAGGGTTGGCCATTTATGTTGACATATTGAAGTAATGGTAAAAACGTGTGATACAGTGATATCTTTGATTTCAAAGACACGTATTCAGACTGTTTGAGGGCTATTTTTTTTTTACAAAAAAAAACCCTCCCATGTTGTGATTACCAAGTTAAAATGTGTGTTTGTGAGGTGAGGTATTCCATAAAGGATAGTTTCAGGCAACATGTCTTTCTTATTCAGGGGTGTATACTTCTGCATTACAATGAACATTTTAGTTAGTTCACTCTTATTCTGGATATTCCCAATCTAATCGGCACGTTGATAGGATAATTCAGACCATAAAATCATTTCATACGAGTGCTAATTTAAAGTGATTGTAAAGGCTAAAGATTTTTTTTTACCTTATTGTATTCTCTGAATTAACTACTTCACGCAAAAACACGTACATGTACATCATTTTGGTAATACCGGGGTGATACATGCAGCTGTAGGCCTCACCCCGGTACCGTTTATTAGAGCGGATGGATGGCTTTCATGTAAAAACAACCAATGCGGCTAAATAGTGGGAGGAGAGCAGTGGAAGGGGACCGCCTTCCACCACTCTGCCAGGGTCTTCTGTCCCACCGTGCAACCCGAGCAACCAGCCAGCACATTCAGCAATAAAAGCGATCATAAATATTTTTTTTAAAGGAACAGTGTAAAAAGTAAAAAAAAAAAAAAGAATTTTTATTTTTTTTAAAGCACCCCTGTCTCGCACACCAAAGAAAACGCACGCGTAAGTCATGCCCGCAAGTGTAAACAGTGTTCAAATCACACATGTGAGGTATCTTTGGAGCGAGAGCAATAGTTTTAGAAAAAGACCTCCTCTGTAACTCTAAACTGGTAACCGTTAAATTTTTTTAAACCATTGCATATGGAGATTTTTAAGTACCGTAGTTTGTTGCCATTCCACAAGTGCGTGCAATTTTAAAGCGTAACATGTTAGGTATATATTTACTCGGCATAGCATCATCTTTCACAATATGCAAAAAAAAATTGGGCTAATTTTGTGTTTATTTTTCTTTTTTAATTCAGTGAAGTGTACTTTTTCCCAAAAATTTGTGTTTGAAAGACCGCTGCACAAATAACATGACAGAAAATATTGCAAGGACCGCCATTTTATTCTCTAGGGTCTTTGCTAAAAAAATATATATATTGTTTTGGGGTTCTGAGTAATTTTCTAGTAAAAAGTACTGATTTTAACTTGTAGACAAGTGCCAGAAATAGGCTTGGTCTTTAAGTGGTTAAGGTAAAAAACCTTTTAGGTGCAGCTCCCCCCCAGCCCCCCAAACTTACCTGAGCCCGATTTAGGTCCAGTTCTGCACCTGAGAGCAACAGCACTGCTCTCTCTATCTCCCCATACTGGACTCTGAGAGAGCAGAGGGAGCAATTGACCCCGTGATCCTGTCAACCAAAACCAGTGACAAGGAACTTGGGGATGAGACAAGCCCACACAAGTACCCCCCCCCCCTCCCCAGCAAGTGGCTTTATACAGGGGGTATTCAAAGACAGGAGGAGCCAGGAGCACCGGCGGGGCACCCCAGAGTAGGAGGATCGAGGCTGCTCTGTGCAAAACCATTGCACAGAGCAGTTAAGTATAACATGTTTGTTATTAAAAAAAATAAAAGAGACTTTAATATCACTTTAAACCCAGTGCTTCTGAGTGTGAACTAGTAACAGTTGCATATGCTGAAGCCTGGTACACACTACTAGTTTTGTTTTTTTCAACCCAGCAGGATTAAACGAAAAAAACTGACAGCTTGAGAGGAGCCGATGTACTAACTATTCAATGTTAGTACAGCAATCTCCCCTGCTGTGCTATTGTGTTCTGACAGGGGAAACTGCCTCCCCGCCAGAACATTACAGTCAGTGCTCTCAACCAATTGGGGACCGGCAGACCTTCTTTCGGTCATGCCCCTTCAACAGAAGCCGGTTGAAGGGCC
Source organism: Aquarana catesbeiana (assembly GCF_042186555.1). Taxonomy (NCBI): domain Eukaryota; kingdom Metazoa; phylum Chordata; class Amphibia; order Anura; family Ranidae; genus Aquarana; species Aquarana catesbeiana. Next base: position 37,350,317 of record NC_133326.1, read on the forward strand.
GGCTTCTGTTGGACTGGCTGCACTACACACGTGCCGAATGTCAGATGGTTTTCTATTGAAGCGCCAATGCCGCCTAACATTCAGCCCCTGTGTACTAAGCTTAAGCCTGCAAAGTTATTAATAGAGAGTGTTGGGATGTACTCAACCTGAAACAATAGAGACAATAAATAATAGTCAAAAATTCTAGGTTGGTTGAAAGAAGGTTTTGACTGCCATTAGTGGTTAATAAAGCAGTCACCTGTTTGCTAATATCTTCTGTGTTGGTAATTTTCCTCCTAAATATTGGTTTAAAAGGTTAACAATGATATAAAGCCTCATACTGCAATGAGTGGTTAACAAATGCTTCCTTTTCTTTCTGTTGATTTCACTTCTGAAATTTTCCATTGTTTCACTCGAGTCTAGCCAAGTATGAAGATTGCCTTAATTAAAATCAAGCTGAACAGACTTAACTTTTATTTATTAGCTGAACGCACAGGACTATACTGTTACTATTCTACTCTACAATTTCCGTAATACTGATTTATCTCTAATATGTTCTATCTCCAGTATGTCAGAACACTACATTACAGGTGTATGTTTAGGTGTGCCTAGTAGTCCAATTGTTTTGTATGACATGGCACTGATTACATCAATGATATCCTTATTAGGTTTTATGCGTGCCGCGCTGTGATCTGTTATCCGCATTAATGTCAAGTGATGATATAAAACCGTAAATATCGTGCCTATCTGGTTACATATAATAATAAGGTGCAAAAAAGAAAAAGGTGCAATCTGTGCAAGAAATGTGGATAGACTAACTATCCAACAAACTAATGACAGTCAGTAGTCCAAAAAATCAAATAGTGCTTCACTCCGTACTTGTGTCTAGCATACACCCGGGTGCTCCCCCATTAGGTGTGTGCTCACCTGAATTATTGTGAACTCACATTTAAGCTTGGTCATAAAAAGCTTTTATTCCCTGTACACACCACCAGTTTTTCCGTCTGAATAAACTTTGAAGGTTTTTCAGACGGAGTTCCGCTGAAACTGTCTTGCCTACACACGATCACACCAAAGTCTGCGGTGTCGTACAACACATACGACGGGACTAGAAAAAGGAAGTTCAATAGCGAGTAGCCAATAGCTGCCGTCTCGTACTTGCTTCAGAGCATGCGTCGTTTTTGGTCCCTCGGAACAGCATACAGACGAGCGGTTTTCCCGTTTGGAACTGATTCCATCGGAAAGATTTAAAATAGGTTCTATTTCTAGGTCCGTCAGAATTTTCGAAAAGAAAAGTCCGATGAGGCCCACACACGATCGGAATGTCCCATGAAAAGATTCCGTTCGACTTTTCCTGCCAAACGCGGCATTAGTCACTATAGGACAGTTACTCGATAACATAAGCAAGAGATCAGATCAGAGGCATACGCAGTTGCTGCAATGGTATGGATTAATCCCAATATACTCCTTATATAGCTGGTGCACTTCAATCAACCAAGAAATGTGAGTTGTATACTACTATTTAAAAAACTGTTGTTTTTAAAGATATAAGCACTATTGTAGCTCCTTCTCTTGCATATGTTATCGAGCAACTGCTGGGGAGACACAACGACAGGATTGAAAGGAAGAACGTATTGTGTTAGTCCTATAGTGACTAAAAAACTGTTTATGACCAAGCTTAACCACTTCAGCCCCGGAAGATTTGGCTGCTGAATGACCAGGCCATTTTTTGCAATTCGGCACTGCGTCGCTTTAACTGACAACTGCGCAGTCGTGCGACATTGCACCCAAACAAAATTGACGTCCTTTTTTTTCCAACAAATAGAGCTTTCTTTTGGGGGTATTTGATCGCCTCTGCGATTTTAATTTTTTGCGCTATAAACAAAAAAAGAGCGACAGTTTTGAAAAAAAAAAAACACAATATTTTGTACTTTTTGCTATAATAAATATCCCCATTTTTTTTTAAAAAAGCACCTTTTTTTCTCATTTTAGGCCGATATGTATTCTTCTACATATTCTTGGTAAAAAAAATTGCAATAAGCGTATATTGATTGGTTTGCGCAAAAGTTATAGTGTCTACAAAATAGGGGATAGAATTATAGCATTTTTATTATTATTTTTTTTTTACTAGTAATGGCGGCAGTCTGCGATTTTTATCAGGACTGCGACATTATGGCGGACACATTTTTTGGACCATTGCCATTTATCCAGCGATCAGTGCGATAAAAAAGCTCTGATTACTGTAAAAATGTCACTGACAGGGAAGGGGTTAACACTAGGGCGAGATCAAGGGGTTAACTGTGTTCCCTAGGTTTGTTTCTAACTGTAGGGGGAGGGGACTGACCTAGAGGAAGTGACGGATCGTGGTTCTTAGCTAATATAAACTCACAATCTGTCACGCAGGGATTTGTTTGTTTCACACACACTTCCGTGGTCTGCCTCTCGTGCCTGCGATCGCTCGTGGCTGGCGGTCATCGCCACTGTCGACCACGAGCATCGGTACCCCCGCTGTGCAGCGGGCGCATGCGTATGCCTGGCCTGCTATCCTGATTCCGTGAGCCCGACCTGCCACAGTAAAATGACGGGGGCTGATTGGCAAGCGGTTAAAGGGTAACTCCACTTTCATGGAGAAAAAAATTGCAAATAAAGAAAAAATAATCTAGCACAGGGCTCAAAATTTCAAGTCCTGAGCTACTAGCCAGGCCTCAAGGGTTACTCGCCACCAGTTGCCCAACCCAACCCCTACCCTGCCCCGCCCCTAATTCCGCCACTAAACACGCCCTCATAAATTATCTCATGAAATTACCCTTAAATGTTTTATGCAGAATTAAGCAACTTTATCCATGCTCATCAATGCACCCTCACCCGTGTCCACCAATGCAGCCTCGCCCATGTCCAACAATGCAGCCTTGCCCGTGTCCACCAATGCAGTCTCACCCTTGTCCACCAATGCAGTCTCACCCTTGTCCACCAATGCAGTCTCACCTGTGTCCACCAATGCAATCTCACCCATGTCCACCAATGCAGTCTCACCTGTGTCCACCAATGCAGCCTCACCCTTGTCAACCAATGCAGCCTTCCCATGTCCACCAATGCAGCCTTCCTGTGTCCACCAATGCAGCCTCACCGGTGTCCACCAATGCAGCCTCACACGTGTCCACCAATGCTGCCTCACCCATGTCCACCAATGCAGTCTCACCCTTGTCCAACAATGCAGTCGCATCCTTGTCCACCAATGCAGTCTGCCCATGTTCATCGTACTGCCTACCTGTGTCCATCATGCAGGGGAGCAGAGGAGAAGAAGAGCATTGCTGGCCGGATGATAAGAGGACCGAGAGACATTACTGGAACAGCTTTGATTTTAATTACTGTGTGTTCCTGCAGCTCGGCGTCCCGTACAGCCCCGCCCCCTGGCCGGGGAACTTTGATACACATCACTCATCCTGGGTTGGACGGGTGATCTGTATATCAAATTCCCCGGGACCAGGGGGCGGGGCTGTGTGTGACAGCGAGTGAGGGGAACACTCGGCTATTGAAATGAAAGCCTCTAGTGATGTCCCTCACGCTCTGATCATCCAGCCGACTCTCTCCTCTCTTTTCCCCTCCGCGAGCATGGGAAAAGGACTCCAATACAACCCGCCGGCCGGCAGTGCTCACCCCCCCTCGCTCCCAGGCAGCCCTTCCTCACGAGCCCTCAAAATTCACTTGCAAAATGCAAGCAGGCAAGTGTAATTTTTGAGGGCTGATCTAACACATATAATTGCGACACAAGTCATATTGTAATTGAATGCTATTAAAAATTACCTTTTCAATCTGCAGCCAATGTAATTTTCTGAGAATGCATTGCAATATGGCTACTTGGAGTTGTTCTGTACGCAGAATGTGTACTGACCATTCCCCAGAAACATAATTTCCTGCTTGTGTGATTGGCTCACCAATTTTCCTAAAAGTCTGTCTAAGATACAAGTCAGATTTCAGGCATCCCCTGCAACAAAAATTTCATTTTTGGAGACACACTTCCAATAGGAGCAAGTTAAAGGGATGCATGCCCAGCAGCTTTCCTAATTAGTGCTCTGCAGTGGCACAGCTGACAGATAATTATGAAACCACTCCCATTAGACCCACTCAGAACAGAGGCACAGAGAAACACAGAGGGATTTATTCAGAATAACAAAAGGTAGAAATCTGCAACAAAGGTTCTTATAATCCTTGCAATGCACATAGATCACCCAGAGGGGAGTGTTTTTTTCTCAACAAAAATGGAGATTACATGGATATTTAAATATACAGCACTTCACAGAAGCACTGTTTGATTTTTTGGACTACAGACTTTCATTAGTTTGTTGGATAGTTAGTCTATCCACATTTTTTGCACAGATTGCACATTTTTCTTTTTTGCACCTTATTATTATATGTAGCCAGATAGGCACAATATTTACGGTTTTATATCACCTCTTGAAAGATGGGAATGTTCTTATGTCACTCTATTTATAACTTCAGTAATACGTTATGTTATAAATTTATTTTAGTATTAGTGTGGATAACAGATCACAGTGCGGCATGCATAAAACTTAATTCATATATTGCACACTGATGTGGGAGTGTATATAGTGCAGCTTGCCTAGTTTATGCAATCTTTACTAGTTGCTCGCAAGATTTTTACATTTATTTTTATCAATGATATCCTTATATTTTCTGTTTTAGTCATTGCAAGGAAACATTGATTTAAAAAAATGTGCAAACATTTATTTGTTGCTTACAGCCTCACAGTGGGAAATTCACATTTTTGGGTACAACACAATCAATAACAGAAGATCATAGCCAGAATCTTTAAAATAATGGAAATTCTTTATTGCTAAAAGGAAACGTGTCATTGAAAATATAAGGTCAGACAGGTGCAGATATTAAAAGAATAAAGATTCCCGGGTAATATTGGATACATTGTAACATACGCACAAGCACACATACACAATGAAAATCTATAAAGCTAGAAAATACATTTATCCTCTGTTTTCCTTTCCAACCAATGCTTTTTAATAAATTGTTTTATCTGTGTGCCCGTTTATTTCAGATATTCCTTAAATCCCAACTTGTTTTCTAGTTTTATGGATTTTTAGTAATAGATAACATCCTAACTCTAAAATTGTAAATGCTGTCATGCATCTCTTTGCTGCGAGCATGTAAATTATTATATTATTCAGAGCTCCAGGAACCACCCAGTAAAAGTGATGACTAATAAAAAACGCAGTCCCTGAGCAGCAGCTCATGTCACTAAAATGTGGCAAATGTGCTTCACTACTCCCTTCCCATGTCCAGACCAGCAAATTGGTCATTCAACCTAAAAGAGGAGTAGCACACTGGACCTGAGATTTTGCAGGGGACAGTGCCACAGAGGAGTTAAGTACAGCAGCTTTTTTTTTTTTTTTTAAATAAATATATATATATATATATATATATATATATATATATATATATATATATATATATAATGATATATAAACAGTATCTCACCCCTCACATTTTCTTGTAAATATTTTATTCTGTCTTTTCATGTGACAACACTGAAGAAATGACACTTTGCAATATTCCAACATGCTAACGACCCCAAACACACCTCCAAGACGACCACTGCCTTGCTAAAGAAGCTGAGGGTAAAGGTGATGGACTGGCCGAGCATGTTTCCAGACCTAAACCCTATTGAGTATCTGTGGGGCATCCTCAAACGGAAGGTGGAGGAGTGCAAGGTCTCTAACATCCACCAGCTCTGTGATGTCATCATGGAGGAGTGGAAGAGGACTCCAGTGGCAACCTGTGAAGCTCTGGTGAACTCCATGCCCAAGAGGGTTAAGGCAGTGCTGGAAAATAATGGTGGCCACAGAAAATATTGACACTTTGGGCCCAATTTGGACATTTTCACTTAGGAGTGTGCTCACTTTTGTTGCCAGCAGTTTAGACATTAATGGCTGTGTGTTGAGTTATTTTGAGGGGACAGCAAATTTACACTGTTATACAAGCTGTACACTCACTACTTTACATTGTAGCAAAGTGTCATTACTTCAGTGTTGTCACATGAAAAGATATAATAAAATATTTACAAAAATGTGAGGGGTGTATTCACTTTTGTGAGATACTGTATATATCTATATCTATATATATCTATATATATATATATATCTATATATATCTATATATATAATAATCTATATATATCTATATATATAATAATAATAATAATATATATAGATTTATATATATCTATATATAAATCTATCTATCTATCTATCTATCTATCTACCTATCTATCTATCTATCTATAGATAGATAGATAGATAGATAGATAGATAGATAGATAGATAGATAGATAGATAGATACATATAGATATATATATATATAGACATATATATATACAGACCAATTTGATGTATTGTGTGGCATGTGGTCTGAGCACTGACAGGCTGACCCCCCTACCCCTTCAACCTCTGCAGCAATGCTGGCAGCACTCATATGTCTATTTCCCAAAGACAACCTCTGGATATGATGCTGAGCATGGGCACTCAACTTCTTTGGTTTGACCATGACAAGGCCTGTTCTGAGTGCAACCTGTCCTGTTAAATCGCTGTATGGTCTTGGCCACCATGCTGCAGCTCAGTTCCAGGGTCTTGGCAATCTTCTTATAGCCTAGGCCATCTTTTATGTTGAGCAACAACTTTTTTTTTCATATCCTTAGAGAGTTCTTTGCCATGAGGTGCCATGTTGAACTTGCAGTGACCAGTATGAGAGAGTGAGAGCGATAACACCAAATTTAACACACCTGCTCCCCATTTACACCTGAGACCTTGTAACACTAACGAGTCACATGACACCGGGGAGGGAAAATGGCTAACTGGGCCCAATTTGGACATTTTCACTTAGGGGTGTACTCACTTTTGTTGCCAGCGGTGTATACATTAATGGCTGTGTGTTATTTTGAGGGGACAGCAAATATACACTGTTATACAAGCTATGCATTTACTACTTTACATTGTAGCAAAGTGTCATTTCTTCAGTGTTGTCACATGAAAAGATATAATATATTTACAAAAATGTGAGGGGTGTACTTACTTTTGTGAGATACTGTGTGTGTGTATATATATATATATATATATATATATATATATATATATATATATACTGTATTTATAATGCAGTTTACCAGTCCTTAGATATGGTGGCTGCATTCCCTTTTTCTTTTCTTACTGGACTTCAAACATTTCTATCTTTTTCATCTTCACTGCATTGTTGTTGGTGAGATTATTAGTTTACAGAATAAAAAAAACATTGTTTTTGCTGTCTCAGAAGTTACATAGAGACTGGTAAGTTCAAGAAAATGTTTCTGTACTTGTGAAACTGTTCCTGAAAAATTAAAACTAAAGCTGACACTTCATCTAAGGACTGGTAAGCTGCAATAAATTATTATTTTTTTTTTTTTTTTTAGGTTTAGACGTATTATAATTGAGCTTCAAGAGGAAGACTTGTTTAGACAAATGGAGAACATATGCAATGGTTGTGCACAGAGCAGACCTAATCAGCCATTTCTAGGGTTCCCTAATAGTGTTCCTGGTTCTTCCTCCCTCCCGTGTGCCCCCATAGCAAGCTGATTGCTCTGGGGGCGCTTATGAGTGCTCACTCCCAAACCGGCTCTTTGTGTCCATTGGCACTCAGAGTGTGGCCTGGCCCCACCCCCTGATCTCTCCTCACTGCCTGTGATTGATAGAGCAGGAGCCAATGGCTACCGCTCCTGCATCTCTTTCTGTTCATTAGTGCACTTACCCCTCCTGTGTATATTTAGAAGGAGACATGGTTATCACTTAGGCTGGACTTGAAACATGGCTGCCTTGTTCCTCCCCATTACATGATTGTTGGTGAGATTATTTGTTCAAAAAAAATGGTTTAACAAAATATTCTATTAACGTTACTTTAAATCAGTTTGAAATCTTCCAAAATGCTGACTAGCACTGAGCTGAGTATAGAAGTCTTTGATGCGCATTAAAAATATGTGTAATTGCATTTATGCCTTTCAAAACCTACAAGCATCCAATTTGCTATAGTCTCTTAAAAACCTTATAATATTTATTTGCTAAAACCGTGATTCTAAGATTAATGTAAGTGATAAAAGTAAACCCTTGAAGTGTATGCAGTCTGATTATCCCCCAGAGGTACACTTACCGTAGGTTTCTTTAATTTACTGGTAACTCTGTAGCAAATTACATAGTTACATATAGTAGATGAGGTTATTACCAGCATACCAGTTACACCGAAATTTCAACTTTTCATTTTCAACTTTTCATTTTCAACTTTGTTTTCTATATGCTTCCTTGCTTTTACAAGTATTTTCACTTCCATATTTGGGTTTTCTCCAAGTTGTCCATTATTCTCTCAAACTTTATTTCATACTTCTCGAGGGAGGAGAAAAAGCAGAGTAAGCCTATCCATCTGACAATTCATGTATACAAAGATCTTATCATAAAATCTGTGTGAAATTACATGTAAAGGCAATGTGCATGCTGGCATTCGGACAGAGTCGAATTAACTTGACAGATGTTGTTCGGTATATAACTTTAATGCACACCTAATGCCTTCTGGAGGAAAGAGACACCGTTGTCTGTGGTTCATCATATTTATGTGCTTCCAGATTTTAGTAAAATATGAGGATGCACAACTTTTCCAACATTTTAATTTTTCTTCTTTTGGTTACCAAATGAGGTTTAAAGGAAACTGTGTTAAGAAGTATGCACGTTGTATGGTCTCTTCCAACCCGTGGACAGCATGCAAGAGCAGCACTTCTAGGTCTAGATGCGAGCATAGGTTGTGAGTGTAATGCAGAAAAACAGTTTTAAATAAAGGTTACTACCCTATGGCAACTTTTTCCCCTTTTTTACCCTTATGATTGCCGGAGTACTCGCTCATCCAAAGTCGCTCATCCATGTCTTTATTGACTTTGCTTTGTGCACTGGTCCAAAACATTTGGTGGAGGGGGGTTATGGTGTGGGGTTGTGTTAGGTACCTTGTAGTAGAGCCCGACTGGTAGGAGGAGAACTCTCTTACAACTCTGGTTCAGGAGCCACTGGAGTGGGGACAGTGGTCTCGTGAGCACAGCGGGGTAGGAGTGCCTGTGGGAGTTGTAGCAGGCTGGCACCGTAGCAGGGTGGTGATCCTCCATGGATGGCTGGAACTGCAGAAGACAGCAGAGATAGTAGCAGGTCTGCAAATTGATTAACTGGTGGATGCAGGAACAGCGACAACTGGAGCTGGATGAGAAAAGCCGGGTGACACAGCAAACACACAGAGCAAGGCAGCAGGCAGTACCGGGGTCAGACAGGCCGGGTCAAGCAGGTAATCAGGCAGATAGATACGGCAGGCTAAAGCAGGGTCAGATAACAGGCAGAAGTTGGCAGCGGATAATCTAGTGGGAATCTTTAAACAAGGTCAGGCAAGCCGGGATCAGGATTGGAGAGAGCAGGGAGGGCAATCAGAGAGTATAGCAGATCAGCAGACAGAACACAGGTTACTAAGGCACAGAGCTGCAGACAAAACAGCACTGCATCAGTGCAGCTGCAATTCTTTTAAAGGCCCCTTGGCGCCAAACAGCGCTAGCGCGAATGCGCGTGCACCTGCGCCTAAGGTGCGTGCTGGTGTACACAAGTATACAGGTGCCGATGTTCAATCTGGCCAGGGGCGTGCGTGCGCATGCGTGCGGACCCCTGTTCTGTGCTGGCAAGTCCCTGACAGGTTTTTCAGGGATTGGGCTTGTCCCCTTAGTTCCAGTGAAGAGAACTCTAAAGGCATCGACGTACCAAGACATATTGGACAATTTCATGGTCCCAACTCTGTGGGAACAGTTTGGCGATGGCCCCTTCCTGTTACAACATGACTGCACTCCAGTGCACAAAGCAAGGTCCATAAAGACATGGATGAGTGAGTTTGGGTTGGAGGAACTTGACTGGTCTGCACCTCAACCCGATAGAACACACCATGCTTAACTGTAGGCAAGACATATTTGTCTTTGTACTCCTCACCTGGTTGCTGCCACACATGCTTGACAGCATCTAAACCAAATACGTTTATCTTGGTCTCATCAGACCACAGCACAGGGTTCCAGTAATTCATCCAGTAATCCATGTCCTTAGTCTGCTTGTCTTCAGCAAACTGTTTTCCGGCTTTCTTGTGCATCATCTTTAGAAGAGGCTTCCTTCTGAGACGACAGCCATACAGATCAATTTGATGCAGTGTGCAGCGTATGGTCTGAGCACTGACAGGCTGACCCCCACCCACCCCTTCAACCTCTGCAGCAATGCTGGCAGCACTCATACGTCTATTTCCCAAAGACAACCTTTGAATATGATGATGAGCACGTGCACTCAACTTCTTTGGTCGACCATGGCGAGGCCTGTTCTGAGTGGAACCTGTCCTGTTAAACCTCTGTATGGTCTTGGCCACCGTGCTGCAGCTCAGTTCCAGGGTCTTGGCAATCTTCTTATAGCCTAGGCCATCTTTATGTAGAGCAACAATTCTGTTTTTCAGATCCTCAGAGAGTTCTTTGCCATGAGGTGCCATGTTGAACTTCCAGTGGCCAGTATGAGAGAGTGAGAGCGATAACACCAAATTTAACACACCTGCTCCCCATTCACACCTGAGACCTTGTAACACTAATGAGTCACATGACACCGGGGAGGGAAAATGACTAATTGGGTCCAATTTGGACATTTTCACTTAGGGGTGTACTCACTTTTGTTGCCAGTGGTTTAGACATTAATGGCTGTGTGTTGAGTTATTTTGAGGGGACAGCAAATTTACACTGTTATACAAGCTGTACAATCACTACTTTACATTGTAGAAAAGTGTAATTTCTTCAGTGTTGTCACAAAGATATAATAAAAGATATAATAAAATGTTTACAAAAATGTGAGGGGTGTACTCACTTTTGTGAGATACTGTATATATTTATTGCATTATTTCCTTCGCTTAACTTTATTGTTAATGGGCTGATGACCCAGAAGTAAGTTTGTTTTATATACGGCTACTGCCACCATATTGTATTATTCTATTAGTTACATCAGTGGCAGTAAAAAAATAAAGGGGTGAAGCAAATAAGTACAATACAAATCACAAAAAATAGATAGGAAGTAGAAGCCATCTAAGTGTATTAATTTATTAGGTAATAAAATCAAATAAAGGCATACATTCACAAGATGCAATGGGGTAACACAGGCACATCATAAATCCCAGCAGTCTGGCTCCCAAGGCGGTCCAGTGGAGGTAGAGAGGAGAGTCCGTGCCTTGCAAAGGTGGTAGCAATGTCCAAGTATCCCTAGGAAGTGGGAAGAGGTAAGAGGAGAAGCTCCCGATGATGGTGCCATGGGATGGGTGGAACAAGCGGGGGCCATTGCAGACTCGGGCTGTAATCACATTGGTACACAAGTCGGGATCAGGCTGTATTTTATCCTCCACACTCTTTGTAGGCTTGCCCACAGTTTCTGTAGGGTGCTGTAGTGAATTGGTGGATGTTGCTATTGAATTGTATGGTGGCTCTATCCACTAATTTACCAGAGCACCCTACACCATATACCCTTGGTATTGGTACCAAAATACCAAGCGGCAGAGGTGACGTCACGGCAGCGACTCTCCTGGAAATGTGATGTGGCTGAGTGGATCTGTAGAACCATGCCCTTTTTATACTTATATGGGGAACCACTGAATGTTAACTGTTCTGAGGAGTAGATGATCTGGGACACCTGGCTGCTTATTACAGAGACCTGTGGTGGGGTTAAAAGCCACTTGCGTATGGATCTCCCTAAAAAGAGATCTATCCATCTGGTAAGCGGCAGTATTTTTAAAGGTGGAAGGACCCTTTCTATCATACACTGTCACATCTTCTTGGGTGTTTGCTATCACAAGGCACTGTGGAACAGTTGGCTGATGAACGTTATAAGACTATGGTCTTCAGCCTTTGTAGGTTGTGGAACTAGATCTACCTCATCAATTGTATTGAGGAATAAGGACACTCACAGAGCACGTTGGTTTTTACAACACTGGCTCATTTGTACACTTATGAGCTTCACTTATTTGCTTTATTAACAGTTAACCAAAGGGCTGTCAGCCCACACGAAAGTTGGTATATGTTTTAAGTTACAAGTCTCACCATTTATATGCACATCACCATTTAATTGTTTAATTTTCATATTTATAGCGCAGCTTAACTTACCCTGGTTTGAACACTGTTTACATATGTGGGTGTGGCTTGCATATGCTTTTGCTTCTGTGCGCAAGCTTGGAGGGACGGGGTGCTTACATTTTTTTTCTTATTTATTTTACTCTAGATTTTTTTTTCTTACACTTAAAAAAAAAAGATCCCTTTTATTCCTTATGTAAACATGCCTTGTAATAGAAAAAAAGCAGGACAGGGCCTCTTTAATGTGAGATCTGGGATCAAAAAGACCTCAGATCTCACATTTACACTTAAAAGCAATAAAAAAAGTCTTTTTTTTTTTTCAAAAATAAAAATTAACGGTGGGCGGAAGTAATGTTTAATGTTGCCCCAGTTCTCCAAGGGCATAGAGTCGAGTGGGGGCTTGGGGATCGGATCGTTTCCGCCGCTACCGACGGCTCTGGGAAGTGGTGGAGATTACCAGGAAGCAATGGGAGGGGAGGGGGCACCTCTCCTGCTGCCCATAAAAGTGAATCCTCTAATGAGATCACTTTTATGCTAAAGTGGACCGCCTGCCGTTTAAAAATATATTGGGGTTATGACAGCTATTTTCTGCCATAACCCCGGTATTTAATGTCAAAGTAGTGATGTATATACACAATGGGAGGTCCCTCATTGTATGGTGGCTCCATCCACCAATTCACTAAAGGAGCCTGTAAGGAGTGCTCAGATACAATTCTGCCTTACCTCAGTTTCTTGCCAGAGTAGCTTTAATATATTTTAATTAAATTGCATTGGGTATATATATATATATACTTACAAAAAGGATGTGCAGAAGCTTCTATTACCGACTGGATTTTTAGAGAAGAGGAGAACGGTTATTATTAAACACAGCACTGTCCCTTATCCACCCAGCGTTATCCTGTAATTTTTTTTCAAATGTCTTAGAGAAAAATTCTAAGTTATAAATTACATAGCAGGACAGTAACTTGCATTGCTTCCCATAGGTTATTCCGAAATCTGAGCATCCCTCAAAAAAAAAAAAAAAAAAAAAAAGCTTTCAATTTTATCTCACTTGCTAATGTTATGTATTTTGAAGCATACAGTATGTCTGGATTTGTACATTACAAATGTATATTATCAAAATAACAGTAATTTGCTCTGTAAATCTGTCTCTTTCAGACATCAAAAAGTTCCTTTACTGTTTGTGGTATTACTTATGAACAGATTAATAACAGATCTCACAGTGCTGTTAAAAAAAAAAAGAACTTGGCAGCTACTAAAACAAAAATCTGCAGCGTTTGTGCAGAAGATGTTAACTTGGTGTAAAGATGTTGATGTAAATCAAATTAATTATCGAAGAGAACACACAAATGACCTGAATTTCCATCTTCCGTCTGCAGACTCTTAAAGCATAATGTTGCTAGCAGCTATAATCTTTCTGCACTTCACTAAGAAAAGTTAAATTATATGTTAAAAAAATAATTTTTATCAGTCATGAAGAATTTGTCCAGAAAATAGGAATGTGTCAATGTCCACTGATTCACTGACAGATTGCCAAATGTAAAGCGGTATTAAACCGAAAAACAAACATTTATTGTATTGCAGCCTACCAAATCTTAGGTGCGGTGGCTGCATTTGTTTTCTTTTTTAGGGTTTATTTCTTCTATTTTCATCTGGTGATGCAGCCAGTAACTGTTTTTTTTTCCCAAAAGAACACACTCTCTTGCAGATTGTACGTAAGTACCAGTTACAGGGATGAGACAAACCATTTACCAATGACAGGGGTGCTTTTATTTTTTAGTGTAAAACTTTAATTTCAAAGGGCAAACTGTAATGCCTCGTACACACTTTCGGACTTTCCGACAACAAAACCATGGAATTTTGTTCGAAGGGTGTTGGCTCAAACTTGTCTTGCATACACACGGTCACACAAATGTTGGCCAACAATTACGAACGTAGTAACGTACTAGTCGTATTATGTAGTTTTTCAGCTCTTTAGCGTCACCCTTTGGGCTCCTTCTGCTAATTTCGTGTTAGTTGAAGTTTGGTGAGTGTTGATTTGCGCTTTTCTTTTCGCATTTTTCATTTAGCGCTTTTCAGTTTGTGCTTTTCATTTCGTGCTTTCCTTTTTCGCATTTTTCATTTTGTGCTTTTCAGTTCGTTTCTGAACAGCCGTTTGCAACCAGCCATTATTGGCCTTGGAGTTATTGCTTTGACATTATTTTTTTTGGTTGAATAATAATGATTTGATTTGGTATATTTTCTATATTTTTGGATGCATAGAATGCACTTTTTGATTAAGTTCTATTTTTTTTTTTTAATGCACAATAAAAAAAATTGTGGAGAATAATACTTGGCTATGTGTTTTACTTCAAATGACAGTTTGGGAGTCGGCAGTTACATTTAAAAAAATACAATGTAAAATTGACAAAGGACACCAACATAGTTGTATCTTTGTTCTTAAAAACTACGAGATAATGGTGTTGTGGTAACTTGCACAAATAAAAAAAAAAAAATAGCATATAGCAAAAGCATAATAATATAATATTATTCTTGATATCACTAGAAAAAAAAAGCCTTTGAAAATGAGTTTGCAATAACTCCATCAGTATCACCAGCAAAGCAGCTTCATTATAATCCCATTAAAGAAGAAGAGAATTGTGCGCTGCATTTGGAAACTTTATCATTTGCCGCGTCACAAATGTTAATTCTCCATTACAAACGCTAGTTTACAAGACCGACTGCTTCTGCTTCCAAGCATGCGTGTTTTTACTTTGGTCTTTTGTCCGACGGACTTGTATACACACGATCGGAAATCCGACAACAGACATTTGTTGGTGGAAAATTTGAAGACATGCTAGCCAACATTTGTTGGCAGAAAGTCCGACAACAATTGTCCAATGGAGCATTTACACGGTCGGATTTTCTGTTAACAGCCTGTCATCACACATTTCGCGTTGGAAAATCCGATCGTGTGTACGGTGCTTAACTGTTTATACTACTTTAACAATCATGCTTGAATGAATGTTTGAATTACATTTTATGTATAATATATAGTAGATTAGTCATAATTAAAAGGAAGCATGTTATAGGAAACTCATAGAGGCAACCATTTTTAAATCTGTTTGTAAAATGATGAGTTTTTTGGTTGTCATAATTGCCTTCTTGCTTCCAAACGTTTTGAGTCACTGGTTTGGGTCGAATCCCAACCATGACACAACCAGAATGGAGTTTGTATGTTCTTCCTGTGCCTGTGAGGGTTTCCTGTGGATACTCTGGTTTCCTCCTACAATCGAAAGACATTTTGGTAGATTACTACAAAGGCAAAGTTCACCTTTCAAAAATAAAAAATGTTGAAGGGAAAAAAATTGGCAAATATTCTTGAGCCCTGGTTCACTCTGAGCTGCGGGAAAGAAGCCGATTTCACTCCCGCATCTCAGTCCCGATTTCGGCCGTGATTTGACAGACATCTGTTGTGGGTTTCTGCACAAATGTCAATGGAAATTGCACACTGAAATCGCAAAAAAGTAGTATAGAAACTACTTTTTGAAATCGGTGCAGCGCCGAAAATGCAGCGTCTCACAGATTAGGACGGTGGCATTGCTGGCAATTGCCACCAATTTAACATTTAAAATCACATATCAAAATGCACCAGTGTGAGCCAGGGCTTACTTATTTTTACTGGACCGTGCAGAGCATTACACCCGCTAACAGCATATCAGGGTGCAATGACAGGCTCCTGCACAGTCTTCCTCTAGCTTTGTGGCCATATCTATGTATGGACTTTCTGTCACAAAGCTATAAGAAGAATAAATGAACTACGAGTGTGATGAGCAGCGTGCTCGCAGCCCATTCAAACAGTGTTGTCAACCGTATGTATTATTACTGGCAGCCAGTAAAAAACTGCACTTTTCTCCTGCCCATAAATGCCAGTAAGAGGCAAAGGTTGCTAGTAAAAAAAAATATGGCCGTGATGCTTGACTCGGAACTGCACATGCGCAGCTTAGGCCTGGGGCCAGCTGAGACCATCCAAGTGTGTTCGGGTAGTACTGGCGGGGGGGTGGATCTGGCGGAGGCAGTGCCAGAGCGTGTCATGTGATGTCATGGTGCAAGGGAGCCGAGCGGAGTGGCCAGAGCCTCATGTGCGGGTCTTTGGGAGGGGAGCAAGGCAAGCTGTTCTCCATCCACCAATTCACTAAAGCACTTTACAGGAGCCTCTAGGGAGTGCTACGGATACAATTCTGCTTTACACCAGTTTCTTCCCAGAGTAGCTTTAATATATTTTAATTAAAAGCTGTTTACTTAGCATAGTGAATATTAATAAACAAGGTATATGTGTTGACTTTTAATACCCAACCATGTGAGAAAAGAAAAAAAAAAAAAAAGGTAAAATGATTGGGTATTCAAGGTTAACACAGTTTCTCCTTATTTACAAACAATCACTTTGCAAATTGAACATACATTTGCTAAGTGAAAGGCTTTTTACTCCCTAAAGGCCAAATTAAGGCTGAATTCTTATTTCTCAAAATCCTGAAGCTGTACCCCACAGTACCTGTTCTTCACCACAAGATATTCTTTGTTTTGGGTTTGAATGATCCCCAGGTTTACTCAACCCAGAAGACTGAGCAAAGACTCTAAGTAACCCAGAATTTGGCTTTAAATAAATCATCCCCACTGACTTTGTCCATTCATGATTAGCGTACTTATTTCAGGTTGGTGCCTTAAAAAGTATTGAATCTAGCGGGTCAGCATAAAAAGCAGGCAGCTAGCATTTTATAACATTTTCAACAATGCCAGCTCTTATACTTTTCCTTTGCCAGGTTTACATTAATATCATTTGCTCCACTTTTAAAGCTGAACTTAAAGTGGAGCACCACCCAAAAGCGGACGTTCCGCTTTAAGCACTCCCCCCCTCCTATGCTACATTTTCCATGTCAATTTATCTTGAGGGGAACGGGTACCTAGTTTTGACAGGTACCGGCTCCCACTTCCGATCGGGTCACCTAGGTGATATTTGTAGCCCGAGGTAGCTGTTACCCCATGACATGGCCGTCCCCTTGGACTACAGCTTCCATCACTCCAAGTGATTTGTATTACATTCCCTTGGGTTTTAATTAATGCCCCACTGGCAGGAGGAGAATTTAGCAACAGCATAGCAACCTACTGAGAGCAGCAAGCCAGATGCATTTTAAAGCAAAGTTGCTGTAACTGCTTATAACGTATTAACAGGGTTTTAGTGCTAGTACATCTAACACTCCCCTCCCCCCAGTCTGGCAATGCTGCTGTCCAAAGGTGCCCATGAGCTTATTCAGCCATCTAGATTGGGGCACTCTAATACAGGAGGCCTGTTATTGACCAGATGGAAACAGGGGAGACTAACATCTAAAAAGGACAATTAATGCAGCCACCACATTCAAATGATTGGTACCCTGCAATATATAAAATGTTGGTTTTGGGTTTTATACTGCTTTAAATACTTAAATTGCTTTGTGACTATTCCTCAAGGTATCCCCTTGTATACAAATATAGGTTCCACTTGGTGATTTGTATTACATCACATTGGCAAGAAGAAGTCTAATTACATTTTTCCTAAAGAAGCAAAAGTAAAAAGTTACACCCATAAAATTGACTAGGATCAGTTAATCATAACTTGGATGCTTCCATACCTCCTGCAATCCTCCAGAGGGTGTGGCTCCTCAAGCACACTGCTCCAACATGGATGTAGCACAATTTCCGATCTGACTTTGCCCAGCAACTTCAGGTCTGACTTCCATTTTTCCCATGTTTAGAACAGTACCACAGCAAAATGACATTTCTAAAAGCAAAATTGTTATTTAAAACTGATCACGGCAGAGGATGCCAGGTCAGGGGTACGCTGTTGCATACGTTCTGGAGTTGTAAATCTTTAGATTCTATTTGGCAGAAAACAACCTCTCTCATAACACTTCTATCAGGAGTATCGATAACCTTGACCTATCAAATATGTTTGCTGTTTGCAGAACTCCCAGGTGTTCCCCCCCTCACTACAGAAATTAGTCCACACTCTCTTTTGTGCTATCCAATGGGCAATAGCATTGAATTGGAAGCGCTCCCAAGTATCTTGGTCGCAGGTGATTTTACGCATGGAGTCCATTAGGATTATGGAAAAGGTGCATGATACTCTCTTAGACTCCATGCACATTTTCGACCGCAAATGGTCAGCTTGGACGGCACACCTGTTTAGTAACAGCCTTGAAGATCCCTCAGTCCCTGCCTCAGAAGAACAACAGAACTAATAATTGTAAGATTGGATATAATCTACCTGGCAAGTACTTCTAATTCTAATGCTTATTTTTCTGTGTTCTGTATATTGATGAATATAGCATTCTGGTTGAACAATGGCATTCTCCTTACGCTTAGGTTGCACACGTATCAAAATCATGACAGGTTTTTTCTTTCTTTTTTCTTGGTTTATTTTTATTTCCCCTAATTCTTTTCTTTTCTAATTATTGGGTTCATTATGTATGGTATGGCGAAATTTCAATGGCAACTTGTGAGATGTTTTGTTCAGCTGCATTGGACTACTTTATCACTGTGCTTATTGTTCTCACAATGCTTGTACACCCAGTCTGTACTTTATACTTTAATAAAAATGTTTGTAAACAAAAAATAAAACTGATCATGGCTGTAATGAATCGCTGGGTCTTGGCAATATAGATAAAACTCATTGAAAAAAAGGGCATGGGTTCCCCCCCCAGTCTATTACCAGGCACTTTGGGTCTGGTATGAATATTAAGGGAAACCCTGAACCAAAAATTTTAAAAAAATTGCGTGGGGGTCCCCTCAAAATCCATATCAGGCCCTACAGGTCTGGTATTGAAATTAGTGGGGAACCCTGCACCAAATGAAAAAAAAATGGCATAGGGGTCCCCTCCAAAATCCATAACAGACCCTTCAGGTCTGGTACAAATTTTAAGGGGAACCCTGTGCCAAAATAAAAAAATGGCGTAGGGGTCCCCCCAAAATCCCTACCAGACCCTTATCCGAGCACGCAACCTGGCAGGCTGCAGCAAAAGAGGGGGGATGAGAGAGCACCCCCCCTCCTGAACTGTATCAGGCCACATGCCCTCAACATGGGGAGGGTGCTTTGGGGTCTGACCCCAAAGCACCCTCCCCATGTTGATGGGGAAACAGGCCTCATCCCCACAACCCTTGCCCAGTGGTTGCAGGGGCTTATCGGAATCTGGAGGCCCTCTTTAACAAGGGGACCCCCAGATCCCAGCCTCCCCCCTATGTGAATTGGTAACGGGGTACATCGTACCCCTACCATTTCACAAAAAAAGTGTCAAAAATTGTAAAAAAGACAAGAGACAGCTTGGGACAAGTCCTTTATTAAAAAATAAAAAAATTTAAATGTCCAGCGATGTAAATTCACACCGCCCGATGGACTGAAAAAGAAAAAAAAAGCCGCAACAGTTCTGCCTCTATGGGAGGCTCCCACCGAGTGCTGCTTCTTCTGGGTGACAGCTGTTATATAGCTGAGGGCGGGGCAACCCAGTAACATAAACGGGTGACCCCCCTCTGACGCTACCCCGTGGCTTCCCTGTGGCATCGGAGGGGGTGGGGTCACCTGTTTACATCACCGGGTGGCCCCGTCCTCAGCTATATAACAGTTGTCAGGGGCTTCCAGATTCCGATAAGCCCCCCGCCGGTATACCCCCACAACCACCGGGCAAGGGTTGTGGGGATGAGGCCCTTGTCCCCATCAACATGTGGACAAGGTGCTTTGGGGTCAGACCCCAAAGCACCCTCTCCATGTTGAGGGCATGTGGCCTGGTACGGTTCAGGAAGGGGGGGCGATCTCTTGTCCTCCCTCTTTTCCTGCGGTCTGCCAGGTTGCGTGCTCGGATAAGGGTCTGGTATGGATTTTGGGGGGACCCCTACGCCATTTATTTTTAAAATTTGGTGCAGGGAACCCATGCCATTTTTTTCAATGAGTTTTACCTATATTACAGAGACCGGACAATTCATTACAGCTGCAATCAGTTTTAAATGACAATTTTTCCTTTAGAAATGTCATTTTGCTGTAGTACGGTTCTAATCACAGGAAAAATGTGCCACTTTACAGACATACTGTAGACAACTCCCAGGCATGATATTTAAAGGAATATTTTATTTTTATTGTTTCACTTTAAGCATTAAAAAAAATCACTGCTCCCGAAAAAACAGCAGTTTTTAAAAAAAAAATGTTTGCATTGATACATGTCCCCTGGGGCAGGACCCAGGTCACCAAACACTTTTTATGACAATAACTTGCATATAAGCCTTTAAAATGAGCACTTTTGATTTTTCATGTTAGTGTCCCATAGACTTTAACGGTGTTCCGGCGGCTTCTGAATTTGCCCCGAACACCACATATTGTTCGGTGTTTGCTGAACGTCCGAACAACCAAAGTTCGGCCTGAACTTATGCTTGGGCCGAACCGTTCGCCCATCCCTAGTCTTCTTTCTCTGGTTCCTCCACCAATGTCTTCTCGTTCTGGTTCCTCCACCAATGTCTTCTTTCTCTGCTTACTCCGCCAATGTCTTCTTCCTCCACCGCTGCCATTATGCCCAGGTCCATGAGGTCACAAGGGGACTACAGTAGGTTTCAGGGTAATGTCACTATATGGCCATGCCCCATACCTATATAAGAACTGTCAGACACCTGAGCTCACAGAACAGCATGAGCCAGCATCAGAGGAGGTTTTTTTATTTTCAGCAGAGGCGGAGGAAGAAGACATCGGTGGAGGAAGCAGAGAAAGAAGACATTGGTGAAGGAAGCAGAGAAAGAAGACATTGTGATTCACGTTGGAGCTACGACGGGATATTTTTAAATTTTAATAAAGGACTTGTCAAAAACTTTTCTTGTTTTTTGTAACACTACAATGCTTATTTTTTGGAGAGTGGGTAGGGGTACAATATACCATATACTCATTCACATGGGGGGAGGGATCCGGGGACCCCCTTTCTTAAAAGGGTATTTTTCAGATTCTGATAAGCCCCCTGCCTGCAGACCCCCACAATCACAGCCCAGGGTTGTGGGGAAAAGGCCCTTGTCCACATCAACATGGGGACAAGGTGCTTCAGAACATGTGAGCTCACTGCCTGCCAGGCTACATGCTCAGATAAGGATCTGGTATAGATTCTGGGGGGATCACACGCCATATTTTTTTTTTAGTGTGGGGTTTCTCCTCAAGATCCATACCAGATTTAAAGGGCCTGGTATGGATTTGGGGGAAGCCAACACGATTTTTTTAGGGAATTTTACATTGCTAACATTGCATACACTTGATCTCAGAGCACAAGTCGTATGCCACAAGTCGGATCAGTTAAGATGATGATCCGATTTAGATATGACTTCCATTCAAATCAATGGGCTGAAATTGTGCTCAAGTCAGACCAAAGCAGTGCAGGAATTTTTTTTAAAGTCGGACCAACACAAGTCAGACCAGTTAGGACAGCTCTCATAGGGGACCATTGATTTTGGCATGTCATGCCACTTGTATTCTTGAAGTTGGAGTGCATGTTGGACCAGTGTGAACTGGTCCTTAGGCACTTAGTCACACAGGACTTCATCAGAGATTGGACATGCAGTACAGACAGCAGGCTTTAGAGTGACAGGCAGCAAAGGTCATTGAAGATTACTGCAAGTGGTACTGGTTCTGACCCAGTAAAAATTGTTGAAAAGCATTATGGGCTTTTTGAAAGAAGGATAAAGAAGCTGTTCAATTTTATTACCATTGTATACAGAGCAAGAAGAAAGGATGAAAGAGATAATTGATGTTTACTCCTAGCCTGAGTGCTTCCTAACATGGGATTCCTAGATGATACAAAAATAGATTTGGGTATTTACAGTATTAGCATTTTTAGAAAAAAACTTAATTCTTTTTTTCTGAATACTTAACTACAATAAATTATGTACTTTTATATCTGCCTGAAGTTCAGCTTAAAACATATAATTATAGTTACCATGTAATTTGCCAATTATGCTCAAAAGTAAATTAAGCATAAAGGTAGAGATATAGATATATTCATAGAACATGTCATGTAGAAATTAGTTTTAACAGAAAATGATGATTGATCCAAACAAAACCTTAGCTTAAATAAATGAGCTAATACAATATTTGTAAACATATTCATAAAATTTACAAAACTAAAAATAATTGTAGACCTGATTTTTAAATATCCAAAAAGTTATTCACAGCACTGAATCAGACTTTAGTTTTTAATAATTTGGGATAATCTACATGAGTGTTTTTGCATAGGGGTATTACGTAATCATTAGGGATGATGTTTTTATTCGCCAATCTGCAAGTTTGAAAAAAAAAAATCATAGTCTAGTGATTGTCCAAATTCAACAGAGCAATTTTTAAAACAATAGTTCACTGCATTGCCTTGGAACCATGACCAGAAGGCTTAGAAGAGCCAATGGGGGGGGGGGGGGGCAATTGTATTGGGGAAAATGGGGGCTTGGGACACAGAAAGCCATAAAGAAGTGTTTTGGAAGCTGCTGTAGGGAAAGGATGGAGAAAGTTGACAGCCTGCATATGGAGATAATAGGGTCAGTTAGGAAAAAGTACTTTTATTCTGATTGCAAGCTCTTTGAGCAATCATTCATTGTACTGCCATTTTCTTCTTTTGTGTTAATTATTGGGTTTTGTTTGTGTTTAATTTTATTTTGTGGTTGCTTTAAGGTCAGCTGTACCTAAACCATATTTTGTTCAAAATAAAAGTTAGGCATACATT
The DNA here is from genome assembly GCF_042186555.1 of Aquarana catesbeiana. Lineage (NCBI taxonomy): Eukaryota > Metazoa > Chordata > Amphibia > Anura > Ranidae > Aquarana > Aquarana catesbeiana. The sequence continues at coordinate 37,373,250 of NC_133326.1, forward strand.
GGTTAGGCCTATTATCCATGATTAAAACTATCTTGCTGCTGGCCAAATATTACACTGCTGTGTGATCTATGGTTTTTTAATCCTTGTATTCAAACCCTTGCATGTATTCTGTGTCTCTCGTACACGTGGGCCTAACCTTGCTCATTAAGAATAATCTACTGTTGGCCAATTTTCATGAACATATGATTTTACACTAACTGACTGGCAGGCTGATGAAAAAGCAGCTTTTACTCTTGGGGTCATATATAGCAAAACTATAGTCAATGCTGCCAAAGCAGTGTACTTATATTAGTTCACCCCACCCCCTGCAGTTATATAAATACAGCCCCCCCACCACCACCAACACCACCACCATCACCAGCAATTCAGTTTTTCTACATCCCTATATTTGCACCACACCACCACTACTAACACAACATTTCATCAACTGCTTTATAGGTATGCACAGTAGCAATAATTAGTGTACCTAATTTTTACAATGCCCTGAAAAGTATTCATGCCCCTTGAAATTTTCCACATTTTGTCACATTACAGCCAAAAACATAAATTTATTTTATTGGCATTTTTTTGTGATAGACCAACACAAAGAGGAACATAATTGTGAAGTGGAAGCAAAATGATAAATGGTTTTCCAATTTTTTTACAAATAAATATGTGAAAAGGGTGGCAAGCATTTGCCTCCAGAGACAATATTTTGTAGAACCACCTTTCACTGCAAATACAGCTGCAAGTCTTTTTGGGTATACCTCCGCCAGCTTTGCACATCTAGAAATTTTTGCCCATTCTTCTTTGCAAAATAGCTCAAGCTCTGTTAAATTGGATGTAGATCATCTGTGAACAGCAATTTTCAAATCTTGCCACAGATTCTTAATTGGATTTAGGTCTGGACTTTGACTGGGCCATTCTAACACATGATTATGCTTTGATCTAAACCATACTATTGTAACTCTGGCTGTTTGTTTAGGGTTGTTGTCCTGCTGGAAGGTGAACCTCTGCCCCAGTCACAAGTCTTTTGCAGACTCTAACAGGTTTTCTTCTAAGGTTGAAAGAGGGACCAAAGCAAGGACCTCTCCAATCGGGTCCTGCCTCTTTCACAAGAAAAAAAGGACTATTGCGGTACCATAAAGAAAAAACTTTGTTTAAAACTGTATAAGTTTATTTCGAAAAGTAATAAAAAAGTCCTACAGGGGACATATATTGTACATGTTTATGATTTAACATACATAGACAATAGTGATTGTTTACAGCATTGTTGATACTAAGTTGGTACAGCCAATGCCCACACAGGTACATGGACAGAGGTTAAATAGTATGATACTTGCAGACGTGACCTCTACGGTTTCGCGGTCACAGCCGCTTCTTCAGGAGGCGTCTGATAGTATGGTCTATAAAGATGAAAGCAATATAGTATCAACATAACAAACAAAGTACATAAGTAGTGTTAAGAAAGTACATAATTGATATTGGAGAACATATTTAGAATTTAAAGTTTAGAAATTGCACTCACCAAACTATAACCTGTGAAGGTTCTCTGGAGTGATACAGTGAGACGCCTCGAGAGGCGTTCCCCGGGGGCGGGCCAGGGAGGCAAATTGGGGTAGTTCTATTATAAAAAATTCGAAAGAATAAGGTTTAAAAGAGTTCAAACGGTATGTTCTATTAGAGAATCACCCGGGAGTGCCAAGGTTTGTGTGAAGGAAAGTGGAGATGGAAAAAGTGCCAAGGAATGCTCAGAAGAAGGGATAGGACAGAGGGAGGGGGAGGGGGGGAAAGGGGGGGAAAAGGGAAAGGGGGCGGGAAAAAAAAGGGGGGAAGGGGGGGAAGGGAAAGGAAAAGAGAGGGGGGAAGGAAAAAAAACAGGAAAGGAGGGGAGGAAAGAGAGAGAAACAAGGTGGGATCGAAGGGAATGGGACAGAATGGGGAAGTGGGGGAGGGAAAGAGGGGGAGGGGGAAGAAGACGGGGGAAGGGAAAGACGGGGATTGGGGAGAGGGGGAGGGAAGGAAAGGAGGGGAAAGGGGAAAGGAAGGAAGGAAAGGGGGGGAAAGGGGAGGGGGAGAAAGGAGGAGGGGAGGGGGGGGGGGGGAAGGGAGGCAGAAAAAAGGAAGGGGGAGTGGGAAGGGGGGGGGGGAAACAGGAAAAAGGAGTGAGGTAGGGGAGGGGGGGGGGGGAAAGGGACAGGAAGGGAGTGGAATGTGGCAGATATCCCTAAATGCCTGATAAGAAAATAAAAGCACACAGGACTGGCAGAGGGAGAAATGATAATGGCAAGAAAATTATTACCTATCGTTGCTGTAATGAAAAACCCAGACTTAAAGAGCTGCTAGTACCCAGAATGACGTGACTGTTTGCAGTCAGTGGCCAAAAACGCCACACCATACCGTCACAAGGAGTCACTGTAAATGATGTAGATCAATAAGGGACGTATTAGAATATGATTCGAGAAATAAACAAAAGTCGCCAGATATTCTAAGCCCGTCAGGAGGGGGGACACCATACAAAAGTAATGGAAGTCCCCGTCCCGCAAGGAGGGCATGGCATGAGTACTCACAAGGGCTCCAGATGGTGTCGGCGCGAGGCTGGGTAGACCGTCTGAGACGGTGAGCAGCTAAGTCTGGGCATCTTAAATGCCTCCAACCCGGAAGTAGACGGCGGAGACGACCGCCGTGTACACTTCCGGGTCCGGTCCTCCACTGTTGCGCAAGCGCGAGGGAATCACCCGGCGCAGGCGCACAGCTCAAAAACTGATCAATGCCTAAGCATTGGTCAGAACGAAGCAGCAGCTGAGCTCCACATAGCCCCGCCTGCCACCGGAGGAGCGCAAGCCCGCCACGGGGGGAGAATTAACTCCTCACATCCCCCCAGAGCAGAGTGGCTGGTGCAATTTTGATAGTGACTCAATGTACAAATAATATTAATCGGAAAGTAAACTGGGAGGGGGAAGCGATGCATGGTCTCCGGCGGTGGAGCACCAAGGGATCCACCGCTCAGGAGGCATGCATCGTGGCCCGTCCCAGGGCAATATAGAAAGATTTTTATGAATACATAACTTTAATTAATAAAGCAAGCAATCTACTGGAATTTGAGTCAGCCACAGAAAAGAAACATTGAAAAATAACAGGTTTTTTAATACAGTGAAACCACTATATATAAAAAGAGTCCACTAGTATACAGTCCTAGGAAGAGATCTGAAGTCTAGTAGAGTGCAGTCCAAAGGTTTTATGAGTATGATATTTGGTGTAATTTTTCATGGTTTTCTATGTGGTTGGAATACGGCAGAGGCTGGGGGAAAAAAAAAAAACAGAATTATTCAAGAAGTAACTTATATGAGTGTGCCTCATTTATGCCAGGAGGAACGCATGCATTGAGTCGTTCAATCCAAAGGGATTCACGTTTTAAAATTTCGCGGTCCCAATTGCCCCCACGGGGGTCTTCAGGGACAACGTCTAACACAGTAAACCTTATATAATCCAGATTGAAGCGATGGTGAATGCCAATATGGCGGCCTAACGGTGGTAAGCTTGCCGTTTGTAGAGGCGTATAGGTGGTCCCCCAGTCTCTGCCGTAATTCTCTGATTGTTTTCCCCACATAGAAGGCGCTGCAGGTACAAGTCATGAGGTAAATTACTCCACGTGTGCCACAATCGGCTGAATGTTTGGGGAAAAACATTTCACCATTGGGGAGTAAGACGTGTTGTCCTTCTTGAATCCAGGGGCAATGTGGACAGTTGCCACATTTGTATGTGCCCCTAGGTTCCGGCGGGCCGGAGGAAGGAATCCTATAATGACTGTGTGTTAATCTATCCCTTAGAGAGGTAGCCCTTCTAAAGACCAAGTCGGGGGTGGTTTAATGTATTTTTTGAGGGTGTGGTGGTCAGTCAGGATATGCCAGTGGTTGGACAGTATTTTTCGTAATTGCTGGTGATGGGTGGAGAATTTAGTAATAATCTTAGTCATGTAGGGTTGTTTAGGACGTGGAGGGCCATATAGTAGTGTTTGTTGGTCTAGGGCTAAGGCCTTGTTAAAGGCTTTTCTCAGCATGGTACGTTTATAGCCTCTCGCCAACAGTCGTGTGCGAAGATCATTGGCCTGTCTATGAAAATCCCCCGTCCTCTGTGAAATCCCCGTCCTCTGTGCAGTTCCTTCTCAGTCTGAGATACTGAGCAAAAGGAATACCGCGAACCAGAGGACGGGGATGGAGACTGGAGGCGTGCAACAAAGTGTTGCCGGCAGTGGGTTTGCGGTAAAGGTCAGTGGTTAAATGACCAGTGGAATCCTTGGTAATCAAAACATCCAGAAATGGGATACTTAATCTGTCATAAGAAAAAGTAAAATGAAGATTAAAAGAATTAATGTTTAGCTCTGCAATGAAAGTCTGCAAAAGTTGCTCTGTGCCTGTCCAGATAACCAGGAGGTCATCAATGAACCTGAACCATCCCAGAACATGGTCTAGGAATGGTTCCATAAGGTCATCACTGAAGACCGTCCGTTCCCAGCCACCAAGGTATAAGTTCGCGTATGAGGGGGCACAAGATGTGCCCATTGCAACGCCTTGGATTTGAAGATACATTTGGTCCATAAATAGGAAATAATTTTTTGTTAAAATAAATTCTAAAAGTTTTAGGATGAAAGTATTTGGTGGGCCAAGTATGGTGGTCCTGTTCCATCAAGAAGGAGCCAGCCATCCGGACGCCCTGCTCGTGGGGGATGCTCGAGTATAGAGCCTCGACATCAATAGCCACGAGAAGGGCGTCCGGAGGGATCTGGACCCCTTCAATGTGTTTCAACAGGTCAGGTTGTATCCCTGATGTAAGAAGGTAGTCTCATGACGTGGGGTAGGAGGAAGGTGTCCCACCAATTTGCTGGCGTTCTCCGTTAGTGAACCCTTTCCAGAGGACGATGGGTCGGCCTGGAGGTGCAGAAAGATTTTTATGAGTTTTCGGCAGAGCATAAAACGTAGGAGTGCGTGGGTATTGTACATTGATGAATTTATAGGTATCATCATCGATGAGGCCCTCGAGGAAGGCCCCACCGATGAGTCCCCTAAATTCATCAATGGTTTGTTGAATAAAATGGTTTTCAATGGGTAGGTACCAACTGGCGTTGGAGAGGATTTTAAGACACATGGTCTGATATTGATGATGGGTCATCAGCACTAGGTTTCCACCTTATCAGATTGTTTATGACCAGATTGGTGTTTTTTTTGTAGTTTGGTAACTGCTCGAATTTGTTGTCGGGTCAGATTAGAGGGTGATGTTTGCCATCGTTCTCTTTTAAGGGAGAGTACATTCGTGCAGGAAAGCCCAGATCGAAGGGCAAGTCAATAAATCAGGAAAAGCCTTGGACTTTGTTTTTAGAGAAGTTTTGGGAATGGGATGTTGGGGTTGGGGGGTACTGATCATTTGACAGGTAGAGGGGGAGTCGGGATTGCCATCATGGGGGTCCGACTCGACCTCTCCCTCATCAAAGAGTAGCATAAGATCCCTTAATGCTCTAGACTCCGCTATCGTAAAGTTCTTGGTCCTTTCCGCTAATTCCTTTTCCAAGTTGGCACGTTTACAGTCAGGGTCAAACATAAAATTGAAAGTTAATTTGCGGGCAAATAAGTAGAGATCTTTAATTGTTTCATAGATATCGATTGGCTCCGAGGGACAGAAACCTAGGCCTAAATGAAGGACCTGTTCCTCCTCCGGAGTCAGCCGGTAAGATGTGAGATTTATGATGTTCAAGGAGTGAGGTTCATTGACATTAGTGGGAGTGATTACTCGTGGGACGTGCTTGGGGTTGGAGCCTTCTGCACAAACATGTCCAGATTCCCTTGTTTGGAGGGCTCTGGGCCTGGTTGTACTAAAAAACCGGGCTGTGATAGGAGTGTTTGGATGTTTGGTTGTAAAAGTTTAGGGATGATGTTGTGTAGGGTGGGATGGAGGGAACCTGTGGAAGGGGTCTGTCCACCTGGCCTTGGTGTTTGTGGTGTTTTTAGTGCTTTGCCATGTTGTTTTCCTTTTTTAGGGTGTTTAGTGGTGGAATTATCACCGGTGAGAGACCTCTTTCGAGGGGCACCTAGTGCTCGTGATAAAATGGGACGGTTAGTGATCTGTGAGGATGCAGAGGATATCGATGAGTCAGATTCCGTATAATCAGTTGCCGTCGGGGCTGGAAATTGTCGGTTTTGGCGTTTATGTTTGTGAGGGAATGCTTTCCCAGACCATTTGTATGCATAGCCCTCCGTAAAAGCCAATTTGTCCTGGGAAAATTTTCTTTGTTTTTTAATAATAATGTCTTTGTTGAGACCTTCAATTTTTTCTCGTATTTCCTTCCATTTGTTAGTGAAGGAACTTGACTCTTGAATATTGGGAAATTGATTGAGGAGTCTATCAATTTCCACATCAAGAGACATCATGTCAGAGCGATACTGAGTAGTCAGTTTTGACATGAGTTCAATACTACAATTGGTTAACGTATTTTCCCAGGATTTTTTAAAATCCGCAGAGGGATCTTTGATTGTAGGGAATAGTTGGACGCGGAGGCCGAGGGGACAAACTTTTTCAGTGATATATAATTCAAAATATTGAATGTGCCAGTGTAGATGAGATTTTTTCTTAAGCAGGTTAAACAGTCTATCTAGGAACGTTTTGGTTTCGTCCTCTAGTTGTTGATTGGCTAAACATCCTGCCTGTATGGTGGACATGAAGTCCCCCCAGGCAGTACCCAAAACATCCATAACTCAAAATATACAAAACAACAGAAAAAAACCTTGACCATAGACAAGAAGGACTCAAACAGAGAAAGTTAATTGAATAGGCAGCTGCTACAAAACCAGAGGTGGCCACAGATTAGAAACACACATAGAATCAATTTAACAAGTGGCACGGGGGGAGGGGGGGGCCCAATGGGAGAAAAAAATGGATCCTGGGATCCGGGTGTGTTATCCACCCACTATATTGAAATTTACAAGTATGCCACGTGATTTACAGAGGGGGATAAGAATACATTAATAGGTACCATCATCCTGAATGTAAATAAGACCGGGAAGTAAGGTTGAAAGAGGGACCAAAGCAAGGACCTCTCCAATCGGGTCCTGCCTCTTTCACAAGAAAAAAAGGACTATTGCGGTACCATAAAGAAAAAACTTTGTTTAAAAACTGTATAAGTTTATTTCGAAAAGTAATAAAAAAGTCCTACAGGGGACATATATTGTACATGTTTATGATTTAACATACATAGACAATAGTGATTGTTTACAGCATTGTTGATACTAAGTTGGTACAGCCAATGCCCACACAGGTACATGGACAGAGGTTAAATAGTATGATACTTGCAGACGTGACCTCTACGGTTTCGCGGTCACAGCCGCTTCTTCAGGAGGCGTCTGATAGTATGGTCTATAAAGATGAAAAGCAATATAGTATCAACATAACAAACAAAGTACATAAGTAGTGTTAAGAAAGTACATAATTGATATTGGAGAACATATTTAGAATTTAAAGTTTAGAAATTGCACTCACCAAACTATAACCTGTGAAGGTTCTCTGGAGCGATACAGTGAGACGCCCTCGAGAGGCGTTCCCCCGGGGGCGGGCCAGGGAGGCAAATTGGGGTAGTACTATTATAAAAAATTCGAAAGAATAAGGTTTAAAAGAGTTCAAACGGTATGTTCTATTAGAGAATCACCCGGGAGTGCCAAGGTTTGTGTGAAGGAAAGTGGAGATGGAAAAAGTGCCAAGGAATGCTCAGAAGAAGGGATAGGACAGAGGGAGGGGGGGGGGGGGAAAGGGGGGGGGGGGAGTGGGAAAGAGGGCGGGAAAAAAAAAGGGGGGAAGGGGGGGAAAAGGGAAAGGAAAAGAGAGGGGGGGAAGGGAAAAAAAACAGGAAAGGAGGGGAGGAAAGAGAGAGAAACAAGGTGGGATCGAAGGGAATGGGACAGAATGGGGAAGTGGGGGAGGGAAAGAGGGGGAGGGGGAAGAAGACGGGGGAAGGGAAAGAAGGGGGATTGGGGAGAGGGGAGGGAAGGAAAGGAGGGGAAAGGGGAAAGGAAGGAAGGAAAGGGGGGGGGGGAAAGGGGAGGGGGAGAAAGGAGGAGGGGGGGGAAGGGAGGGAGAAAAAAGGAAGGGGGAGTTTTTTTTTTTCTTTTTCCCCCAGCCTCTGCCGTATTCCAACCACATAGAAAACCATGAAAAATTACACCAAATATCATACTCATAAAACCTTTGGACTGCACTCTACTAGACTTCAGATCTCTTCCCTAGGACTGTATACTAGTGGACTCTTTTTATATATAGTGGTTTCACTGTATTAAAAAACCTGTTATTTTTCAATGTTTCTTTTCTGTGGCTGACTCAAATTCCAGTAGATTGCTTGCTTTATTAATTAAAGTTATGTATTCATAAAAAATCTTTCTATATTGCCCTGGGACGGGCCACGATGCATGCCTCCTGAGCGGTGGATCCCTTGGTGCTCCCACCGCCGGAGACCATGCATCGCTTCCCCCTCCCAGTTTACTTTCCGATTAATATTATTTGTACATTGAGTCACTATCAAAATTGCACCAGCCACTCTGCTCTGGGGGGATGTGAGGAGTTAATTCTCCCCCCGTGGCGGGCTTGCACTCCTCCGGCGGTGGGCGGGGCTATGTGGAGCTCAGCTGCTGCTTCGTTCTGACCAATGCTTAGGCATTGATCAGTTTTTGAGCTGTGCGCCTGCACCGGGTGATTCCCTCGCGCTTGCGCAACAGTGGAGGACCGGACCCGGAAGTGTACACGGCGGTCGTCTCCGCCGTCTAACTTCTGGGTTGGAGGCATTTAAGATGCCCAGACTTAGCTGCTCACCGTCTCAGACGGTCTACCCAGCACCGCGCCGACACCATCTGGAGCCCTTGTGAGTACTCATGCCATGCCCTCCTTGTGGGACGGGGACTTCCATTACTTTTGTATGGTGTCCCCCCTCCTGACGGGCTTAGAATATCTGGCGACTTTTGTTTATTTCTCGAATCATATTCTAATATGTCCCTTATTGATCTACATCATTTACAGTGACTCCTTGTGACGGTATGGTGTGGCGTTTTTGGCCACTGACTGCAAACAGTCACGTCATTCTGGGTACTAGCAGCTCTTTAAGTCTGGGTTTTTCATTACAGCAACGATAGGTAATAATTTTCTTGCCATTATCATTTCTCCCTCTGCCAGTCCTGTGTGCTTTTATTTTCTTATCAGGCATTTAGGGATATCTGCCACATTCCACTCCCTTCCTGTCCCTTTCCCCCCTTCCCCCCCCCTCTCTCCCCCTACCTCACTCCCTTTTTCCTGTTTCCCCCCCTTCCCACTCCCCCTTCCTTTTTTCTCCCTCCCTTCCCCCCCCCCTCCCCTCCTCCTTTCTCCCCCTCCCCTTTCCCCCCCCCCCCTTTCCTTCCTTCCTTTCCCCTTTCCCCTCCTTTCCTTCCCTCCCCTCTCCCCAATCCCCCGTCTTTCCCTTCCCCCGTCTTCTTCCCCCTCCCCCTCTTTCCCTCCCCCACTTCCCCATTCTGTCCCATTCCCTTCGATCCCACCTTGTTTCTCTCTCTTTCCTCCCCTCCTTTCCTGTTTTTTTTCCCTTCCCCCCTCTCTTTTCCTTTCCCTCCCCCCCTTCCCCCCCTTTTTTTCCCGCCCCCTTTCCCCTCCCCCCCCCCCCCTCCCCCTCCCTCTGTCCTATCCCTTCTTCTGAGCATTCCTTGGCACTTTTTCCATCTCCACTTTCCTTCACACAAACCTTGGCACTCCCGGGTGATTCTCTAATAGAACATACCGTTTGAACTCTTTTAAACCTTATTCTTTCGAATTTTTTATAATAGTACTACCCCAATTTGCCTCCCTGGCCCGCCCCCGGGGGAACGCCTCTCGAGGGCGTCTCACTGTATCGCTCCAGAGAACCTTCACAGGTTATAGTTTGGTGAGTGCAATTTCTAAACTTTAAATTCTAAATATGTTCTCCAATATCAATTATGTACTTTCTTAACACTACTTATGTACTTTGTTTGTTATGTTGATACTATATTGCTTTTCATCTTTATAGACCATACTATCAGACGCCTCCTGAAGAAGCGGCTGTGACCGCGAAACCGTAGAGGTCACGTCTGCAAGTATCATACTATTTAACCTCTGTCCATGTACCTGTGTGGGCATTGGCTGTACCAACTTAGTATCAACAATGCTGTAAACAATCACTATTGTCTATGTATGTTAAATCATAAACATGTACAATATATGTCCCCTGTAGGACTTTTTTATTACTTTTCGAAATAAACTCATACAGTTTTTAAACAAAGTTTTTTCTTTATGGTACCGCAATAGTCCTTTTTTTCTTGTGAAAGAGGCAGGACCCGATTGGAGAGGTCCTTGCTTTGGTCCCTCTTTCAACCTTACTTCCCGGTCTTATTTACATTCAGGATGATGGTACCTATTAATGTATTCTTATCCCCCTCTGTAAATCACGTGGCATACTTGTAAATCTCAATATAGTGGGTGGATAACACACCCAGATCCCAGGATCCATTTTTGTCTCCCATTGGGCCCCCCCCTCCCCCCGTGCCACTTGTTAAATTGATTCTATGTGTGTTTCTAATCTGTGGCCACCTCTGGTTTTGTAGCAGCTGCCTATTCAATTAACTTTCTCTGTTTAAGTCCTTCTTGTCTATGGTCAAGGTTTTTTTCTGTTGTTTTGTATATTTTGAGTTATGGATGTTTTGGGTACTGCCTGGGGGGACTTCATGTCCACCATACAGGCAGGATGTTTAGCCAATCAACAACTAGAGGACGAAACCAAAACGTTCCTAGATAGACTGTTTAACCTGCTTAAGAAAAAATCTCATCTACACTGGCACATTCAATATTTTGAATTATATATCACTGAAAAAGTTTGTCCCCTCGGCCTCCGTGTCCAACTATTCCCTACAATCAAAGATCCCTCTGCGGATTTTAAAAAATCCTGGGAAAATACGTTAACCAATTGTAGTATTGAACTCATGTCAAAACTGACTACTCAGTATCGCTCTGACATGATGTCTCTTGATGTGGAAATTGATAGACTCCTCAATCAATTTCCCAATATTCAAGAGTCAAGTTCCTTCACTAACAAATGGAAGGAAATACGAGACAAAATTGAAGGTCTCAACAAAGACATTATTATTAAAAAACAAAGAAAATTTTCCCAGGACAAATTGGCTTTTACGGAGGGCTATGCATACAAATGGTCTGGGAAAGCATTCCCTCACAAACATAAACGCCAAAACCGACAATTTCCAGCCCCGACGGCAACTGATTATACGGAATCTGACTCATCGATATCCTCTGCATCCTCACAGATCACTACCCGTCCCATTTTATCACGAGCACTAGGTGCCCCTCGAAAGAGGTCTCTCACCGGTGATAATTCCACCACTAAACACCCTAAAAAAGGAAAACAACATGGCAAAGCACTAAAAACACCACAAACACCAAGGCCAGGTGGACAGACCCCTTCCACAGGTTCCCTCCATCCCACCCTACACAACATCATCCCTAAACTTTTACAACCAAACATCCAAACACTCCTATCACAGCCCGGTTTTTTAGTACAACCAGGCCCAGAGCCCTCCAAACAAGGGAATCTGGACATGTTTGTGCAGAAGGCTCCAACCCCAAGCACGTCCCACGAGTAATCACTCCCACTAATGTCAATGAACCTCACTCCTTGAACATCATAAATCTCACATCTTACCGGCTGACTCCGGAGGAGGAACAGGTCCTTCATTTAGGCCTAGGTTTCTGTCCCTCGGAGCCAATCGATATCTATGAAACAATTAAAGATCTCTACTTATTTGCCCGCAAATTAACTTTCAATTTTATGTTTGACCCTGACCGTAAACGTGCCAACTTGGAAAAGGAATTAGCGGAAAGGACCAAGAACTTTACGATAGCGGAGTCTAGAGCATTAAGGGATCTTATGCTACTCTTTGATGAGGGAGAGGTCGAGTCGGACCCCCATGATGGCAATCCCGACTCCCCCTCTACCTGTCAAATGATCAGTACCCCCCAACCCCAACATCCCATTCCCAAAACTTCTCTAAAAACAAAGTCCAAGGCTTTTCCTGATTTATTGACTTGCCCTTCGATCTGGGCTTTTCTGCACGAATGTATTCTCTCCCTTAAAAGAGAACGATGGCAAACATCACCCTCTAATCTGACCCGACAACAATTTCGAGCAGTTACCAAACTACAAAAAAACACCAATCTGGTCATAAAACAATCTGATAAAGGTGGAAACCTAGTGCTGATGACCCATCATCAATATCAGACCATGTGTCTTAAAATCCTCTCCAACGCCAGTTGGTACCTACCCATTGAAAACCATTTTATTCAACAAACCATTGATGAATTTAGGGGACTCATCGGTGGGGCCTTCCTCGAGGGCCTCATCGATGATGATACCTATAAATTCATCAATGTACAATACCCACGCACTCCTACGTTTTATGCTCTGCCGAAAACTCATAAAAATCTTTCTGCACCTCCAGGCCGACCCATCGTCTCTGGAAAGGGTTCACTAACGGAGAACGCCAGCAAATTGGTGGACACCTTCCTCCTACCCCACGTCATGAGACTACCTTCTTACATCAGGGATACAACTGACCTGTGAAACACATTGAAGGGGTCCAGATCCCTCCGGACGCCCTTCTCGTGGCTATTGATGTCGAGGCTCTATACTCGAGCATCCCCCACGAGCAGGGCGTCCGGATGGCTGGCTCCTTCTTGATGGAACAGGACCACCATACTTGGCCCACCAATACTTTCATCCTAAAACTTTTAGAATTTATTTTAACAAAAAATTATTTACTATTTATGGACCAAATGTATCTTCCAATCCAAGGCGTTGCAATGGGCACATCTTGTGCCCCCTCATACGCGAACGTATACCTTGGCGGCTGGGAACGGACGGTCTTCAGTGATGACCTTATGGAACCATTCCTAGACCATGCTCTGGGATGGTTCAGGTTCATTGATGACCTCCTGGTTATCTGGACAGGCACAGAGCAACTTTTGCAGACTTTCATTGCAGAGCTAAACATTAATTCTTTTAATCTTCATTTTACTTTTTCTTATGACAGATTAAGTATCCCATTTCTGGATGTTTTGATTACCAAGGATTCCACTGGTCATTTAACCACTGACCTTTACCGCAAACCCACTGCCGGCAACACTTTGTTGCATGCCTCCAGTCTCCATCCCCGTCCTCTGGTTCGCAGTATTCCTTTTGCTCAGTATCTCAGACTGAGAAGGAACTGCACAGAGGACGGGGATTTTCATAGACAGGCCAATGATCTTCGCACACGACTGTTGGCGAGAGGCTATAAACGTACCGTGCTGAGAAAAGCCTTTAACAAGGCCTTAGCCCTAGACCGACAAACACTACTATATGGCCCTCCACGTCCTAAACAACCCTACATGACTAAGATTATTACTAAATTCTCCACCCATCACCAGCAATTACGAAAAATACTGTCCAACCACTGGCATATCCTGACTGACCACCACACCCTCAAAAAATACATTAAACCCACCCCCGACTTGGTCTTTAGAAGGGCTACCTCTCTAAGGGATAGATTAACACACAGTCATTATAGGATTCCTTCCTCCGGCCCGCCGGAACCTAGGGGCACATACAAATGTGGCAACTGTCCACATTGCCCCTGGATTCAAGAAGGACAACACGTCTTACTCCCCAATGGTGAAATGTTTTTCCCCAAACATTCAGCCCATTGTGGCACACGTGGAGTAATTTACCTCATGACTTGTACCTGCAGCGCCTTCTATGTGGGGAAAACAATCAGAGAATTACGGCAGAGACTGGGGGACCACCTATACGCCTCTACAAACGGCAAGCTTACCACCGTAGGCCGCCATATTGGCATTCACCATCGCTTCAATCTGGATTACATAAGGTTTACTGTGTTAGACGTTGTCCCTGAAGACCCCCGTGGGGGCAATTGGGACCGCGAAATTTTAAAACGTGAATCCCTTTGGATTGAACGACTCAATGCATGCGTTCCTCCCGGCATAAATGAGGCACCCCCCTCCCCTCCTCCTTTCTCCCCCTCCCCTTTTTCCCCCCCCTTTCCTTCCTTCCTTTCCCCTTTCCCCTCCTTTCCTTCCCTCCCCTCTCCCCAATCCCCCTTCTTTCCCTTCCCCCGTCTTCTTCCCCCTCCCCCTCTTTCCCTCCCCCACTTCCCCATTCTGTCCCATTCCCTTCGATCCCACCTTGTTTCTCTCTCTTTCCTCCCCTCCTTTACTGGTTTTTTTCCCTTCCCCCCTCTCTTTTCCTTTCCCTTCCCCCCTTTTTTTTCCCGCCCCCTTTCCCCTTCCCCCCCCCCCTTTCCCCCCCCCTCCCCCTCCCTCTGTCCTATCCCTTCTTCTGAGCATTCCTTGGCACTTTTTCCATCTCCACTTTCCTTCACACAAACCTTGGCACTCCCGGGTGATTCTCTAATAGAACATACCGTTTGAACTCTTTTAAACCTTATTCTTTCGAATTTTTTATAATAGTACTACCCCAATTTGCCTCCCTGGCCCGCCCCCGGGGGAACGCCTCTCGAGGGCGTCTCACTGTATCGCTCCAGAGAACCTTCACAGGTTATAGTTTGGTGAGTGCAATTTCTAAACTTTAAATTCTAAATATGTTCTCCAATATCAATTATGTACTTTCTTAACACTACTTATGTACTTTGTTTGTTATGTTGATACTATATTGCTTTTCATCTTTATAGACCATACTATCAGACGCCTCCTGAAGAAGCGGCTGTGACCGCGAAACCGTAGAGGTCACGTCTGCAAGTATCATACTATTTAACCTCTGTCCATGTACCTGTGTGGGCATTGGCTGTACCAACTTAGTATCAACAATGCTGTAAACAATCACTATTGTCTATGTATGTTAAATCATAAACATGTACAATATATGTCCCCTGTAGGACTTTTTTATTACTTTTCGAAATAAACTTATACAGTTTTTAAACAAAGTTTTTTCTTTATGGTACCGCAATAGTCCTTTTTTTCTTGTGAAAGAAGCAGGACCCGATTGGAGAGGTCCTTGCTTTGGTCCCTCTTTCAACCTTACTTCCCGTTCTTATTTACATTCAGGATGATGATACCTATTAATGTATTCTTATCCCCCTCTGTAAATCACGTGGCATACTTGTAAATTTCAGGTTTTCTTCTAAGATTGCCCTGTATTTGGCTCCATCCATCTTCCCATCAACTCTGACCAGCTTCCCTGTCCCTGCTGAAGAAAAGCATCCCCACAACATGATGCTGCCATCACCATGTTTCGGTTTGAATTGTGTGTTTAGGGTGATGTGTTAGTTTTCCACCACACATAGCGTTTTGGTTTTAGGCCAAAAAGTTCAATGTTGGTCTCATCTGACCAGAGCACCTTCTTCCACATGTTTGCTGTGTCCCTCACATGACTTCTTGCAAACTACAAATTGGACTTTTTATGGCTTTCTTTCAACAATGGCTTTCTTCTTGCCACTCTTCCATAAAGGCCAGATTTTTGGAGTGCATGACTAATAGTTGTCCTGTGGACAATTTCTCCCACCTGAGCTGTGGATCTCTGCAACTCCTCCAGAGTTACCTTGGGCCTCTTGGCTGCTCCTCTGATTAATGCTCTCCTTGCCCGGCCTGTCAGTTTAGGTGGACGGCCATGTCTTGGTAGGTTTACAGTTGTGCCATACGCTTTCCATTTTCAGATGATAGATTAAATAGTGCTCCATAAGATGTTCAATGCTTGGGATATTTTTTTTATAATTTAACCCTGCTTTATACTTCTCCACAACTTTATCCCTGACCTGTCTGATGTGATCCTTGGCCTTTATGATGCTGTTTGTTCACTAAGGTCCTCTAACAAACTTGGAGGCTTCACAGAACAGCTGTATTTACTGTATACTGAAATTAAATTACACACAGGTAGACTCTATTTACTAATTAGGTGACTTCTGAAGGCAACTGGTTCTACTAGATTTTAGTTAGGGGTATCAGAGTAAAGGGGGCTGAATACAAATGCACACCACACTTTTCAAATATTTATTCAGATTTTAAGTGATAGACCAACACAAAGTGGCACATAATTGTAAAGTGGAAGGAAAATGATAAATGGTTTTCATTTTTTATTGCAAATAAATATTTGAAATGTGTGGCGTGTATTTGTATTCATGAGGAACATTTCAAGGGGTATGCAAGGGGTATGCAAACTTTTTCAAGGCACTGTATGTGTTTATTCCAGTCCTCTGGTGGTGGAAGGTGTGCTGTATGACCCTTATTAGGTAAGGCAGGTTGTCCTGCAAGGGTAGGTTGGAGAAGCAGGGAGTTTATCAGAGATCATCCTGTCAGGGAAAAAAGTCCAGGGTAAAGCCCTATTCATTTCTAAATGGCTAAAAAATTGTCACTGTAAAAAATATAGATCCATTTGTTATATGAATCTAGGGCTGTTTTCCAGAGTTATCAAAAAGGAATGTTGCACAGGACAAAGTGAAGGAACCAAAGACCAGAATTATTGTGAAAACATAAATTATTCTTCTGTAAGTGGATTATATAGAACTTAGATTAAAGTTAATTGTATGTTCTTTTAACTTTAGTTCAGCTTCTTGAATAGTGGTATTGCTGGCCACATTCATGACAATTTCAAAAAACAAGTTCATCAAGTTTCAACTAGATTTCAATCACAAAAAATTAGCAAACAGGTCAAAAGGAGCACTAAAGCCGCATACATACGATCGGACTATCTGACGGGAAATGTTCAATGACAGGCTGTTGGCAGAAAATCCGACAGTGTGTATGATCCATTGGACAATTGTTGCTGGACTTTTAGCCAACAAATGTTGGATGGCAGGTTTTCAAATTTTCCATGGACAAATGTGTGTTGTCGAATTTTCCGAGTGTGTGTACACAAGTCGGTTGGACTGAAGTCCAAAGTACAAACACGCATGCTCGGAAGCAAGGACGAGCCAGAAGCGGTCGGTCTTGTAAACTAGCGTTCGTAATGGAGAATTAACATTCATGACGTGGCAAATTATGAAATCTCGAAATGCAGCGCATCTTTTCTTCTTTAATGGGAAAATAATGAAGCTGCTTTGCTGGTGATGGAGTTATTGCAAACACATTTTCAAAGGCTTTTTTTTTCTAGTGAAATCAAGAATAATATTATTATGCTTTTTTTTTTTTTTATTTGGGCACGTTAACACAACACCATTATCCCATAGTTTTTAAGATCAAAGATACAACTATGTTGGTGTTCCTTGTTAATTTTACGTTGTATTTTTTAAAATGTAACTGCCTACTCCAAACTGTCATTTGAAGTAAAACGCATAGCCAAGTATTATTCTACACAATTTTTTTATTGTGAATTAAAAAAGAAAACAAATAAAATTAGACATGCTATCTGCCAATAGAACTTAACCAAAAAGTGCATTCTATGTATCCAAAAATATAGAAAATATACCAAATCAAATCATTATTCAAACAAAAAAATAATGTCAAAGCAATAAATCCAAGGCCAATAATAAATAACACGTTATCTCCTCTGATTCTGCAACATGTCTGGTTGAAGACCGGCCTTTCAGAAACGAACTGAAAAGCACGAAATGAAAAACGTGAACTGAAAAGCGCTAAATGAAAACACTCACCAAACTTCTACTAACACAAAATTAGCAGAAGGAGCCCAAAGAGCTGAAAGACAACGTAGTACCTCACTACGTTTGTATTTGTTGGCCAACAATTGTGTGGCCGTGTGTATGCAAGACAAGTTTGGGCCAACGCCCTTTGGACAAAATTCCATGGTTTTGTTGGCCAAAAATCCAATCGTGTGTACGAGGTTTAACAGTTTTAAATGTTTGTTATGCCCCGTACACACGGCCGGACATTGATCGGACATTCCGACAACAAAATCCTAGGATTTTTTTTCGACGGATGTTGGCTCAAACTTGTCTTGCATACACACGGTCACGCAAAGTTGTCGGAAAATTTTATCATTCTGAAAGCGGTGACGTAAAACACGTACGTCGGGACTATGAACGGGGCAGTGGCCAATAGCTTTCATCTCTTTATTTATTCTGAGCATGCGTGGCACTTTGTCCGTCGGATTTGTGTACACACGATCGGAATTTATGATAACGGATTTTGTTGTCGGAAAATTTTATATCCTGCTCTAAAACTTTGTGTGTTGGAAAATCCGATGGAAAATGTGTGATGGAGCCTACACACGGTCGGAATTTCCGACAACAAGGTCCTATCACACATTTTCCGTCAGAAAATCCGACCGTGTGTACGGGGCATTACACTTTCAGGGACCATTCACACCAGCAGATGCGTTAGAAAGCAGCAGCCGGTGTGTGCTGTGTGGGAAGCAGTGCCGATTCACTGAAAAACACTGCTTATAACTATATTTTAATTTCATTCAGTTCCATTTGCTGTAGCATCATTACAATGTTGTGTATTGAATTGCAAAATACTGTGTTAAAAAAAAGTATTATGTTTTGAACTTTTTTGAGCTCACCTAATTATAATCAAGGCAAATTGCCTTGTCCTTGTGTTGTGCCTGTGCAGGGAAAAAGCTACCTAAGCACAGCCCAACACACCTGGTATAAAAAAAGTCCTTAATATAAACTGTTGGTGGCAGTTTCTTTTCATTAATTTGATTGTTTCTCTTAAAGATGGTTAAAGGAGGTTGTAATTACCCAAAATCTTTCCATTCACTGTATTTCAGCAAGCAATGAAAAACATAACAGTAAAATGATAGTCAATCATCCGAAAGGAGAAGGGATTGAAATTGCACCAATCAAACCCCACTGAAAAATCTAACTGCTTTTGACAAAATTGCCATAGTTGCTTTGTTCCCATTTTTTTTTGATCTTGCATTAAAGTATATTCAATCTGCCATTTATTGCCCATTTTACCTTCTCGAAATACCAAATTCTGGCATTTACATGCGATTGTACAATATATTGAACTCCTAGTGCAGGGGTAAGCACCTTATCGGCCCTCCAGCTGTGGTGAAACTACAAATCCCATCATGCTGCTGCCTCTAGGAGTCATGCTTGTGATTGTCAGGGTCTTGCAATGTCTCATGGGACTTGTAGTTTCAAAACAGTTGTAGTGCCGAGGTTGCCTACCCCTGTCCTAATTAATGTAAAGTAGTTCAAATGGAAAATTCACATGAACCATCTTCGCCTTATTATATTTTCTTGTTGCTTTGTACTCTTAGGACCCTTTTACACAAAGGGTCCTATCAGGTCCGCCTGCCATTTTTTTTGTTCATTCATTCATATGGAACTACCTCCAGTCTAAATCAGTCTCCTAAAAAAAAAAAAAAAAAAATGGAAGGGGATTTGTCCCCTTCTGTCTAGGCAGATTGGATTGGAGGACAGTTGATTTACTTATGGCCGCCGGTGCTGTCTGCTCCTTCTATGGGAACCCCCAAAGTAAAACCAGTCACGCTCCCCGCTCCCTCCTCACAGGATTTGCCTACATCTCCCACTGCTCTCAGTGTATCCTGTGAATCCAGGAAGAAAGAGCAGCACTGGATCATGAGAAGAGACAGGAAGGTGTTTTTTTGGGGGGGGGGAGTAGGTGTGGATTTATTACCTTAATGCTGAGAGTGACGTTATACTACTTTAAAGCTTAACTCCAGCCAACACTTTTTAAGCAGTTACAACAACAGTTTTAAAAAAGTCTAGTGTTAGGAGTGGTGAATTGAATCCCTAAGCACTGTAAAGCTGAAAGGGGAGCCCAAGAGAAAAGGGCAACACATGTGAGTTGATGTTTAATGGAAGAGTCTAAACCAATAGAGAGCATATGACATTTGGAATGATTGAGCTTATAAAGGGAAATAGTGTTAAAGCAATCTATTAGGTTACAAGGGGCTGGCAAGGAATGTAGTGGGTCTGTTAGGGACAAAATCACATAGTCCGCACATAGGCCAATTGTATTTTGAATAGTGTCTACAGTGATTCCAGAAATTAAAGGGTGAGATCAGATATGCTCAGCAAATTATTCCATAATCAAAGAAGAGATAATAGGAGATAATGGGCATCCTTGTCTAGTCCCATTTGTAATGGAGAATGAGGCAGAAAGGAAACCTGAGGTCCAAACTCTCGCATTGGGAGAAGTGTATAAGGTATTAATAGAGGAGAGCATTTGTCCTGTGAAACCAAACCCCTGGAGGACTTCATTCATGTAGGTCCAATGAACCCGATCAAATGCTTTTTCAGCATCTAGTGATATTAGTAGATAGGGAATTCAGTAATGCTCCACCCATTGGATAAGATTTATAAAGCAGCGAGTGTCATCATAGGTTTGGCATCCAAGGATGAACCCACTTGATCCAGATGGATTAAAAATGGGGTGAGTTTGACAATACGATTGGTAGGAGCTTAGCGCACAATTTTGTGTCTGAGTTAAAGAGTGATATGGAACGGAAATTAGCAGGGGTGCCTGTTGGTTTCCTGGCTTGGGAATAGTGACAACAAGGAATTCAAGGAATTCTGGGGGACAAGTGCCACAATCTATAATGCTGTGGAAGGAATCTGCAAGATGAGGGGTCAGGTGGTCTGTAAATTGTCTCTAATATTAATTTACAAAACCATTTGGTCCCAAGGATTTGTGTAAGGGGAGTAATTTTTTGGCTTGGTGACTTCCACAGTAGAGAAAAGGGGAAGAGAGATCCCTAAGATTGTCCATGGAACAGGAATAGGCTAGGAAATAGGCTAGGGAATTCTATAGAGTCTAGGAAGCTGCGGATGACTTTAGGGTCAGGTGGAGAAGATGTACAGGAGTCCCGTAGGTTGTACAGGGTTGTGTGGTATCTATGGAATCATTCTGCAATATCTGAAGGATTAAGGAGTTTAGAATCTTAGTCATCTTTTAGATAGGGAATCCTAGAGCAGTGGTTCTCAACCTCAGTCCTCAAGTACCCCCAACAGGCCATGTTTTCGGGTTTTCCTTTATCTTGCACAGGTGCTTTAAATCAGAGTCAATGGCTTGGTATTTTGGACAGCTATTTTATCTAAGAGAAATTCCCAAAACATGGCCTGTTGGGAGTACTTGAGGACTGAGGTTGAGAACCACTGTCCTAGAGGAAGCTACCTTACATTTATATTGTTTTGCAAGAAACTTTGTTTTTATTTATTTTCCTTTTGGGATAAAGATTTTGCATAAATGAATAAAAGCTGAACATTGTAAGCATTCTGTCAGTGGTAAATGGTTTGTCTCAACCTTCTAACTGCCACTTTTGCTGGTCTAATAAAAGAAGCTGAAAAGTAACATAATTACAGGCTCGGTAACCAGGTGAAAATAACAGAAAAAAGCCTAAAAATGAAAACTAATGTAGCCACCACATCTATGGATTGGTAAGGTGAAATATTAAATGTTTGTTTATGGGTTTATTGGACACTTAGAAAGTATTATCAATGTAACATACAATTTTGCCTTTGTATCTGTTTTACTGTTGCAGCTATTATTGTTGCTTTGCCGAGTCTTGGTGTGTTAGAGGTGTGGCACTGCCAGAAGGGTTGTCATCATCAACAATTGAGGAATCCATACATCAGCAAATTCTCTGGGGGTACTGTAAGTATTAGGCAAACTGCATTTTTTAAATTTTCTGGACAAAAAGATAGACAAACAGGATTCATTTTGCTAAGTGATGATGATATTTGTAATGTGCAAATGGCTTTTAAAAAGAGAGCTGCTTAACCTAGATACTGATAGGTAAGGGCAAAAAACAGTGGCTGGTTTTAGAACTCATTACTCAGAAGTCGTTCCAAAAGGAGATGTGTTTACTCTTTTGCCTTATTGAATAAATGCCTCTTAGCCCTAAATGAAAAACAGAAATAGAAAAAAGTACAGTCTTTAAGGCTTTCTTTTCGTATAATGGGTATATTGCCTTAGCACATATTTTTCTTAGGTTGATTGAAAATCTAAAAGCAATGAATCCTTTGATCCTACACAAAAGTCTGTCTGCTAGCACATAACACTGTTGTGCAGCCTCTTGGTGAAATGAAATGATTTATATTCAGTCTATAAAGTGTGATACTTGGAATTAAAAAGCAAACGGTAACTGCTGGACTCCAAAAAAAAAAAAATCACAATTGCTGCTTTCTGAATTGTATTAATAATACAAAGGATTCTGGTGGCAGATCTGTCACATCAAAGCCATTATCAGTTGAAAGTGCAATGGTAGATAGACAGAGCGGCTAGGCTTTTTCTTCTCGTAGCCTGTGGTCAGAAGAATATATAGCTGTTACTATTCCTGTTTAAGATAAAGCACTTTGCATAAAAATAAGCTTCATGATTTATTGTGGAGAGACCAGAAACCAATTAGTGCTGGAGATGATCAGTTAGATTACATTGTTGTAGACCATCAGGGGGAGCTCAACCACAGTTTTGTAATGTCATCCAGGCAATTTAATTATTTTTCTTTCTGAGCTAAAATAATAATTGTTTATTTCTTTCACTACTAGAAAATTATATAACTGTTCTATGGAGATTATATGGTGTGTTAAAGTGGAACTACAATCTGATGGGTGGGGATGGGGGCGGGATCTTGCCATAATGTGCAAGTGCTGTATAGTCAGCATAATTACATTTATTTACTGGGGCAAATTTATTAAATGCCTTCTTCAGCTCTGTGTTTACTAATAGGGATAGTATTGACATAGCCCCAAAAGAACCCCAGTGGCTTAAAATGTATATGGTTCAGGGACATTTAGACAAAATAGGTGAGTAAAGCACCTAGAGAATATGGCTTACACCCATGTGTCCTCAAAGAGTTGAGCTCTGTTGATTCAAAGACATCATTTTTATTTTAGAGACTATTCGATGAC
Organism: Aquarana catesbeiana; assembly: GCF_042186555.1. Taxonomy (NCBI): domain Eukaryota; kingdom Metazoa; phylum Chordata; class Amphibia; order Anura; family Ranidae; genus Aquarana; species Aquarana catesbeiana. The sequence continues at coordinate 37,396,127 of NC_133326.1, forward strand.
TGTCTTGGTGCCACTAGATTGGCACAAGGTCAACGGTGGTGCCTATATTTAAAAAGGGATCAAAGGTTTTACCAAGTAACTACAGGTTAACACTACGGTTAGTTTAACTTCTAAAGTCAGGAAGATAATTGAAAGTTTCATAAAAGACCATATAGAAGAGTTTTTTGCTAGTAAACAATATTTTAGGCATTAGACAGCATGGATTCATGAAAGACCGAAGTTGTCAAACAAATCTGATTTCTTTTTATGAGATAGCAACAAAAAACTTAGGCAAAGGAGTGGTTGTGGATGCAGTATACTTGGATTTTGCAAAAACATTTGACACATACGGCTAATGTGCTTCATGCACACTGGGCTTAAAAAAATGCCAGTTCCTTTGGCATAAAAGAATGTTCATATAGAGCATTTTTTGTGCATAATTTAGACAAGGTTAGGAGAGTTTTGCATTTTTTCTGCCAGAAAGCTCCAATCAGAAATGCAAACCAGAAGGGTTTTTTCCTGCCTCTAAATGGTGAGCTCAAAATATGCCTGTAATTATCCTAATGTGCATGGACACATGGGATAACATTGAGCTGCTTCTACATGAAGAACACAAAACTCCCGTAGTAGGAGCGATTTTTAAGCCAGTGTGCATGGAGCCAAAGGTAAAGTCTACAGGCCTAGAAAGACCGTATTCAGAGATTAGTGATTAATGATTCATACTCAGAATAGTCTAAGGTTGTTAGTGGTGTACCCTAAGGTTCAGTGTTGAGTCCTTTATTGAATGATTATTTAATGATTCATATTCAGAACGATGTAAGATTATTAGTGATTCAGTGTTGGGACCCTTACTTTTTAATATATTTAAAAATGATATAGAGTTTGGGATTAAAAGTACCGTTTCTGTGTTTGCAGATGACACCAATTTATGCAGTAGAATAGCATCCGTACAGGACACAAGGTGGGATATCATCACCAAGTATAAATACATAGGTGGTCTATATAGTGAACCTGGTGAAAAATTAATAAATTTAAGGTCAATAAAAAGACACAAGGGTATGTTTACATCTGGAGGAAAAGATATTTAAACTTCACATACAGAAAGGCGTTGTGAAAATGTGGACTAAGCTTCCTCCAGAACTAGTTCTGGCCAGCTCAGTTTTTTTTTTTATTGGTTGAACCAGCTGGACTTGTGTCTTTTTTCAGCCTGACTAACTATGTAACTTTGTATCATTTCTGGTGGTTCTCTGCTCCACCTTCACTACAAGTATTCTTTACACTGGTTTGTATGTCAATACAGGACCTACGAATTGGCAGATACAAACACAGTGCCCAGAGGAGAAAATAAGCATTCATGGTATTCTTGCAGTAGTTGGGGTGTAGAGAAGAGGCAACTGTTTTGTTAGACATGCTGCCGGAAAGGTAAGTAAATGCTTCTTTTACAGGTCTGATTCTTTTTAAATAGGACTATGACAGACCAAATCGGGACAGGGGCTTTTGGAGAGTATCAGGGGATTGCTTTCTTCCCACTGATTATGGCCCAGGGAGGAGACCCGAGGTTTTGTCTGCTTCTCCCAGTCAGAGCATGGAAAAGAGTTCAGTTCAGCCCCTGATCCCATTGCGAGAGCAGATCATTTTCTAATAATGGACAACAATGTGATGAATGCAGAGAGCGAGGCTTGGATTCGTTCTCTGAATAAACACAATAGCTTCCCTTCTGGAGTGCATGTAAAGGTGTAATTTTAATCTTGCACAGGTTAATGGTCAGAGAAATTATGGTGGCTCTCCTGCAGACTGAGGTGGAGAAGTTCCTCCACTTGAGACAGAAATATTTATGAACAATCTCCCTCAAGAAATCTATGAAGATAAATTATTTCCACTTTTTCAAACTGCTGGAAAATGTTATGAGTTTTGTCTTATGATGATTTGTCTAATGGACAGATTACACAAGTTAAAGCAAGATTTGGACAGCCCTGGGTCTGGGGAACTGGTGTCAAACTGTTTAGGTGGGCACTGACCTGAGTCACCTAGGCTTGTCTAGGTGACTAGTTGTTAATTAGCTTACTGTTTAATTAAGATTACTGTTTATGTGTATGTTAGCTGTTCGTTAAATGGCCTGATGATATTATTGTTTACAGTTTGCATTATTTAGGATAATGTGATCAAGCTCTTATCTGATTTTGTGTGGTATATATTCTGTGTGAATTTACAATAAAGTCAGTTCCAATTTGCACCTAAGATAGTGTTGTCGAGTTCTTGGGTGCAATGCTCTGTTACAAAGCCAGGTTCCTGGTTTCAGAGTGGAGGAAGCTGTATCTTGGCTGAGGCTCTCAGGCTGGGTGCCAGGTCTGTCACATCGACCCTTTGGTGACAGGGACCCTCTAAACCAGGGATCTCAAACTGGCGGCCCTCCAGCTGTTGCGAAACTACAAGTCTCATCATACCTCTGCCTGTGGGAGTCATGCTTGTAACTGTCAGCCTTGAAATGCCTCCTGGGACTTGTAGTTTTGCAACAGCTGGAGGGCTGCCAGTTTGAGACCCCTGCTCTAAACTTTGATGACACGGTACAATTATTTAAGGTTGCAGCCTACATTCAATGTAATACTTAAAATGTATTGCCCAACTCCTCTAAGCATTTCAGATCCTTAGCTTTCCTAATAGTCCACTCAAGAGGCAATAGAGCAGACTGTTGTTTTGGGCATAAAATAAATAGCATAGAAACTTGGCTGCGAAGTCCATATGGGCTGGTATTAATATAGAAACAAAACCTAACTTTCTTGGTCCTCTTGCTCTGGGGGTAATAGCACATGTTTTATGCACCAGGTTAGTGGATTTAGGAGAAGGGGGGCACCCATAAAAAGCATTGCAGAATGAATTGACATTTGTTGACAAAGTTGTGCTAATTCATCTCAGTTTTGCCTGCTGACATCTATCATCTTCTTATCCTCTTTAAAATGTTCCAGATGGAACTATTTCCAGATAGATTTGTAAAATAGTGATCCAGGCCTATGTTTTTTAAGGTCATAAAGCTCAGTTTCCAATTAGTGCACATTCTATCAGGGAACTTAGCGCATCCTGGGCGTTTCATCATTCTGCTTCTTTTGTTCATGTATGTAAGATGTCTACTTGGTTATCAGTTCATAGTCTTACCAAGTTTTATAAGGTTAATGTAGCTGCCTCAACCAAGGCCAGGTTTGGCTGAAGAGCTTTGCAGATGGTAGTTTGAGTTCTGCCTGGGATTGGTTCTATGTTCTGTTGTTTTATGTTTATGGGCCCACCTCTCTTTTTCTGTCTTTCTGGCACTGCTTTGGGACATCCCATTCACAAAGAAGAACAGCTATAGCCTTAAATGAATGACAGAGAGAATCTGTTTTTTGTACTCACCAAAAAAATCAGTTTCTTTGAGCTTTTTTGAAGGACACTGCACCTCTCAGTCTCTCTTTTGGCTGTATTGGTGTTGTTGTCCTTATACTGCTGACTACTAACTGAACCCTGTGTTGCATGTGGGGGGTTCGGTCACCACCAGAGGGCTGCCCCATAGGTGTGCTTTTAATTTAAAGTGGTTGTAAACCCTGGTAAAACCACTTTTACCTACAGGTCAGCCTATAATAAGGCTCACCTGTAGGTACTGTGAATTTCTTCTAAACTTGCACAGTTTAGGAAATATTCACTGTATCTGCATGTGCCGACGTAATCGGCACATGCGCACTGAAGAAATGGCTCGCTCGTGCCGTTTCTTCAGCTGCTGTACTGTTATCACGGCTCCGGCCAATCACAGCGCTGGAGCCCATGAACCCGGAGATAACTCCAGAACGGCATGTCGCCAGTCACACCGTTGTTCAGGGACTGCTGCAACAGCATCATTCTACGGTAAGTATTTCATAATGAGCTAGTATGCGATACATACTAGCTCATTGTGCCTTTGTCTTGTATGTTTTTTTTTTTTCAGCTGGGTTTACAACCACTTTAAGTTTCAACTAGCATCCCGCTCCTAAAGGTAGTGGCATCAGACTCATCTGTAAAGAAGAACATCTGTATGCTTCAATGAACATTGTTAAAAAGATTTTATAGTGAGTACAAAAATTCCACTTTGCACTATCACTTTGGAGTTTTAAATGCATCAACAGGATGCACAACTGAAAATGCACAACCATATTTAAGGAACTCCTTAGTCTTGCAAATTTTGAAGCTAGTAATGAGCTTTGGGTTTGGGTTGGCTGTGGGTTTACCCACACCCAAGCTGTTTGTGTTTGCCAAACAGGTTAACTAACTGACCAGATCTGGCACCCAATCTTCTGGCTGCTGCAGGTTGGAAGTCCTTTATTTAGTTTCAGTATCACTACCACCACTAAATGACAGCTTCCTGCTGCCCTTTGACTTGTTTCAAATTGTATACAAGCCATTGGACATCCTGGGTGATGTATGTGACCACATATAACCATGGCCATGTATAGCAAATGATGTCAGCCAGCATTTCTGGCTGGCTTGTTGACATTCCATATGAGTAGTGACAGGAGAAGACCATTGAGGTGTGGGTCCTTGGAGCATTGCTTATCATGATTGACAAAGCATCTACATCATTGAGCAACATAATTAATGTTGGATTTACATCAGGGAACAATGTTTATATTAAAGGATTGTTTGTTTGTGTGTGTGTGTGTGTGTGTGTGTGTGTGCTTTTGTAAAATAAGTCAAGAATAAGTTAATAAATTAAGTAACAAATGGCACCATGCCACATGCCCCGAAGAAAAATAAGCAGAGAGACCCCATGCAAAAAAAAAAAAAAGAACACCATGTGGCCCACTGTAAATGGACTGAATATTTGTAAACACTAATAGTTTTTACACTTGTGATGGCTGTGATTAGGTGATTGGTTCACATGGTCCCCTTCCTTGCTTTTTTGTCATTTTGGTGTTTAATGGAGGTGGTTAAACATTTAGGCTCGGTTCACACAGGGGCAACACGATTTTAGCGCGACTTTGTACGGCGACTTCAACGTGGCTTTAACGTGACTTCAGCGCGACTTCAGCGCGACTTTAGCAAATTACAACGCGACTTCAAGTCGCCTCCAGGCCAGGCGACTTTGGCTGTGGCCAATCACAGGATAATCAGCTCTCTGGGAGGGAGGGGTTTGCCTGGGCAAACTAAATTTTTTCCCTGCAAAGTCGCTTGACTGTAGAGAGAGATCCGACTTGGAGGCGACTTCCATTGATTTCTATGGTACAGGTCGCCTACCAAGTCGGATCCAAGTAGTACAGGGAGTACGCTCTGAAGTCGGAGCGACTTCAGTAGTGTCTATTAAGACGCTCCCATTCACTGTAATGTGAATCTCTTTCTGGGGCGACTTGGGGCGACTTGAGGGCTTACAAGTCGGATCCCAAGTCGTCCTAGTGTGAACCGAGCCTCACTATACAGAATGGGATTTATTTACTGATACTGGAGAGTGCAAAATCTGGTGCAGCTGTGCATGGTAGCTACCAACTTCTAACTTCAGCTTGTTCAATTTAACTTTCACAAAAAAAAAACTGGAAGCTGATTGGTTTCTATGCAGAGCTTTCCAATTTTAGTAAATCAACTTCAATGTTACTATTCCAGTCCACTCTGCTGGAAGAATTTCCAACAGTAACTGGATGAGAAAATATACTTTTTGAGATCATGCCTGCAAGGTACAGATGGGCTTACTACAAACCACTGTTTTCTACATAATTACAAAATACAAAAAGGAATTTAGCAAAAGTACTACATCGCTACATAATTATTTGGTTACACTGCTTTTTCGAGTTGTGTCTAATGATGATGGTGAATGATCTGATATCTCAATGGCAACATGGGCCAGGTGCACGCACATGCACATGGCTATTGATATGACTGATTTCTGATTGGGACTCTAAAACAAAGTTAATACTGCAGCTGCAGGAACAGATTCACAGGACTCAATCACTGTGTTTAAAATGTCCGTTCAGTCAAAAAATTTATTATTACATGTTATTTTATACATAGATAAGAAAGGGGTGGTGTGAGATGTTATTAAAAGCTAACAAATAGCAATATGTTATTAAAAGCTAACAAATAGAAATATATTATTAAAAACTACCAAATAGAACAATTGCAAAAGTAAAACCTTGAAAAGGGAGGGGAGAGTAGAGAGCGTTTAGTAGGAGAAGTGTCTGTGTGTTAGGTGAAGGTTACATAACACATTTCAACAGTGAGAACAAAATGGATTCTCTTGTGCTTAAATGAACAGTACAATGAATGTCCATGTCATTTCCCCCCTTTTGTTTATTTGACACCATTCTTCTCCGCGTTACGTTCAGCCGATTGCTGGTAACTCCTGTTACATTGGCGCAGAGAGACGGCGTCCTGTTCAGCTCTCTCCTAGCTTTCTCACAATAATGGGTTCATCAGGGCTGGTGGTACATTTGTTGGTACAGCGGGTAGTCACACAGAGGCATAGCCTGATGAGGAAGTAAATAACAAACATGAGAAATAGGAACATCACAATGTAAGCGCCTAGTTTCTGTAACCATGTTGCTATGCCATATAAAAAATCACCAAAACCACCTAAACCCTGAAAGGGGTTCCATCCATCTTTAGCAATATCTCTGGCCTTATTCTGTAGTTCTCTTATCTTAGCAAGATGCCCTTTAATAATGTCCTCATTATCAGAAATGTATATACAACAGTCAGTGTGAAATATCTTACACATCCCACCGTGAGCTGCAGTGAGATAATTTAGCGTTAATCTGTGCTCTAATACTACTTTTTTAAGCTGAGCCATTTCTTCATTTAATAAACCTATATCAGTGGTAGTAAGGTTAATAATTTCATCTACAATTCTAGTGTAATTATTTAGTCTTTTCATTGCTTCAATTCCCCATCCTGTCCAGGAAGGGAACCATGACCATGCCATGTCACCTTCAGTGAACAGCTCTCTTTTGAACACTAAAGGGTATTCTGGACTTTGATCTGGTCGCACTGTATCTTTGCGAACAGCCAAAGCAGGTACTAACTTCCCAATATAACATGTACCTGTAACATTAGTAGGAAGCCAGGCGTAAGCTTTATTTCCACATATATAATATAACCCTCTACGTATGGACGGTATGCCTGCTCCTAAAAAACTGGAAGCAATAACATGGAATCTCAGAAAACCGATATTTTCACATATTGGGAACTGTGAGCAATTTGTACTATAAAGGGTTCTATTTAGTTCTGGATCTGGGATATAATAATATTGACCATAGTTTCCTCCATAAACTGTAATTTTTGCTCCAGTGCAATCTGAATTGCCCAACCGTGTACATTTAGTGTTAAACGGGCATGTAATGTTTAAACAAATCTGTGGAGTGTTTATCTGTTTCGAAACCATCAAAGTTACTGATCTGTGCTCATTAGCTGTGGAGACTATATATGAGCCATTTATTCTGATCCTGTTTAGATCAGTGAAATTGAGAGGCATTGCTATCATGGGTATTGTTCCTGTTTGGGGATGTAAGTGAGAACACACCCAGCAGTTACTAGTGTTGCTATGGGTTGCATACAATTTTAACATTTGGATGAAAGGGTTATTTTTCCATGTCTCAGTTCTCACAAACAACAAAAAGAAAAGAAACATTATCATCTTTTTTTCAAAGGATATCATCACTTCAGGATTTTCTTGCAGTGACTGGCGTGAATCCAGGTGGGCTTTCCTTCCAACTTGACAGCAGAACCGGTTGTCAAAAGCACCAAATGTGGTCCGTCAAATTTTGGTTCTAGTGGCTTTCTGACGTGTCGCTTGACCACCACCCAGTCACCTGGTTGGATTCTGTGAATACCTGAAACAGAATCTGGGTCGGAGATAGATTTATAAACACCTTCATGTATTTTATTCAATGTTCTTTGCAAAATCTGAACATATTCTAACAGAGTGAGAAGCCTGCAACTGTTGGGGAAAATATAGCCCTGTTTTGGGTGGCCCTCCAAATAAAATCTCATAGGGGGACAGCCCATGTGGTTGTTTAGGGGTAGTTCGTACAGAATATAGGGCTAATGGCAAAGCTTCCACCCATCCTTTTCCTGTATCTGCTTTAATTTTTGCACATCTGTTTTTCAAAATTCCATTAAGTCTCTCAACTTTACCACTACTTTGTGGATGATAAGGTGTATGGAAAGCTTGCTGTATGTGAAGTGCTTCCATTACCTCTTTCATTACTTCCCCAGTAAAATGGGTTCCTTTGTCACTCTCAATAGTTTCAGGAACTCCATATCTACAAACTATTTCATTCAAAATTTTCTTTGCTGTTGTTTTTGCATTTGCTTTGGCTACTGGCCAGCTCTCGGGCCAACCTGAAAACATGTCAACACACACTAAAGCAAACTCATAGGTGCCTATTCTGGGCATCTGAATGTAGTCTATTTGAATTCTTTGGAAAGGGAAATCTGGCTTTGGAGAATGCCTTTGGGGAACATGAACAGGCCTCCCTGCATTGTACAGAGCACAAGTGAGACATGAAGCACAAAACCTGGCTGCAAATTCACTAAATCCAGGTGCTATCCAATAGCAGCCAGTAAGTGCCACCATCGCGCCCTTAGCAAGATGACTGACGCCATGTGCCAGTTGTGCTAAAACTGGGTACAAACTCCTGGGTAGACACCACCTGTTGTCAGCGCTCCACAGGCCCTGCTGATTTTAGGTAGCATTACATTTGATCCACTTATCCTTCTCTTCATCAGGGGCCTGGTTCTGCAACTAAATTAGAGTTTCTACATCCCACTGCTCTTGATGAGGGGAATCTGTCCCTGCTACCTGGGCGACCCCTACAGTGGATGTGACTCCAAATGCCATAAGGGCAGCATCCTTTGCCGCTTGGTCCGCTAAAGCATTTCCTCTGGCTGTCATGTCACTTCCCCTTGCATGCCCTTTTACCTTCAAGATGGCAACTTCTGCTGGTTTCTGAAAGGCCTCAAATAGCCGCTCTATGAGTTTTGCATGTCTCACTGGCTTCCCTGCACTAGTCAGAAAGTACCGTGCTTTCCAGATAGGCCCAAAATCGTGGACTATTCCAAATGCATATCTGCTGTCAGTGTAGATGTTTCCCCTTTGATTCTCTAGGAGATGACATGCTTTGACTACAGCATACAACTCCGCTTCCTGTGCTGACATCTGGGGTTTCAATGCTTCCTGATGTAAAATGGTGTCTGTAGTGGTTACAGCAAACCCTGTGTGTGGCTGACCATCATCAGTGTAAAATCTGGAACCATCTACCAATAAGTGTGTGTCACAATCTGATAGGGGCTCATCTTTTGCTGGTGTGACAGAGGCCCTTTCTACCTCCATAAGAGCCATACAATCGTGAGAAAAACTGTCAGGTTCTACATCAGTACCATTTGTTGCATCTTCCTCATCAATTATAGGAAGAAGAGTAGCTGGATTTAAAGTAACACATTGTTTGATTGTTAAATTCGATGGAGCAAAAAGAGCAGACTGGTACTTGTCAAATCTACTGGCAGACACATGTCTAACATTTACTTGATTCATGATTTCCTATACTGCATGTGGCACATACAGGATCAGAGCAGAATCTAGTACAAGCTCAGTTACTTTGTCTAGCAGCAAAATGCAGGCTGCTATGGCTCGCATACAACTGGGGGAGCCTTTGATGACAGGGTCTAATGAGGCTGATACATACATCACAGGCCTCTGTTTGTCTCCATGTAGCTGGGTGAGTACACCTGCAGCAAATCCATTGACTTCATGACAGAACAACGAGAAAGTCTTAGTATAGTCAGGAAGTCCAATGGCGGGAGCTTCAGACAAAATTTTAATAAGCTCCTTCATCTGCAATTCATTGTCCCATGTGAGTTTGAAAGGGTTTCTAGTGGTAGCCTCATATAGAGGAGCCATAAGTTCTGATGCATTTGGAATCTAGTCCCTACAATATCCCACTAACCCCAGGAAGGCACGTAGTTGCCGTACATTTCTTGGCTTTTCAAAGTTTTGTAGAGTTTTAACTCGATCTGGGGTTAGGTGACGGATTCCATGTGACATGCAGTGACCCAGGAAGATCACTTTCTCTTGGCAGTATTGTAGCTTATCTTTACTAACTTTTGGGCATCATGGGTAAATGAAAAAAAGGTGCCAGCAATCTGGGTGCAGGGGCACCGAAAAGAAAGCATTTGCAAGATCAATCACTGTAAAACAGGTGCTGGAGGCAGGTATTCCACTTAGTAAAGTGCGGGGGTTGGGCACGATCGGTGTATCTGACTCTATTATATTGTTAATGGCTCTCAAATCATGCACCATGCGATATGTCACCTGCCCACCCTTCTTGTCTGGCTTCTTTGCAATTGGGAACAGGGGTGTATTGACCTGGGACTTAATTGGTACAACAACCCCTGCTGCTTTCAGTTGAGTGATTTGATCCTTTATCCCCTCAGTCTGAGCAATACTCAGTGGGTACTGTTTAATCTGTGGGAGATGGGCTCCTGGTTTAATTTTTATCATGACTGGGGTGCAATCCAGCAGACCTACATCATATTTGCTGGTGGCCCATAATTCAGTGGGAATCACTTTCAATTCTGGTGGAAATGGCAGAGTGGAGTCTTGGATTAAAAATACTCCACAGGCAGAATTTAAAACTTCTCCTGATAGACTACTGACCACTTGGACTCCTGTAGGAGTGTAGTCTATGTTTGCTAAAATTTGGTTCAAAATGTCAGCTCCCAAAAGATTGGTAGGAACTGTGTCTGAAACTAACACTTTAGTGACAATTTCTGTTTGCTGTCCTAGCCTGAGTTTAAGTGGCTTGGACTCAACCAAATCAGTAGAGGTCCCGGTTAGGCCAACACCAGAGATAACATTTGTAGATAATAATACTGGAGGTAAGTCCTCTATATTAAAAACACTTCGGCTTGCACCAGTATCAATTAAACAGGTTAATTCTGTTTCTCCTCTAGGATAGGGGAGTTCTTGTAAAAATACTTTTACTCTGGCCTCGGGACCATTGTCTCCCCTATTTAACATGATTGATACTGGCATGCCATTTTCCTATGCCTGATCCACTGCTTTTGGCAGAGAACTGGGATCAACATGAGGTGCCTCTATGCTCTTTTCTAGTCTACGGTCAGGAAGATGGCAGAATTTGGCTATGTGTCCTTCCCCATCACAATTGTAGCATATAATTGGTCCCCGATTGCCATGATTTCTGAAATTGCCTTTGCCTCTTCCTCCTCCTTTTCCTCTCTGCTTCCCCGTGTACATTACCTTGGGTTTGCTGTCTTTTTGGTTAATCCTGTTTTCTATGGATAACAGGATAGGCAGGACGTCTCGAATAGACATATTGCCTGCCTCAGGCCTTGCTGTGAACAACTTTTCTTTCAACTGGGGTATTAAACCATCAAGAAACCTTTGTTTCACCAGTTGTGTAGATGGACTTGCAGTTTCTCCCGCCTTCTCTTCCTCTATTTTAATGCCTGCTTCCTCAGCCATATCACTTAACCGCCCACAATAAGCCCCTGCTGCTTCCTCTTTCCCTTGCTTAGTATTCATAAATTCAGCATGTCTGGTTTGTCCATATATTTGGGGCAATTTTTCCTTCAATTTCTCACAAACCTCCCTTCCACTAATCATCTTACCTAGATTTTTGACGTCTACACCACATTCTTTAAGTATATAGCCAGACATGTTGCTTCCCACTGCTTTAATAAGAAGCTGATGAATGTCAGTAGCAGAAGCCTCATATGCTTCCTGTGCAGCACTAAGTTTGTTTGCAAACCCAATTGGATTCTTTCTAGGATCTCCCAATCCCTCTAATATGGCTCTCATATCTTGGGGACTAAAAGGTACATGCCATTTAATTTGAGACTTACTGTCAACAGCATCACCTTCAAAAACTAATTGGGTTCTGACAGGATAAACTGCAACAGATTTCTCTATGCCAGGGGCAGAAGGGCTGGCATCTCCCTTCCTTCTCTCTTCATCTTGCTGCCACAATTTGGAAATTATGGTTTGCTCCGGAAGTTCAGACTCTATCTCTCTTTCTCTGGCCAAAGCCTTAAGTTCAGAGAGATCTAGGTTTGCATATGTGCCTTTTGATTTATGCCAATCATCTGTTTCTAGGATACGAGCCAAATCCCTCTTTGTAGGTTGATATGGGGCTGTTAAACCTCTGCTCTCTACTATATTGCATAGCTCATCTTTTGTGTGTTCCATGTAATCTAATTCTTTTGCTTTTGTGCGTGGACCCCTTAAAGCCAAACTGGCAGCCACATAAGGTGGGGGGTCCTCCTCTACAGAGTCTTCTGGCCAAACGTAGTAAATTTGGGCAGTACTTTTATTAAATATCTCCGTCAAGCCAGTTTGATTTGCTACTTTAGCTTTAGCTGTCTCCCATGTGCAAGCTATTCTCCACGTTCCTTCACTGCACAGTAGTGGGCCATAATCGTGCAGAAAAGTTTGCCATACTTTTAAATCAAAAGTCCCTTCAGATTTTAAAGGTTTAGCTGTTCCCTTTGTCCATTCTACCCATTTATCTAGGGGCTCAGTATAGGCAGAACCGTACCTTCGGTTCATATATTCTCTAGCGCTCATCTTGCGCTGGGCATTTTCTGAAGGCCTCTCTCCCTTCATTCCCTTAATTAATTTAATGCCCATAATGACTGGCCAGTCTTCTCTCTTCTCTACTTGTGCCTATACCCTCTTGCCTCTAAAACAAATAGTACAGCAAATCTGCAGATTTACAAGAATAGTCTCCACTTATCTACGTGGATAGAAGGGGTTTATGACAATAGACAAAACACTCATTAAGAGACCCTCCTCGTCTCTTCTCTTCTCTGTGAGTTTTATCTGACCCTACCATGCGCCTCTGACCCAGGTCGCCCACAAGGAGTCAACACAGGGAACTGCAGAGGATTTTCCCTATCCACACACAGTCCAACCCGTGAAGGGGGACACAAACACATTCACACACACACGTTACCCAACCAGAAAGGTCCGAGAGTGGTCTGGTTTCCTTGAGAACCGACAGATAGGATACATAGGAAAAGGCAGAAATATAGCAAGCTTAAGGGCAGCTTACCTAGCCGGCATTTGAGGTCTGCGTTTCCCGATGATCCCGATCGAAGCGCGGTTCCTTCTGGAGACTCTGCCAAACTCCTGGCTGGCTCGCCAAGACTGATATGACTGATTTCTGATTGGGACTCTAAAACAAAGTTAATACTGCAGCTGCAGGAACAGATTCACAGGACTCAATCACTGTGTTTAAAATGTCCGTTCAGTCAAAAAATTTATTATTACATGTTATTTTATACATAGATAAGAAAGGGGTGGTGTGAGATGTTATTAAAAGCTAACAAATAGCAATATGTTATTAAAAGCTAACAAATAGAAATATATTATTAAAAACTAGCGAATAGAACAATTGCAAAAGTAAAACCTTGAAAAGGGAGGGGAGAGTAGAGAGCGTTTAGTAGGAGAAGTGTCTGTGTGTTAGGTGAAGGTTACAGAACACATTTCAACAGTGAGAACAAAATGGATTCTCTTGTGCTTAAATGAACAGTACAATGAATGTCCATGTCACTATCCAAAGACACGTGGAGAAGTGCCACCTAGTGTGGAGTACACGTGACTGTCGGGGGAAAAACCTGCTGCGGGCAGTCGAACGTAGTTAGTGTGAGAGGTAAGGTCACATTGCAATGGAGCAATGAGTGAACATCAAGTTCTGCTACAAACTGGGGAAAATGGTGATGAAGACGCATGAAATATTGGTGCAAGTATATGGGAGGGAAACCATCAGCAGAAAATGTGTTTACGACTGGTTCAAATTCTTTCGCTACGGGAAGGAAACGACTGAGGATGAGACACATTTGGGTCGTCTGTCGACAAGCAGAACCCCAGACATAATTGACTGAGTGCTACAAATGCTGGCATGAGATCGGCGACTGGCTCTACGATTGATGGCAGAAGAATTGGGCATTAGCAAGGACGCAGTGTGCACTATTGTGGGCAAAGATTTGGGTAAGCAGAAGATCTGTTCCCGGTTTGTGCCACACAAGCTAACAGACAGACAGAAAGCAAAACAGATGGAAACCTCTGGAGATTTCATCACCATGTGTGACCAGGATACATCCTTTCTACATATCATCATCACAGGGGATGAGTCCCTATCCATATGCAAGAAAAATTTATGGGTGGTTGCGCGTGAATGGCTAAATGTACTGAGAACTGCTGCCCCCTACAGATACAACCACCTGGGTGTGCTAATGCTTGGCTCAGCACGGACTACCTGAGCATCATTAAAGACATACATTTTGCAGATGTGGCAGCAATCCAGGAATGTGTGACAGCGGCTCTGCGATCAATTCCTAAAAAGACCTGTGACTGAACCGTCCCACACTCCGCTTGAGTGCTTCCATTAGTATTCCACTTTCTCCAGTCTGAATATTGATATCAGATATTATAGCCACATAGTATACAAGACCAGCTGAGAAATAGCTTGTATGAAACTGGAACGTTTATGGAACAAACTCACACAGAATATATACCCCACAGGAGGACATCCCCCTCCTGATCATATTACCCTAACAATACAAACTACACACAGGAATATAATTACCATAGCTAAACAACAACCAACATATACTAGAACTATTAGGTTGATTAAATGACTAACCACCCAGACAATGTTGTGATTATTCAGATATCCCACTCCAAGTCAGACTTTCCATCCCCAAGGTCACCACAATACTTTGCTAGCAGATATTAAGAACAATAGGTGAGTTAATTAGCACAATAAACACATAACAACAGTGATCTCACCCCACCTTAGACTAGTAGGCAACAGACTATAGCAGGAGACCTACTTACAATGAACACATTATGGCAGAGGACCCTAGTGGTTTGAGCGGATTGCATTAAAGCGGAGTTCTACTTAAAAAAAATAAATAAAAGTCAGCAGCTACAAATACTGCAGCTGCTGACTTTTAATAATTGGACACTTACCTGTCCCAGGGCTCGTCTCCCCCCCTCTCTGCAGCACCGGCATTGTAACTGTGGGCGCCCGGCTGTGGCTTCACAGCCGGGCACCCACTGCGCATGCACAAGCCGAACCGCGTGCTGTGACTGGCTGGGCAATCATCTGGGACCTGTGACGTGTCCCAGATGATTGCTGAGAGGGAGAGGGGAGAGGTGATCTCCCTTCCGGTGCCACGGTGCGCCGGGTGGAAGTGTTGTGACGTCCTGTTGTGATGAAACGACATAGGGAGGAGGAGCCACGCCCCAACGACACCGCGATTCGAGTACCCGGAAGCCACGGGTTGTTTTAGAGCCGGCCGGCTTTTCCCTTTGTACGCCTATTTTCCACTGACGTCTGTAAGTGCATTCTTGATATTGCTATTCAATAAATGTAAGGTTTTACGCTATGTGGAGCTGTTTATTTCTTTTTGGTGACCCATCTTAACCATCCTGGTGCGGCTGGCTGAGAGGTTTTTTGCAGACCGGATGACATCTAGTGCCTGTTATACAGATCCCAGGCTGGGGTTGCAGCCATCCGCTCAGTAAGGTCTCCTATCACTAAGAGACCAACATCTTTTGGTAAGAGGCAGCAGTTTTGGAAGGTGGAGGTTTATCAACGCACCCTATTCACTGCAGCAAGATTACCAATATTTCACCTGTCACTTGGGGATATTTATTTAAATTTTCTTTTCTCATCCTACTTATGGACTATTACCAACTCTGCTTTGTGGTCTGTAATTAGGGGCAATATCTGTACCTTTAGGATTTGTTCACATCATTTAATTTTTACATATTTTTTTCACGTTTTTTTTTTGGAGATATTCATTTGTCACAGTGATTTTTGATTGTTATATTTTTGTTAGGTTGTTTTGAGACATTTATTTGTCACTTGCATCACGTTATAACACCGTTTAATTTTTGCAGACATAGGAGTTATTCGTGTGTTTCACCAATTTAATTTTAAGGCATAGTGATTGTCACTCATGTTCAGATACCCCTCTGTAAAGTTATAGGCACTTGATTCTGGCCTTTTTCACATTTTTAGCGCGACTTTTTTATTTACACATTATGCAGTTTACCACTTTTTAGTCGCAGCTCAAGCAAGTTTTGTTAAGCGCAGTATTTATTTCACATTTTCCCTGGGTTCATCACAAACCCAGCTTCAACCCAAACCTGAAGCTCCTCAATACTGACCATAATAATCAAATAAAACCATGTGCAAAACCACTGCATGTGTAGCATCAGCAAATTCTGCATGTGTGTCAAGTGCATTTCCACAAACTTCACATTTATTAAACCCTGGCCCCTGGCTTGGATTTTTTTTAAATATTTGGAATCTGTTCATTGTCAAAGTTCATGGTAATTTGATGCAACTTTATCTGCCCGATCCTTTTATTGTTACTATTATAACAAAAAAAGGGTAAAATAGAAATGGTAAATGATAATTTCTAAGCCCTTAACACAAAAACAACTGTCATCATTTATAAGAAGCAGATTAATCATGCTGATAAATACTGCTCTTCGCCTCTTATCATTTTATGCATGTTATGGCAAGATCTTAAAAATTCTAATGTTCATTCTAAATTTTATTAAAATTAGGACCTGGGGAGATAGCTTAGAAAAGTAGTCAGGAATATTACCCTATATTACCCAACCATATAAAATATGCTAATTAATGAAGTTCAAATGCCCAGAGAATATTTCAAGAAGATATGTGAAGATTTTGACCATAACACGACTAAATTAAAATACTTGCTAGATACATAATGGAAAGATGATGATGACTTATCTAACATATTAGAATTTAAATATTTTACTAAATAAAATACCAGCTCCAATTGCATACTTTACACGAATTAAAGGAATTCTGTCTTGTGCAGGCAGTGTGATAACAAATTATTTTAGATATTGCTAGTCCGCTTGTCATTAGGGATGGTTTCTTGCCAAAATTATGTCATACCTCCCAGGAGAGTTTATGGGTATTTTTTTCTTCCATCTGCAGGAATAGAGGAGGGGCTTTCTCACACCCCCCTGTCTAAATGCCTGAGCTTAGGACAGATGGATTAAAGGAAGTAAATGTTACATGAATCATCTGCCCTTACTCAAGATGGTCATGGCTAGAAATGACGGGGGGTTCAAGGAGATTTCTCAACAAAATAAAGCATGGAATTTTCTTTGAAGCCTTTTTGGTTTGTGGTGTTCAGATCCAGTTTAGTACTGCTTTAAGTTTGCAGATTCATTTTTAGTATAATAATACATCACATTTATCATACACCTACAATGTTTGTGCATGCTGTATACTGTGTAAATATATAGTATAACTTATGTCAGTATCTATTCATATTAGGGATTGCTGTCTTTTATTCTTTATCTATAGAAATAATGCATTTTTTTATCGTATACACATTCACTTCATTGACTACACATACTTCAAAAATAATGACAACTTTGAGAAACTTCCAAGCGTATAATGGAATAATGATTTAAATTAGAATATATTGATTCAATCTTACAATTTTTTACCATTTAGTTCAAATTAATTATTTTTTACTTTTGAACATAAACATTATTAAAACATCCATCTGTTTGCCCCATAGACAGGGCCGCTGATTAGGCAGTACAGCCAGCCCTCCTGTACCGGGCTCGTGCCTTAACAGCTGAAAAGGGGGGCCTGGGCAGCTGCCGAGCAGGACTGCCGATTGTACTGCCTATGCTGACACTGATTTTCGTGCTGCACCAGGCTGTCAGGACAGACAAGGCAGAGACTTGGGTGCTGCAATCTGTAACACAGAGAGGAAGCATGGAAACACAAATTTTTGTATTGCCCCTGTCACTCTACATGTGGAATCCAGGCAGACGTAGTGAGGAGAGCAGTCTAAATCAATGAACATTATCATATTTCTTAGTTAGCTGCAGTTCCTGACCATCTGATTACGTTAAATGGGGGGGGGGCTGCTTCTAGTTCACAGGGTCTGCCCAGCCCCTTGTACCTGGCTGAAGTGCACTAACAAGGCGGCTGGCTTTGGTAAAGTTGGCCTGCAAGGAAGGCCAGGAGAGATGGAGCTCCTTCTACATTTTCAATTTTTTTTATTATGTTCCTATTTCCACCATGATCTTTATTAGAGGGTCTGAGATGGGGCTGGGAGGGTGGTCTGGGCTGTGGGGGATATCTGTACCAGGTGGGGATTTGGGGCTGTGGGGTGAAATCTTCATTGGAGAACAAGACCTTGGAGGGGGGATTTGTACTAAGAGGAAGGGGTTTGGTTGTCCTCAGCGTTCCCATGCGGTGCGATTTTGGAGCCCATTCATTTGAATGTGCTTCAATTCTCACCAGAACACAGAAAAAATAGTGCATGCTTTACAGGTGGCGTTAACAATACAATGGCACCTGCAGCAGATCAGAAAAGGTAGTGCTTTCCAGCAGTGTGGAAAGCACTCACAGAAGAATAACTACAAAAAAACACAATTCTAAAAAAAATTAAAAAGTCTAAAACATAATTAACAAAAAATTAAGGGGCCCTTCACATGTGCTTTACTATCTGAAGAGTTGTCAGAAATTGGATTGCACTTCAGAGAGCTTTTGACAGGTGTTGGTGTTGACATATTGCCTCCTCACTGCCTGTTTTAACCCCACACTAGCATGTCACAATCATGTGCTTTGCATGCAGTTGCAGGACACTTGCAGAGCAGCAATATACACTTGAATGGGTTTAATTTCTGTCATGGCTGTGAAGCACGGCATTACAGTTATGGCATGTGTACAACCCTAGCCACTGCCTCCATTGCTAAAGGGGGTAGCAGTTTGGCAGGCAGTAAAAGCACAGCTCAACCATGGGTCTTTTCCACCCCCAAGCTCATATTGAATGAGCCCTAAGGACTCATTCATCCATATACTCTGGCCGTGTGAATGAGTAAATTGTTCACACAGCTGGAGCTACCTGTTACTCCAACAACAAAATCCTGGATTTATTTCCGACGGATGTTGGCTCAAACTTGTCTTGCATACACACGGTCACATAAATGTTGTCGGAAATTGAGATCGCCAAGAATGCGGTGACGTACAACATGTATGACGAGCCGAGAAAAATGAAGTTCAATAGCCAGTGCGGTGCTTCTGCTTGATTCCGAGCATGCGTGTAATTTTGTACGTCGGAATTGTGTACACACGATCGGAATTTACGACAATGGATTTTGTTGTGCGAAAATTTGAGATCCAGCTCTCAAATTTTTGTTGTCGGAAACTCCAACAACAAATGTCCGATGGAACCTACACACGGTCAGAATTTCCGACAACAAGCTCACATCGAACATTTATTGTCGGTATGTACACGGCATAAGGCTACTTTTACACTGGGGCGGGGGGTCCGTTAGCGGTAAAGCAACACCAATTTTAGCATCGGTTATAGCTGCGCTTTTTGGCCGCTAGTGGGGCACTTTTAACTCCCGCTAGTGGCTGAATAAAGGGTTAAAGCCGGTGCTTTGGCAGCAGTGCCCATTGATTTCAATGGCAGGGGCAGTGGAGGAGCGGTGTATACACCACTCCCGCACCACCCGAAAGATGCTGCTTGCAGGACTTTTTTTCCTGTCCTTCAAGCGCACCGCCCCAGAGTGAAAGCTCTCTGGCTTTCACACTTGGGTGGATTAAAAGGCGCTTTTTAAGGCGCTTTACAGGTGCTATTTTTAGCACAAAAATGCCTGAAAAGCTCCCCAGTGTTAAAGGGGTCTATGGGGACGCAATGGTTGTATCAACACAGCCACAGGTCCAAATTTGACAGGTGTGCAATTGTAGGGGAGTGGTCTTGAATTCACACTTTGTTTGGGGCCGTACACCTGCACTCACACACCTGTCACCCATAAAAAAATCACTGATTCACAGTGCCTTTGCAAATGAGCCCCAATACCTCATTCACACCCAGAGCGTTATTTATTTTTCAATACACTTTTAGCTTTTAGATTTAGTAGGACTTTTGTTATGTTTATGTTCACTAATGATTTTATTGTATTTTTAGCCTAAGTATCATTTAATATTTTTGAAAGGGGGCCCTCTCAGGTAGACTGTACAGGGCCCCGTGATTTCTAACAGCAGCCTGCCTGTAGAAGACAAGGGCACGTATTTGCTAATGAAATTCTAGCAGCAGGTCTGGTAGCTGAAACCTGTGATGTACAACTTGTACACTTTACCAATGCAATTTTCTCATAATTTAAATTCATAATTTTGTATTGATTATCATATGTCACAGAATGTGTTCCCCAGTAGCTGGGTTAACAAGCAACATTTGTTCATACATATGTTATTGATACAATCCAAAAAAAGGCAAACATTAGCAGACATTTATTAACATACATGTCATTCTCAAGGATTGTAGACAAAAGACTGTGGGATGTTAACTCTTCAGTTGTCTAGCAAAATGCTTTTGAATTATAGAAATAAGTTGTTGCTAAAGGCTGAGAATGCTAATCTCTTGGAATCAGAATTCCTATGTACTAAAAAATGTTTTCTAGGAAATCATGTAGCATTATTGTTATTATGGCATGTAACCCAGGTATTTAAATAATACATTTTCATTTTCATTCCGCATTTTCCAAAAATGTTTGGTCTTCAAAAGCCTCACCATGCTTTTTAGAAGATACCTTTGCAAAACGTGATAATTTTGGGGGTGTTTATACTGTTCAGGTATTCCAGGGCCTCCAACAATGTGATAAGTAGTCAGGAACTGACCCTAGAATGCCTGAAGGTGCTCCTTGGAGCTTGGGCCCCTCTATGTGACTAGGCTGGGCACTTAAAGAATTAACATATTCAGGTTGAATAGGAAGAACCAAGGAAACAGTCTTCTAGCTACATCAGCTGGAGGTTTATGCGAGCAGATGAACTGGCTAGGTTCAGGGTTAAATGGAAGGCAGGGACTGGGAGATGTCATGTAACACAAAGGAAATAACAGGATCAGACATGATGTCAGGGATTGACATGGATCTGCATCAGTGGTTGACATGATTAAAAGTGGACTTATATTGTGGAACTTTTTTTTTCATTACCAGAAGTGTCGAAAACCGTGTGCGCCTTTTTTTCCTACTGTTTACTTTTTTTTTTGTGAATGAATAGGGGTAATAAATACCTCATATTCATTCACATAGTGGAGTCTGTATCTGGAGGCCCCACTATTGTAAAATTAAGTATTCCAAATTATGAAAAGTTCTCTGCTCACAGATCTCCACAACTGCTGGGCCAGGCTTGGGGGAACATTCCATTGTTCTCATGAACATGGGGGCAAGGTGCTTTGCCAGGGAGGTCTTCTCTGACAAGGTACCCCCACCAGTTGAGGGCATGTGGTCTGGTATGGTTCAGGAGTGGGGGGTGTATGCTTGTAACCCCCCTTTCCTGGCCTGCCAGGCTGCATGTTTGGGTTCTGGTGTTATATCAACATGTAACATCCTTTATTTTACAGGAAAAATATTTTCCATAGAATTAAAATGCAGAACTAGTAAATGCTTCCCTCATGTGCAATCTGTACTTTGCAGTCTACATCTGAAGGCAAAATAGTTAATTTTTTTCTTAATGTCATTTTTCTGCCTCATTTATCCCACCTTAGTAAAGCATTTTCTATTTAAAGCTGTTTAAAGTTAATTATATCCTAATATGATTTAGAATCAGTGCCTAGAAACATTTCAGATCTTTTACCTAAAGCTTACAAATCCGAATCTAATCTGGTCATCAGGTCTATGAGAAACCCTGCCATTTCTGCTGCTTACTGATATAATGAACAAAGTGTAGCCCCACTGCTGACTCTTGCAGTGATTATTGGGAAATACAAATAATAAATATAAAATTAATGATTGAATAGGAAACCACTGAAAGCAAAACAAAAATAGTTCATTTATTTCTGTTTCTATTTATTTAATTGCTATGTATGTAATTAGCAAATAGCAGTTATGTAATTAGCAAATAGCAGTTATTTTTATTTTTTAAATCAAGAAAAAAAATTGTTCTTTGTTAATGATGATCAATACCCAGCTGTGATGTTCACTCCAATCCTACATATTTTAAGCAGTTATAACAACACTGTTAAAACTGTGGTGTTTTCCTTAGTTTCAATATATTTTTGTACCCAAAGGTCATTGAAACCTAGATGCCAGGCCAAATTTTATAGTGTCAATACGCGTTGGATAACTTGACTATATTTTAAGGGCCATATAAAAATGTACTTTGGTACATTTTAATAAAAAGCATGTTCTGTATTTTTTTGTTTTTTATTATAGGCTAAAAATGGGCAAAAATGTTCCCAAAAATGTAATAAAAGTTTTTCAATAATATAATTATAGCAGGCAACTGTAATATTAAATAAAGGAATAATGCTTTGCAGAATCCTAGTTTAGGGCATCGCCAAGGATGTTATCTAAAGGATTTGTGTATTTTAAATCTTGCCCTTTTAAAGACCCTGTTCCTGCTGAATGATGTTTAATAACATCGTTTGCATTGGTACATGTCCCTTGTGGCATTACCCAGCTACCCATGACCCCTTTTTTACACAAGTTTGCAAACTGGCCTTAAAAAAGGCCAGAAGAAAACAGAAACGAGTGGACAAGAACTCACTGAAAAGCAAATATGTACTAAAATAATACACACTGAAAAACAAATGCAAGCTGACTAACGCACTGAAAACCAGATACGAACCCACTAGCACAAACTGAATGAGCAGAAGGAGCCCAAAGGGTGGCGCACTGGCTATTGAACTTCCCTTTTCTAGTGCTGTTGTACTTGATGAACGTCACCGCGTTCTTGACTCGGGTTTGTCGCAATGTTCAGATTTAACTTATTTTCTCATGTGTACCTGAGCTCCTGAGAATTTAACTTTGCCTGGTTTTCTCTTGAGGACTAGGGATTAGCCGAACACCCCCGGTCCGGTTTGCAGCAGAACATGCGAACAGGCAAAAAATTTGTTCGAACATGCGAACACTGTTAAAGTCTATGGGGCACAAACATGAAAAATCAAAAGTGCTAATTTTAAAGGCTTATATGCAAGTTATTGCCATAAAAAGTGTTTGGGGACCCGGGTCCTGCCCCAGGGGACATGTATCAACACAAAAAAGAGTTTTAAAAACAGCCGTTTTTTCAGGAGCAGTGAGTTTAATAATGCTTAAAGTAAACAAAAATGAAATATTCCTTTAAATATCGTTCCAGGGGGGTGTCCTTAGTATGCCTGTAAAGTAGCTAATCTTTCCCATGTTTATAATAGTGCCACAGCAAAATGATATTTTTAAAGAAAAAAATGTCATTTAAAACTGCTCGCGACTGTAATGTATTGACGGATCCCGGCAATATAAATAAAAATACCCCCCCAAAAAATGTTGTGGATGTCACCCCCAAAATTCATACCAGGCCCTTCAGGTCTGGTGTGGATACTAAGGGAACCCTGCACCCAAATTTTTTAAAAAATTCATACCAGGCCCTTCAGGTCTGGTGTGGATACTAAGGGAACCCTGCACCCAAATTTTTTAAAAAATGGCGAGGGGGTCCCCCAGGCACTATATACTCTGAACAGCAGTATATATACTATACGCTCTGCCCTATATACTCTGCAGAAAATTGGGCCTTAGGTGTTGGTGGTACCAGAACACTGTAAGCCCTCACAGTTACTCTTGTTGGGTGCAGGAATGGACTCTGCTGTGAAATATTATATCAAGAATTGAAATTACATGCCCCTGTTAAACAGGGGCAGAAAAATTGGGCCTCTGGTTTTGGTGGTGCCAGAACACTGTAAGCCCTCACAGATACTCTTGTTGGGTGGAAGAACGGGCCCTGCTGTGAAATATTATATCAAAAAATGTAATTACATGCCCTTGTTAAACAGGGGCAGAAAAATTGGGCCTTGGGTGGTGGTGGTGGTGCCACAACACTGTAATCCTTCACAGATACTCTTGTTGGGCACAGGAACAGGCCCTACTGTGAAATATTATATCAAAAATTGTAATTACATGCCTGTCACGTACCTGGGTGGAGACTGAAATGACGAGGTTCGCCTCTCTTGTATCTCCAGCCCAGGTCCCACTGGAAGTGGAACAGAGGGAACCGAGGGCCAGGAGGAACATGAGTGCCTGCAGATGTGGACCCGGAGACTTGTAGCAGAGGATGCGTTCTTGGAAGAGCAGGAGAACCGTCAGATCAGGGTAGGTAGTGAAGCATGAAGGATCAGCTGGGATTGAAGAGGCACTCCTCTGGAACAGTGGTACTGGAATGTCAGGTGATGTAACATTCCTGGTAGACTTGCAACAAGAGGTTGCAGCGGGTCACAGGACTGTAGTTGCAGACACTCGGAGAATGATGAGGAGCAACACAGGAAGCAAGAGCAGGGTCTCAAGGATAGCCTGGTCCGGTAACAGGCGGACAGCAAGGTACAAGGCAGCGGGCAGAAGCAGGGTCACAAGGATAGCTGGATCTGGTAACAGGTGGACAGCACAGTACAAGGCAGCAGGCAGAAGGAGGGTCCAATGGGAAGCAAGGATCAGAAACCGGTAATCGGAACAGGAACAGGTTCCAGAAGCAGGGTCAAGGCAAGCCAGGTTCGTCAACAGGCATCAGGCAGGATTCAGATATCAAGGAACAGCTGAAGACCAGTCAGCAATGGTCTGGGGTTAGAGCACTTCCTTAAGTAGGCCATCTGGTGCCAATTGGCGTTATGGGTGCGCTCCTGCGCATGCACACAGTTCGCCGTGCATGCGCATTGATGCATCCCAGGCATCTGCGGACGCCCGTGCGTGCATGCATGCGCACGAGTGCACACCAGACGGGAACTAATAGTTCTCTTACAATGCCCCTGTTAAACGGGAGCAGAAAAATTGGGCCTTGGATGGTGGTGGTGGTGGTACCCTAAACCAGTAATATTGTTGGAAGCTAGTATCATCAAGATTGAGGAAGAATAGGATAGTCAGCATAGGCAGTGTTCAAGGAATCCCACATCCATAGCAAATTTAATCATTTACATCAGAATCAGGTGCTTGATAGCTGCTGATCCAAGACTGATTCATTTTTATGAATGTGAGCCTATCAACGGAGTCTGTGGACAGGCGCACTCTTTGATCTGTTACAAACCCTCCAGCAGCACTGAATGTGCATTCAGAAAGTAAGCTGGATGCAGGACAGACCAGTAGCTTAATTTGGTCGACCAAAGAAGCTAAGTGCACATGCTCAGCCTCATATCCAGAGGTTGTCTTTGGGAAATAGACGTATGAGTGCTGCGAGAATTGCTGCAGAGGTTGAAGGGGTGGGGGGTCAGCCTGTCAGATCTCAGACCATATGCCGCACACTGCTTCAAATTAGTCTGCATGGCTGTCGTCCCAGAAGGAAGCCTCTTCTAAAGATGATGCACAAGAAAGCCCGCAAACAGTTTGCTGAAGACAAGCAGACTAAGGACATGGATTACTGGGACCATATCCAGTGGTCTGATGAGACCAAGATAAAATTATTTGGTTCAGATGGTGTCAAGCGTGTGTGGCGGCAACCAGGTGAGGAGTACAAAGACAAGTATGTCTTGCCTACAGTCAAGTATGGTGGTGGGAGTGTCATGGTCTGGGGCTGCATGAGTGCTGCCGCCACTGGGGAGCTATAGTTTATGGAGGGAACCATGAATGGCAACATGTACTGGGACATACTGAAGAAGAGCATGATCCCCTCCCTACGGAGACTGGGCCGCAAGGCAGTATTCCAACATGATAATGACCCCAAGCACACCTCCAAGACGACCACTGCCTTGCTAAAGAAGCTGAGGGTAAAGGTGATGGACTGGCCAAGTATGTCTCAAGACTTAAACCCTATTGAGCATCTGTGGGGTATCCTCAAACTGAAGGTGGAGGAGCGCAAGGTTTCTAACATCCACCAGCTCCATGATGTCCTCATGGAGGAGTGGAAGAGGACTTCAGTGGTAACCTGTGAAGCTCTGGTGTACTCCATGCGCAAGAGGGTTAAGGCAGTGCTGGAAAATAATGGTGGCCATACAAAATATTGACACTTTGGGCCCAATTTGGACATTTTCACTTAGGGGTGTACTCACTTTTGTTGTCAGCTCTTTATGTAAAGCAAGAATTCTTTTTTTCAGATCCTCAGAGAGTTCTTTGTCATGAGGTGCCATGTTGAACTTCCAGTGACCAGTATGAGAGAGTAAGAGCGATAACACCAAATGTAACACACCTGCTCCCCATTCACACGTGAGAGCTTGTAACACTAATGAGTCGCATGACACTGGGGAGGGAAAATGGCTAATTGGGCCCAATTTGGACATTTTCACTTAGGGGTGTACTCACTTTTGTTGCCAGCGGTTTAAACATTAATGGCTGTGTGTTGAGTTATTTTGAGTGGACAGCAAATTTACACTGTTATGCAAGCTGTACACTCACTACTTTACATTGTAGCAAAGTGTAATTTCTTCAGTGTTGTCACATGAAAAGATATAATAAAATATTTACAAAAATGTGAGGGGTGTACTCACTTTTGTGAGATACTGTGACGATCCAGGGTGATTAAGCTCTAGTGGTGCATCTGAGTTGAAGAAATCGTGTCAGTCCCGACTGTATTTTCAAGGGCATGGCAGCCCATTTTTATTCAAAAGAAACAAAGTACAAAAATAAACATCAGATTCCCTCGCAGGGGTATTCAGCATTACAGTCCTGCTTCAGAACCAGCATTCAGCCTTCCTGGCTAAAACACAGCACTCCTGCTTAGGCCTTACACCTTAAGCCTTGCTCTGTCTTCCCCAAACCCAACATTCAGCACCTCTGTGCTTGCAACTTCATGCTGCACTGGCTCCCTCCTGATTCCTAGGCCAGACCTCCTTTCTGCCGGGCAGAGCTATCTCTAATGCCGTGTATACACGATCGCACATTCCGACAAAAAAATCCATGTTTTTTTTCCGACTGATGTTGGCTCAAACTTGTCTTGCATACACACGGTCACGCAAATCTTGTCGGAAATTCCGAACGTCAAGAACGCGGTGACGTTCATCAAGTACAACAGCACTAGAAAAGGGAAGTTCAATAGCCAGTGCGCCACCCTTTGGGCTCCTTCTGCTCATTCAGTTTGTGCTAGTGGGTTCGTATCTGGTTTTCAGTGCGTTAGTCAGCTCGCATTTGTTTTTCAGTGTGTATTATTTTAGTACATATTTGCTTTTCAGTGAGTTCTTGTCCACTCGTTTCTGATTTTCAGCTTGCTCTTCTCAGGCCTTTCTGATTTTCAGTGCGTTCTGTTAGTTCGTTCTGACCAGCTGACCATTTTGAAGCCATACGTACTCATCGTAGAGTTCGTGCTGTGCAGGGGTTTGGTGTTTGGGTTCTTACTTTGACCCAAGCCCAGTCTATGATTGGGGCAGGGAGGAGTTCATGGACGAAGAATTGGTTGCTCTAGCGTGACCAATTCTCTCACATGCCTTTGTTGTGGGAGATCTGTAAGAATAATCCTGATGATTATCCTGATGACGGACCCCGTTTTTCACTGTTTGTTGTTTTTGCTGTCCCCTTATATTAGCAAGCATGCGGCAAGCCATCACTCCCGAGCAGAGGCTAGTCGCCATGTTGCGGTACTTGGCAATGGGGAGAAGTCTGCAGAACATCAAGTTCTTGACAGGCATCTCCCCCCAGGCTCTGGAGATCATAATTCCAGAGACCTGTTCTGCCATCATTCAGGTCCTGCAGAAGGACTATATTAGGGTAACTTTTCTCCTTTAACATCACATTCTATGTATTTAATGTTTGCTAATGTATTGTATTTCTTTCATCATTCCCTAATTACCATGATTGTAATAGGCTGTGAATGTCCCCTTTGTTCTCATGCATGCTTGAATTTTTTAAACTTCTTTTTTTGTCCTTCATGCATATTTGCCTTCACTAACCTCCACAGCATGCTATCCTGGGCCCATACACACCTAGACTAGTCACTTGACAATGTATTTTGTCAGCTGCATAGTAGTGCTTTACCCTAAAACCCCCTAAAATATGTACAAATGTTATTTGTGTCCTTAAAGTCATGCAGTGACAGAGGCTTTTTTGGGGTCACAAAATCAGTTGGAACCCTCCCTCCCCCCAACCGCTAAGTCAACCAATACCAATCCTCTATCTGCTGAAATGGTACTGTTTAAAGTCTTGTTTTGCTATTATCTTGATAGGTAATTGCAGAATGTAAAAAAATGCTTCAATTTGTACACTGTCTATTTATATTTTTGGCCAAAGTAAAACACATGATTTATGCATTCAGTTCTCAATGAAGTGGAGAGGGTTACCTGTCCCAAACATACCCCCCATTTTTTTATAATGGGCCATCAGAGAGGGTGAGGAATCTGATAAGTAGACCTTATATTTTTGTCTTTAAATACTCCTTAAAATACATGTTATACTGATGTTGGCCAAGAATGTTTGTGTCTACTCTGTTTGCAATGTTTATGTGCAAAATTACTAAGTTCTTTTCTTGTTTGACTCCACAGTTTCCTTCAATGCCACAGGAATGGCAGACTGTTGCTTCCCAATTTGCCCAGCAGTGGGACTTTCCCAACTGCGGTGGGGCAATTGATGGGAAACACGTCCACATCGTGCCACCCCCCCAACTCGGGGTCATACTATTATAATTACAAAGGGTTTAATAGTATTGTGATGTTGGCGGTGGTGTCGGCGACATATGAGTTTCTCTATGTGGATGTGGGGAAGAATGGCCGGATGTCGGATGGTGGAGTCATCACCCAGACAGAGTTCTACACATGGCTCCAGAATGGTGGCTTGGGATTGCCACCTGCTGAAGAGAATGTGGAAGGACTCCCATTTGTCTTTGTCGCTGATGAAGCGTTTGGGCTGGGTGATCACCTGATGCGGCCGTTCCGGATGAGGACCCTCACCCCGGACCAGAGGGTTTTTAACAACCAGCTGGCCAGAGCCAGAAGAGTGGTTGAGAATGCTTTTGGGATAATGGCCATCCAGTTTCGCCTATTCCTTCCGGCAATCAACATGGAGAAATATAAACTTAACCATATAATCCTTGCATGCTGCATTCTCCACAACTAGTTAAGGAGAAATCCAATGAACTATATTGCCTCAGTTGGACCTGAGGCCGGACTTAACGAACAAACCCTGATGGCGCTTGAAGCTGGCCATCCTGGCTTGCCCCTCCAAAGTGCCCGCGAGGTCCGTAACAAATATATGGAGTACTTTGCGGGTAGGGTGGGCATTAATATGCCAGAAAATCTTTCATATACATTTAAAAAATTATTTTTTTAGTTAAACTGAAATAAGATTTCCTTTGATTTACTGCTTGTGTTTCTTTTAGCTGTCTCCTGTTACCCAATGGGCTTTTTTTTTTGGACATTTTCTTCAATAGTGCAAACGTAATTTATTTGATAAATGAGGTGACAATCTCTTCTTCAGCAAACTATTATTATGTTGTGGGTCTGCTACACACACACCTTGTTTTTGTTGTTGATGTACGTAATGCATTACTGTTAAAAATATACATAATTTTCCGCAAAATGAATGAATTTTGGTGAGTCACGAAAATGGCATGATTGTGGCAAATTAAAAAACACTGTGGGAGTTATTTACTAAAGGAGAATCCACTTTGCACTCCAAGTGCACTGCAAAAGTACACTTGAAACTTGTAGCACAAAGTGAATTTGCCTTTAGTAAATAACACCCATTTCAGTGTAAAAACCAACTTAGTCCAAAAATGATATTGAGTATTGAAAGAAGAAGCCACACATTGTTGAGTAGAAAACGTTTTACTCTGTGCACATTCACATGTGCATTAGAAAATGGTTTTTGAACAAACCAACATATTTTAGTAATAACTTTTTTGTTTTTGACAGTACAAATAGCCTTTTTTGTGTTAGAACAGGTATGTTTAAAACCAGAAAACAATACACAGCTCAGGAACTTACAAAGTTCAACTTTGACAAAGTGAAGGCAATATCATACATTAGTATGTCCAAACTGTGTTGATATTGCCTTCATCAGATGGGGTGATGTCACCCCTGTGAAAGCCAAATTTTGAAGAAGCACACAAATTGAGAGTCAAAATGGCGATTTCACTCCTGATCCCATGCCTAATGTTAACATGTGCTAGCTCCCGTCATGGGAGATCAATGGATGTGTTTCGGGGGTGCAACCCCTTCCTCTCATCTACTTCAGTTGCGAGGAAGGGGTTGCACCCCCAAAATGCGTACCTTGATATCCCGTGATGGCAGATAGCACATGTTGACACACTGTGTGCATCTTCAAAGTTTGGCTTTCTAAAAAAAATTTAAAATGTGTGAAAATAATAAAAATACAAACAAACTAGAAGAATTTTGGGGTGTTTTACATTCTGCCTAAAACATCAATGGTGTTTTTGAGTCTTTTTTCCACATCATTGATGTCTTCCTTGATCTTCTGTAAATCATGATTGCACACCATGATCTCCCGGATCAGGATGTGTGCACTTGTGCTTGTGAAATGAGATTCTTCTTTCACAACATCCACATCACCTAAAATAAAAAAAACACACCATGTATTATAAATATGCAGGTATCCATCTATTACCTGAAGCTGTGGTCTCAGGTAACAGTGACCTGTTGTAGTCACTATTTCGCCCACTTCATAAACCTCTCCTTCCTCCACATGTTCTGGTTGTGCTGTGGGGATTTGCTTTTCTTTAGGAGGTGGGGGGTCCCTAGTGTCCTCAGATGACCCAAGTCTTTTCTCCCCTATGTGAATAAAAAAAAGTATACTTAGCACACAGATATTTGAGGCCAGAAAACGTAATATGAAACATTGCTTGGAAGTGTCGAACAATTGTCTTTTTTGGCAGAGTTCCAAGCTGAAGACATTATTTTTTTCCTTAATAAAGCTGGAATACTTACCTTTTTTGTACAATTTTCACACATGGAGACACTCCTAATATCCACTGGAGCACCTGTGTGGGACACCTTAAAAAGAGGGTTCTGGTGTCCCACACTAGTGCTCCTGCGTCCAGATGTGTAAACAGCTGCTGAGTGTCCTCTCCTTACACTGAATCAAGTTTGCATTTCATTCTAGTTACAAGCCCATCTAGACAACAATGTAATAAACTTCTTTTAATACAAATAGGCCTGAACAAATGTAGGTAACCTGCATCTGTCAAAAACATTGTATTAGTGGGCGAACTAACAATGTTTACTATGAACGATTGCTGTGCCCACGAACCTGAAACTTGCCATTTTAAACTGTACAACATTAAAGAAAAGCACATGGAGCAACATGCAAGTAATAATAATAATAATAATAATAATAATAATAATAATAATAGGAACACAGGTCAAATACTTACTTTTTTGAAGAACTCTCTTGATCTTTCTGTACCGATTGTGCTCTCTCAATTTCAGGTCTGACCATCCTTTTCTCAATTGATCCTTGGATCGTTGTGCACCAAAATTCCTGGGCAGACTTCTCACAACTTTAGTCATGGTCTTGGCCTTTCTCTCATTTGGGTTTGGGTAAGGTCCATGCTTCCCATCATAGTTGGCCCTCTTCAAGATGTCCACCATCTCCACCATCTCTAAAGGACATATTTGAGGCCTTAAATCTCCTCCAGGATCGGGAAATTCGTGGCTCCGGCCTTTCATCATTGCTGCTGTCTACATGCACTTGCTCTTTCTCCGCCATGTGCTCTTCCACTGTGCTGAAAGACAAGGTGCGTGGAATAGACTAGAAAGAACGTCAGGGGCGGGTGGAGTTTCACGCATGCGCAGTGTATATAAAGCGTAACACGCGTGCCTCGTACGTACGATCTGTGATCGGAAGAAGGAGTAGTGGAAGCGCCAAACGTAATAACGAAGGTACAGTTTGAACTTGGTGCATCAGTGGCCTATACTGCTTCGAGATTGAGGCCTATATTAGGACAAGATTAGAAGAGTTTAGCCTGACATTAGGGTTTGTCATGTGTTGTGTCTTGCAGAGAAAATGGATCCATTCAATGATAGGGAATTTCTAGCAAAATTAATTGACATGTTCAGGGAGCTGTCCTGTCTGTGGCAGGTGAACCACCCATTTTTTAATAAGCTAAGAAAGAGGAAGGCAGCGCTGGAAAAACTGCTTGAATTTGTGAAGCTGATGATACCCACGGCAGACATCACCTATTTGAAGGCCAAAATTGGTGGCATGAGGAGTACTTATCTTAGGGAGCGAAAAAAGGTCCAGAATTCACAGAGATCAGGAGCAGCACATGACGTTTATGTCCCCAGGCTGTGGTAATATGACAGACTGCATTTTCTGTCAGACCAGAGTGAACCCAGGTCTGCACTCTCCACTTTTCAAGGCTTCCTTCCACCTCAGCTGAGGCTTCCGATGTCCAACCTGGGCCTTCCACCCAGGAAGATGTGGAGGAGCCGGTCTTGAGTCAGGTAGAGCATTGTTCAACATATTTCTTGTCATAAAATTAATGATGTTAACTAGATGTTATTATTGATCACTAATTGCTGATTTAACAAAGTGGTTTACATATCAATAGACAGTAGGGATGAGCTTTGAGTTCGAGTCAAACTCATCTTTGACTTGAACATTGGCTGTTCGCCAGTTCGCCGAACAGCGAACAATTTGGGGTGTTTGCGGCAAATTCGAAAGCCGCGGAACACCCTTTAAAAGTCTATGGGAGAAATCAAAAGTGCTAATTTTAAAGGCTTATATGCATGGTATTGTCAAAAAAAGTGTTTGGGGACCTGGGTCCTGCCCCAGGGGACATGGATCAATGCAAAAAATGTTTTTAAAAAAGGACGTTTTTTTGGGAGCAGTGATTTGAATAATGCTTAAAGTGAAACAATAAAAAAGTGTAATATTCTTTTAAATTTCGTACCTGGGGGTGTCTATAATATGCCTGTAAAGGGGCGCATGTTTCCCGTGTTTAGAACAGTCTGACAGCAAAATGACATTTCAAAGGTAAAAAAGTCATTTAAAACTACTCGCGGCTATTAATCAATTGCCGGTCCGACAATACACATAAAAGTTCATTGATAAAAACGGCATGGGAATTCCCCACAGGGGAACCCCGAACCAAAATGTAAAAAAAAAAAAAAAAATGACGTGGGGGGTCCCCCTAATTTCCATACCAGGCCCTTCAGGTCTGGTATGGATTTTAAGGGGAATCCCGTGCCAAAATTAAAAAAAAAAAATGGCGTGGCGTCCCCCCAAAAATCCATACCAGACCCTTATCCGAGCACACAACCTGGCAGGCCGCAGGAAAAGAGGGGGGACGAGAGAGCGGCCCCCCTCCTGAACCTCATCCCCAAAACCCTTGCCTGGTGGTTGTGGGGGTCTGCGGGCGGGGGGCTTATCGGAACCTGGAAGCCCCCTTTAACAAGGGGACCCCCAGATCCTGGCCCTCCCCCCTGTGTGAAATGGTAAGGGGGTACAAAAGTAAGCCTACCATTTCACAAAAAGACTGTCAAAAATGTTAAAAATCACAAGAGACAGTTTTTGACAATTCTTTTATTTAAATGCTTCTTCTATCTTCTATCTTCCTTTGGTTTCTTCCTCCATCTTCTTCTTCTGGTTCTTCCTCCGGTGTTCTCATCCGGCATTTTCCTCCGCGGCATCTTCTTCCCTTCTTCCTCTCGGGCTGCTCCGCATCAACCATGATGGGAGGCTCCCGTTGTGTGGTGCTTCTCGTCTTCTGACGGTTCTTAAATAATGGAGGGCGGGGCCCCCCTCTGACATCACGGGAAATGCCACAGGGAAGTCCCCGTCAAGTCCCCGTGTGTCAGAGGGCGGCGGGGTCACCGGATGGCCCCGCCCTCCATTATTTAAGAATCTCCAGAAGACGAGAAGCGTCACACAGCGGGAGCCTCCCATCATGGATGCGGAGCGGCCCGAGAAGAGGGGAAGAAGACGCCGTGGAGGAAGATGCCGGACGAGAACACCGGAGGAAGAACCAGAAGAACCAGAAGAATTAGAAGATGGAGGAAGAAACCGAAGGAGGATAGAAGATAGAAGAAAGAAGAAGCATTTAAATAAAGGAATTGTCAAAAACTGTCTCTTGTCTTTTTTAACATTTTAGACA
The DNA here is from genome assembly GCF_042186555.1 of Aquarana catesbeiana. Classification (NCBI taxonomy): domain Eukaryota; kingdom Metazoa; phylum Chordata; class Amphibia; order Anura; family Ranidae; genus Aquarana; species Aquarana catesbeiana. The sequence goes on from NC_133326.1 coordinate 37,430,128, forward strand.
GTTTTTTTGTGAAATGGTAGGGGTACTTTTGTACCCCCTTACCATTTCACACAGGGGGAGGGCCGGGATCTGGGTGTCCCCTTGTTAAAGGGGGCTTCCAGATTACGATAAGCCCCCCCGCCCGCAGACCCCCACAACCACCGGGCAAGAGTTGTGGGGATGAGGCCCTTGTCCCCATCAACATGGAGACAAGGTGTTTTGGGGGGCTACCCCAAAGCACCCTCCCAATGTTGAGGGCATGTGGCCTGGTACGGTTCAGGAGGGGGGGCACTCTCTTGTCCCCCCTCTTTTCCTGCGGCCTGCCAGGTTGCTTGCTCGGATAAGGTTCTGTATGGATTTTTGGGGGGACCCCATGCCATTTTTCTTTAATTTTGGTGCGGGGTTCCCCTTAAAATGCATACTAGACCTGAAGGGTCTGGTATAGCTAGAGGGGGACCCCACGCCATTTTTTTTTTATTTTGGCCGGGGTTCCCCTTAATATCCATACCAGACCTGAAGGGCCTTGTATGGAATTTAGAGGGACCCCTAAATTCCATACAAATTCCATAAAATTTTTAATTTTGGTTCGGGGTTCCCCTGTGGGGAATTCCCATGCCGTTTTTATCAATTAACTTTTATGTGTATTGTCGGACTGGCAATTCATTAATAGCCGCGAGTAGTTTTAAATGACTTTTTTTCCTTTGAAATGCCATTTTGCTGTAAGACTAGTTCTAAACATGCATACTATAGACACCCCCCCCCAGGTACGAAATTGAAAGGAATATTACACTTTTATTGTTTCACTTTAAGCATTATTAAAATCACTGCTCCTGAAAAAACGTCCGTTTTTAAAACTTTTTTTTCATTGATCCATGTCCCCTGGGGCAGGACCCAGGTTCCCGAACACTTTTTATGACAATAACTTGCATATAAGCCTTTAAAATTAGCACTTTTGATTATTCATGTTCGTGTCCCATAGACTTTAATGGTGTTCGTCCAAATTTTTTGCCTGTCCGCATGTTCTGCGATGTTCGTCCGAATTTTTTGCCTGTTCGCATGTTCTGGTGCGAACCGAACAGGGGGGTGTTCGGCTCATCCCTAACAGACAGTAGTGGCCAAAAAGGATTGGGACAAGAATGAAAAATGCTGGGCTCAGAATGATAGTCTTTTCTATTTGTTAACATTCAATTTGCAACAGTCATGAGCTGAAAATTGTGTGTGATTGATGACCAAAAAACTCAAACTATGTCCCTTTTTCATACACAAGAAAGCCTCAGCCAGGAGGTGGGGGGGTAAGTGGCAGCCAGGAGATCCTCCTCCACCTCCTGCCACAATTCCAACAACAGAGCCACAGCCTGGAAGGAAGCATCTAAGGAAGACAAGAGTGTGATGGCCTGAGTTCAGTCTGGTCTGGCAAAAGATGTAGGCTGTTGTATGACATCTGCTGTTGTTCCTGATCTCTTGGACTCCTGGACCGGATTGTGTTCACTATTATATGGACTCCTTAGGCCACCAATTTTGCCTGTAAAATAGTTTTGACGTGTGCCCTGGGGTACAAAGGCTTCGCAAATTTCACCAGTTTGTCCAGCGTTGCCTTCCTCTTTAATTTTGTTATGACCCATAATATATATTACATTATACATTAGACTGACTATATATAATATTATATATATATATATATATATATATATATATATATATATATATATATATATATTCTCAAATAAACTGCCACTAACTGAATAACCTGCCTGCTTAATCTAACTCAAGCGCTCTGTCCATGCCAACACTACACACGGCTGCTCTGTAAGCAGCCTTATATAGCAGGGGTCCCCAACCCCCGGGCCGCGACCCACTTCCAGGCCGTGGCCTTTCTGCAGCGGGGCCGCAGGACAGGTGCGGCATGAGAGCCAGGTGTGCGGCATGTTGGAGCCAGGTGGGCGGGCGGCATGTCAGAGCCAGGCATGCGACATGCTGGAGCCAGGCAGGTGGGCGGCATGTCAGAGCCGGGCGGGCGGGATATCAGAGCTAGGCGGGTGGGCGGGCGGCATGAAAGAGCCGGTGTTCTGTCAAAATAGCGGGGTGGATGAGAGAAGCGTGTGGGCGGAGGAGACAAGCGGGTGGTGAGAGATGACATCATCTCTCTCTGCCCGCCCTGCATCACCGCTCTTCTGCCCTCACAGCCCAGGCTCTTCAATGTTGGAGGTGCAGCAAAGAGCAGAGATGACATCATCTCTCACCCCCCTCCCTGCATCTCACTCTCCTTCCCTCAGAACTAACCTCTGTACTAAATGGACCAGTGCTGCGACCAATGCAGTGGCAATACACATCTGGTGGCACTGGCACGCGACGTGGCAAGTGGCAATCCACATCTGGTGGCAGACGACATGGCAACTGACAATCCACATCTGGTGGCAGGCGACATGGCAAGTGACAATCCACATCTGGTGGCACTGGCAGGCGATATGGCAAGTGACAATCCACATCTAGTGGCACTGGCAGGCGACGTGGCAAGTGACAATCCACATCTGGTGGCACTGGCAGGTGACGTGGCAAGTGACAATCCACACCTGGTGGCAATGGCAGGTGACGTAGCAAGTGACAATCCACATCTGGTGGCACTGGCAGGCGATGTGGCAAGTGACAATCCACATCTGGTGGCAGGCAACATGGCAAGTGACAAGCTGCATGTGGTGGCAGGCGACACTCCCAGGGCTCCCACTGATTCTGCCTTATGGTGAGTTGAACTGTTGAACTATTTCATAGTATATTACAATGTAACAATATAAATAATGCGCTTCAAATCATCCTGACACCATAAAAACCATGGTGCCGGGATAATTGAAGCATCAACACCAGCCATTGCCCCGATAAATTGCCTGCGAAAAATCCCCCCCCCAGGTCTTGGCACAATCTTCTTCCAAGCAGCCGGTCCCTGATGCCAAAAAGGTTTGGGACCACTGTTATATAGTGTGGCGCGTGGACTTAGTCCCCGAGCCATGATTGGCCAAAAGCACCCTGCCTTTGGCCAATTATGGCTCTCTCAGCAGAGCTCACTGTGATTGGCCAGTCATCATACAGCAATGCGCTGCGATCTCGCAGTGCATTATGGGGCATTCCACGGTGCTCGAATTTTCCGCTAACGCCCCATAATGTTTGCTCTTCGCGAACATATTCGAAAAACTTTTGTCTGGCCCATAACATAGATTTAGATATCTTATTCACGTTGAATGATTTCCGAATTGAAGTTACCACTCTCAGTCGTTCCACCGTGGGGAATTCAAGTAGGTGCACCTCTGCAGTTCTTAACTGAATGAGAAGGTCAGCTTTTAGTTTCAAGGAATCTCATTTAAGTCAGGAACCTGCAGATATGCACTCACCCCTGAAAAAAACCTTATGGGCTTCCCACAGGGTGGAAGTTTCCGCAACCGATCCCTCATTCAGTTGAAAAAAATCAGTTTTTGTTGCAATGGAGTCTGAATCATTGAGTTCTTGAGTAGAGACTCATTAAGACGCCAATGACAAGTCTTGGGGGTTGAAACAGTCACTATTTATTTATTTATTTCAGGTATTTATATAGCGCCGTCACTTTACGCAGCGCTTTACATATACATTGTACATTCACATCAGTCCCTACCCTCAAGGAGCTTACAATCTAAGGTCCCTAACTTACATTAATACTTACTAGGGACAATTTAGACAGGATCCAATTAACCTACCAGCATGTCTTTGGAGTGTGGGAGGAACAAGGTCAAGTTCAACGTGTGCATGATCCGACCAAGTGATTGGAGTGATCTCAGAAGAAACAATATAAGGGAGGAGGGGGGCCGTTAAAAAAAATTAGTCCAGTCTGGAATAAAGCTTGGGGGGGGGGGATAAAATGTGTAACTTTTCTGAGTTGGATATTTCACTCTCCATGTGTCAAAAAGGTTGTATGATCTCGTCAGTTTACGAAAAGAGGCAGCTAGTTTCTGGACAGCAATTTGTGATGTGTCTTGGAATAGGGCCAGTGTATCCTTGGTTGGGACATGCACACATTGAAATCTCCACCTATGATCATGAAAGGATGAGAGTAACTTCTCAAAGACTGCCGTGAGAAAACTAATCTGTCCCACATTTGGGGCATAAATGTTAGCCAGAGTAAATTGAGTTTTCAAGTGACTACAATTCAGGAGTACACAGCGACCATGGGGATCTAGGTAGGAGGAAAGGACACGGATCGGACAGGAGGACACCGGCCTTTCCAGATGGATCGGAAGCCACATAAGCTGTGGGGAAGTGCTTGGAAGCAAATTTAAAGGATCCACCAGGTCTGAAGTAGTTCTCCTGAACCATAATCACCTCTGCATTGGAGGACCTAAATTCCTTTAAAGCTTACTATCTCTTACCAATGGAATTCAGACCCTTCACATTACAGGAGAAAATCTTTAGAGCTATAATAAATCAAATGTATAGACAGCTAGCATAGCATAGACTTTAAACGTACATCCAAATAAACATGATGCAAAATATATTGAATATTGAAACAAAGAAGCTTACAAGTTGAAATGGTACCAAAAAAAACACTAGTAACCAGAAAAAGTTCAAAAAAGACCTATAAAAAGAAAGAAATACAAAAAGGTAACAAAAAGACACAAGAAAGGGAAAAATTTGAAAAAAAAAGGTAAAAAATATTTGAAAACATGTTTTTAAAGACCCTGAAGATGAAAAAACTTCAGGGAACCCAGACAACAGCCTAGGGCTTGGGTGAGGGGCATGGCAGCCTGCAGGAATCGACGGTGGGTCCCCGTCTTTTCTAAAGAAACAGTCACCACCATTCTGTGGGGGCAAGCGATTAAGCAACTAGAAGGTTGTTAGGAGTGGCAGTCAAACCAAAGAAAACCTAAGATTCAAGGAAGTGTCACTCTTGAAAATGGAGTGGTCCATATTCACTGGACCAATGGAACGGCCAGGTTAAACATCAGCCGGCCATGGTTGTGGGTAAATTGAATTCTTGAGTGGAGAGCCTCTTCGGGTTTGGAATCTGGAGGGGTCAGCTCGTTGAGGGGTAGAGAGAGCCTTTTGCGATCTTCATTGAACAGGGGTCTAGATTTTTGCTGGAGTCGTAAGAGGCTTGGGGTTCAAAACAAAAAGCTGAAGATCCTCTTCAGGAATGGGGGGGGAGATACAGATTGCGAATGAAGGCTTTACTTTCATAAAGGTCTCTCGGTGAATATTGGACCCCATCCTTTGAGACAGACAGGCGAAAGGGGAATCCCCAGCGGTAAGGCACTTGGTGATTTTGCAGGTGGGTGGTAATAGGGCGAAAGCTACATCTTTTTGCCAAAAGTGATAGGGGGGAGATCGCTGAAAATCTGGATCTTGGCCTGCTTAAATTCAATGCAAGATTTATTACGAGTTGCGACAGTGAGGGCTTCCTTGCTTTCGTAATAATGGAAGCGGACAATAACATCTTTGAGGTTGGAGCCAGGGGGAGGTTCCCGGTCAAGGCGCCAATCTATATCCGGAATGTGGGGTGCCAAAGTAACAAACAGAAGATATGGACGCAGCTCCTTATCAGTAAACTATTCAGGCACCCCTCAAATCCGGAGGTTCTGGCGTCTTTCCCTGTTCTCCAAATCCTCCTGCTGTAACTGGAGTTGGGGAACTGTGTGCTTCATGGCAGCATTGTCTTCCTCTAGGACATGTATGTACTGGGTAAGCTCATCAAATTTGTTCTCTGAGATGTCTGTGCATTCCACCAGTTGGTCTATCTCCCCCCGTAGTTCATGTGCTATTTTACCCACCTCTTTAGCTATGTTGCGGGTCAGGTCTTGGAGTAGCGATTGTAGCTTAAAATCCAGCACAGCCATTGTACTCACAGCTGTAGTTTCTGATGGTTGGAATTGTTGGGGTCTGTAGCCCGTCGGACCGCCCGCGGTACTCGAGGCCAGGGATTGCGGCCTATATAGGAAGCGCTCCATAGCGTGGTTAGGTCTCGAGGATGGTGGCCAGATAAAACCTTGATAAATAGCTTTTTGGATTCTGATTTTGCCCATAAGCTGCCCAGGGTCTTCAGGCGATTGTTGGTGTCACTCCTGGGGCTATTGTAGCTGTGGATGCGGAACAGGAGCTGCGAACAGGGAGACAGGGACCAGAGCTCTCTTCTTACACATCTGCCATCTCACAAGCCGCGCATGTGCCTACCTTTATTTATTATTATTAAACAAGTGTGATTTAACTGTACTTCTGTCTCAGTCTGATTCATGGTTTCTGACATGGGCTCTATCTAATTCAAGCCTGTAATTAGGGATGTCAGGTATGATATCTTATATGAACGATTTAACAGTTCCCTGGCTGTCCAGAACCGATTCTAATGCGAAGGTTGTATCACCTGTTTCTATTCTCTAAATCATCTATTTTGGAAAGTGCGGCCTCAAGTTTGTTTTGAAGAGTTTGAATGCAGGTGGGTGGTAACAGGGCAAAAGCTACATCTTTTTGCCAAAGTGATAGGGGAGAGATCGCTAAAAATCTAGATCTTGGCCTGCTTAAATGCAATGCAAGATTTATTACGAGTTGCAACAGGAACCCAGACAACAGCCTGGGGCTTGGGTGAGGGGCATGGCAGCCTGAAGGAACCGACAGTGGGTCCCCATCTTTTCTAAGGAAACAGTCACCACCGTTCTGTGGGGGGCAAGTGATTAAGCAACTAGAAGGTTGTTAGGAGTGGCAGTCACTTCACTTCAAAAAAAAAAAAAAAGAAGAAAAATGATGGCGACTGACCTCCTTCTTAGGGTGATCTCCCGGCATACGGCAGACACACTGTAGTGTCCGGTGTTTGGGCAGGTCAGTCCCAGGGGTCCTGCTCCTGTTTGCTGGTGTGGGGCTTTTGGGAGGCCAGAGTGGGATGGAGCTCCCAGTTGATGCGCCTTGCCGGAAATCCCATGCATGGGCAATCCGCTATTTTTTTTTATAGTGCAAAAAATAGAAAATGTAGAGGTGATCAAATACCACCAAAATAAAGCTCTATTTGTTGGAAAAAAAGAACATCAATTTCATTTGAATACAGCGTTGCACGACCGTGCAATTGTCAGTTAAAATAACGCAGTTCCTCAAAAAAATGGTCTGGTCTTAAGGGGATAAAACTTCCCAGGGCTGAAGTGGTTAAACACTCCTGCACTTTTCCTTTGCTGGTTATATATTGATCTGACACTTATACATTGGTTACAAAATATGCAAAGCTTAGAAACATGTTACAGCAGTATCTATTATTTCTAATTGAGATATTTCAGAAAATATACTGTCTCACAAGATGGCCGCCGGCTGACCCTGCTCCACATCTATACGTGTTAAGCTAAATCAACAGGCTGCCTTAGTACTGTTGATTGGACAGAATGTGTATAGGTGAGTAGAGGTTCCGTGGTACAGTGGGAGCCATCTGTAGTGGAATGAATCTGGAGCCATCCTGTTTGCAGCCGGAAGAGGCGGCAAATGTGCATGTGCATGTAGCCCACAAGGTAACCACACAGACAATAAAAGCAAACCAGACAACTATGGGGGCGTGCATAACACAGGCTCACAGCTAAAAGCAATACAGAAAGATTGCAAGGCGGCTGCTGAGGGGTCAGATAAGCCCATCAAAGTGTAGAGATCTATGACAGATAATGCAGAGTAAGTCAGAACATAACATAATAATTATATTATGCCACAGTACAGACATAGCAAACTCACCCGCTGTAAACACGACCAATGTTTACTAATGGGAGGAGGTGTAAGGCCAAAGGTAGATGCAAAGAAATGGCAAAAGAAAGGGGGGGGGGAGAAATGAGTGCTAGCACAAATTGCCCCTCATAATAGACATTGCCACTAATTCATGGAGGGCCATTGATCGAAGACTCCCCCCAGATAGAAAAACGCTGCTGAGTATATTGCCAGGTAGTCTAAGGGTGAAAATAAGGATTGTTTAAGCCATGTTGTAAGAGTGATAGAAAAAGAGCCAGACTTAATGCAGCAAGATATAAGACCTTCGCCAGGGAGATCCCTCAGAATTGTGCAGCCGCCAGTGCAGTAACACACCAAGTATGAGTGAAACGTCGAGCCAGCGTGCCTATATATGCACGTCCCGTCTGTAATCAACCAATTGCAATTTTGCCGAGGTGACGTCATCCAGACCAGACATAGAATGTCACTGCCCATTCGCCCAGTCCACATTTCGTGCCCATGCAGTAGATGTTAACACAGCTCGGGGCGCGAGTGGCTGTTTAATAGTGACGTAAAGGGGGACCAGGAGTAAGGACAATGCCTCCCAGCTGGTCCTCAACGCGCCGCTTACTGCAAACATTTATGCAGGATGTGGCGTTGGGTGGCAGCATAGTGCTGGGATAAACCCAATGACTGCCCATGGAGAGTAACAAGGAGCAACCACCAGAGGGAGGACGGGGGGAGAAAAAATGGAAGACCGATATCAATCAATAAGGGTCACAAATAAAAATAATAATGACTAAAATAAGTGGATATAAGCATAACACAGAAAACAACAAATGTCTAATTAACATGAGTGACATTCTATTGTTTATTCGCTCATATAAATATGATCTAGCAATGCTATAAACAAAAGAATATATGTAATGGAAAAGAGCATGAAATAGGGGCAAAAGTAAATTGCCAATCTTTTGAGGGCTTGGATGTGTGTAGGATATTTCAATGAAAGGACAGGTCAGAAACACCTATTGATTGAAGCTTGAAATAAAAGTAAATATTAGTGGGTATTAGATTCAGATTTTAGATTGATTTCACAAAGAATCAGGAATGATGACCAAAGCAATCAAAATCATAGGTAGGTGGAAATTCTATCCAATGAGGGATATAAAGAGTGTCAGGGATGTGAAAGCTAAACGGGGAATTTAAATAAACGGTTTATATAATTGGGCCTCGTTATTGCCAGGGGCATGTGTGGCATTGAGGTGCTCAATCCAGATAGTTTCCCTCCGGAGAACAAATTTGTCCCATTCTCCCTCTCGAGGATCTTTGGGGATTACAGCCAGGGTGATGAAAGAAACCATGGACACGTCAAATTTATGGTAGAGGTATATTACAAGATACTCTCAACAACATTGAGAGTTATGTAATATATTATCAAATCACTGGCCACTCCTACAAGAGGATCCTATCCATAGTAAATATATTAGCCCATGCCCAGAGATCATTTTCAGAAGGGCTAGATCTCTTAGACCCCTTTCACACTGTGCCATCAGCGGTAAAGCGGCGCTTTACCTTGAGCTAGCGGCCGAAAAGGGGTTAAATCTGCCCGCAAAATGCCGCCAGAGTGGCATTTTGCCGGCGGTATCGCAGCGCTACCCATTGATTTCACTTGGGAGCAGTGGTGGAGGAGCGGCGAGTTCACCGCTCCTTCACCACTCCAAAGAAGCTGCTGGCAGGACTTTTTTCTGATGCCCTGCCAGCGCAGCGCTCCAGTGTGAAAGCCCTCGGGTTTTCACACTGGAGTGAATGGAGCGGCTGTTTTAGGGCGGCTTGCAGGAGCTAGTTTTAACGCTATAGCGCCTGCAAAACGCTCCAGTGTGAAAGGGGTCTTAAGGATAAACTAATATCAAGTCATTACTCCGTTAATCCCTTTTGTAGACACCATCAACATGGTATAACAAGATGTGGCAAATGTGCTTTTTGCTCCTGGATTTCTGTAGGTACCCGATTCATGCTCCCCAATGGAGAAATATTTTCTCCCAATTTTCATGCGGATTGCGACACACAAGGGGTTGTATATTTCATGTCCTGTAAATGTGGAGCCTTTTATATGGGGAAAATGGCCAGGCATTTTCATTCAAGGATCGAGGATCACGTCTACTACTCAGCAAATTGGAAAATGGTAACTGCTGTGAGTAGACACCTGGACCTCTACCATAAAATTGACGTGTCCATGGTTTCTTTCATTGCCCTGGCTGTGATCCCCAAAGATCCCCTTTTGCCATTTCTTTGCATCTACGTTTGGCCTTACACCTCCCATTTGTAAACATTGGTCGTGTTTACAATGAGCGAGTTTGCTATGTCTGTACTGTGGTATATCTAGTTATAATTATTATGTTATCTTCTGACTTACTCGGCATTGTCTGTCATAGATCTCTACTCTTTGATGAGATTATCTGACCCTTCAGCGCCTTGCAATCTATCTGCATTGCTTTTAGCTGTGAGCCTGTGTTTTATAGTATATTGTAAGTACTGGATTTATACCCAATTTATTAACTTTATGCTTTAAAGTATACTTATATACTATACATTATTTTTAATCCTAATATCATGTTATGCACGCTCCCATAGTTGTCTGGTTTGCCTTTATTGTCTGTGTAGTTACCTTGTGAGCTACCCACCTCATAGGGGGATGGGTTAAATGGAAGACCGTATCAATTGTTATACCTTGTCAAATGTTTGTATTCATTATATGTTTCTTATGTTGTATTTCTCTTTTCTTCATATTTAAATACTTATTCAAATGCTCCTGAAGAAGCGCAAGGCACGTAACATGTAGAGCAAGACATTACTTCACTGCAATATAACCGTACTCTTGGAGTCACCTTTACTATACAGCAAATTTGTTTGTTGTCAGATGCCATGTAGCTATAAGTTGGTTATATTTAGCTATATATTCTATTCATTAGTTAATTTTATCAGTGTGGTTTTATATATGTTTTGGTAATTTTTTTCTAAATACATTTATATTTTTTTAACTTTTGTGTTGTTGTGCCTAAAAAGTCCAAGCTCTCTTTATCCAATTTTTTCAAATCTAAATGGGACGTGGCACCTTATATCTATGTAATGTCCACAGTACCACTCTGTGTTGATACAATAACCATTTTCTCAGTTTTGGAGATATCATTTCCTGGCTGTTACAGTCAGTGAAGCATCTAATCAAGCACAATTTGTGCTTGGCTAGTTGCTTTGGAAGACAGGGGAGACATTGGAGATCTAGTGGACCCCTGATGTCTCCATAAAGAGTACCTGTCACCTCCCCAAACTATTACAAGGGGACTTGTTCACCCCTTGTGAAAACAATAAAGTTAATTGAAAAACAAATGTAAAAAAAAAGATTAAAAAAATGTAATAAAAAATGTAAGCACCTCCCTCCCCCAATGCATACACGCAAATGCAAATGCGTAAGTAGATCCAGCATGCATATGGAAACAGTGATTCCACCACACGTGTGAGGTATTGCCACAAACATCTGAGTGAGAGCAATAATCCTAGGGCCATAATTCACAATTAACTGTAAACTGATCACTTTCAAAAGCTTTTAAAGAGTTGGCTATGGTGCAAATTTTAAACCCAGGACAAAGTCCAAAATTTGCAAACACCAAACTTCATCAGAGACTATAGGGGCAGAATCTCGATTACCAAATCTGGCAAGACTAATAGGTAAAGGCTTATCTTAAAAGGTCACAGGGAGCTGGGCACTTACATAGGGGATGTGTACCAATGTGGAAAGAAACATTTAAAAGAAATTCATACAGCAAGGCGAGGGCCTTCTTTTTATTGTGATTTTGAGGTTTATAAGGGAAAAATTATAGTATTTTGAATAATATGCTTGGGGGGCCTTTAAGCTGTGTGTAGTGTGGACAGTATTCTGGGAACCCATATTTTGTATGTATAATTGTTTTTATGTTTTGTTTTTTTTTTTAATCTTTACATCATTGCTTGGCTTAAGCAGTGGCAGTGCCCCAATCTAATTCAATAAAACTTCAGAAAGAAGGCTTTTGAAGGTAGTTTTTGCTACAAAATCTGATTTTCCAGGGGAAACAGGTTTGAATTGACACTAAAAATTGTCCCTTATTTTTGTCCTTGAAAATCAGGAAATGTATAAATTATGTGCACCAGCGTGGGGATCATTTAAAACCTTCTCCAACACGAAGACAAGGTTCTATCATCCCCTTGTTGATAGGACAGCCTCATGCTAGGGGCCTTTGTGAAATTATTTTAAATATAACTGATAGGATACCCACGCTCTGGTTCACACTCCATGGCCTTGTAGCCCCTTGTTCAGGGGCAAATGCTTTTTTTTTTACAACAAAGTAGTAGAGGCCCTGTTCCTGTATTTTCAGGTTGGGTCCATCAGGAACTATGCCACACATCAGTCCAAGTACACAGGGACCTGGTTTCCTGGTATATTATCCAGACAGGGATCAGCCACCACCAGTCCCCTGACCAAGCCAGTCTCTACATTTACTTCTTGTTCCCCAGGTATAAGTCACCATTCACACCCTTGGATAAACAAGACTCTGCTTCTTGCTGGAGCATTATTTTTTCATGTGCAGCAGGCAACATATCAGAACATTGTTTATAGTGATTCAATGCAACATAGTTTGCAATGCCCATCACTTTATGGCTTCATAAAACTTGACCGGTTCCCTACATTGCTATGCTCCCTTAAGAGTACTCTCTGATAGCGTTCTCCAACTTTTTGGTTACCCACTAAGTGAAAAAAAAAAAAAAATGGTATTCCCCTGGAGGGGGAGCCCTTTACAGGTTCCCTACATTTTAGTAAGGAAGGCTCCCATAGGGGCCAAGATACATGCTTTAGTCCTTGAAGACTTCTCTTCAATGCTCCACGCTCTACCACTCAACTCCACCCCTCTTTGCTACTATTATATATAATGGACAGGAAGTCAGGACCTCAAGTGGGGTAAGAAGTGTTGTGCCAATATTTGTTTCATTTTTCTAGACAAAACCCAGCATGTTGGATCAGGCACTTTTGATTGTGGCACAAAAATCACGTGTTGCAGCTGGCACACTAATGATGCAAAAAACAAACAATTTTTGTTCGGTTTTTGACTCGTCTATGGCCTGCTTAACTCTGTCCCCAGAATGGGCTATGGCAGGGCACTACAAGGTTCCTGGTTTGCATAAGCAGAGATGCAATGTTATAATAAAGTCTTCACTCCTGATGTGACCTGCCATGGCATAATATGCACGTTAGCTCAGGACGTTTGCTTAGTGTTCTCAATGGACTGTACATACCTGGGCTCAGTAGAAAGCTGAGCTGCCCTGTGTTTTATTTAATTTGTTAATACCAAGGATATTTAACTTTTAAATAAAACCGTATCAACAATGCATCAATTTATTTTAATAAAATATTTGTTTAGAAAGTTCTAGACCTGAAAAATTGTATTTTGGCAAAGGATCTGTGCAGCTGTCAGCACCTCTCTGCAAAACAGACGCATAGTTATGGGCACAAGCTATGAATGATAAGAGGTAAAAGGTTGGTTGGCTTGCATGTTCATTCAATCATTTTCAGAATCATAATAGGTTACCATTTGTTTGGAATGCATTCTCTGTATGCAAACATTTCAATTTAAGCTTCCAGCTTCACTAACTATTTAACAGCAAAGGTTTGTTTGATTCTACAACACTAAAATCTCTAGCATAGCAAAAATAGTAAAAAAAAAAATATATATATATATATATATATATATATATATATATATATATATATATATATATATATATATATATATATATATATTTTTTTTTTTTTTTTTTATGATATGCGTATCATGTGTGTCTAAAATACAAAATGCGAGTAACTAACGTAACGGCACACCAACCCACTGCTACAAAGGTCTGCAACACAGGAGCTTAGTACTGTTTTACATCATAATGATTTATCTACTGTATGTATTAATGGCGAACAAGTTTGGGAAATAATTTATGTCCCAGTCTATTTAATACGACAAGGTGTAAGCAAAACTTAAATCACATTCTCATTTCAAACTTGAGTTATTTAACCACTTAAGTTCAAAAGTAATTTTCCTATTTCAGCTATGGGTCTATGAATACTGTAAATTAGTTTATGCTACAGAAGTATACATATGGGTATTTCAGTGAGATTGTCTTAAAAAATGATAAAGCCAATAAAGTAATATACAAAAAAAATACTTTTCCTAGTATAAGGAGGGAGAGGTTTCAGGAATCTAGCATCACCATTAATATAAGGTACACATTTAGTTTTGTGCTTTGTCAGTTTTTTTCACAACATTAAAATTATGTTTCTGGAACAAAACATGGCAAACTTGATTTACAAATTGAATTTTTTATACTACAGAAGATGAATAGATGAAATGGATAAAACAAAATAATTTTCGTACAATTATATTTAATTGTTTTAGATCTAAACAATAAAGACTAGTGATGAGCTTGGGCATGTTCAGACTAGGATCCGAACCCACATGTGCAAGCCCACCAGGAAGCTTTCAACTGTAGAACCAATCATCTGCAGCCAGGGCATTCTTTGCTCTGCACGTTACAAGAGGCATGCATACGTGAGGCTGCGGGTAGGGAATGTCCCAGCAGCAGATGATTGGCCAATACGATGCAGATTACACACATGAGTTCGGAAACCTAGTCCAAAAACTCCTGAGCTTATCGCTGATAAAGACTATCTATCTTCTGAGTACAGGGTGCGTGCACATGACCCCTGTCTGCTCGGGCAGACTGCTGAAAACACAAAAAAAAAAGTGAAAGTAAAGGGAGGTGGAATGTGTGCTGTGCTCACTGTCTCCCCCTACAGTGCTGTGTGAGGAAAGGTACCGTACTCCAACCTTTTTAAAGAGCTGTACACATGTGTCTGTATGTGTTGTAAGATATCGGGGGGGATGAGGTTCAAGTGGGGCATGCAGTTTTCCAGAAAAGTGCCACTTCAAACTGCGTTTTTAGGGCATGGCAGCCCACTTTTATTTAAAGGTAACAAAAAAGTTCAAACGGTAATCTTCCCTCGCAGGGGGTTCCACCATCACTGTATAAACACAAACTTCAGCCTCACTTGCTGTCAGCTTCATGCTGTTCCCTTGCAGGCTGCATCTGCCTGCTACAGATGTGTACACACGACTCTGAGACCTCCTGTCTCTTTCTCCTGGAGACATCTCCTACTGGGACCCCCCTCCCTGACCTCCTAGGCCAGACTTCCTGTTTGCCAGGCGGAGCTTTTTTCCAAGTCTGAACCCTGAGCTCTCTTCCTGGGAGAATTATGAAGCCAACCCACAGGTGTGCAATTTTCAAGCCTACCAAAATCAGGCGTAATCTGCCAATATACACCGTGACACGGGGTCACATGTCCACATATCCTCCCCCCCAACTTAGCACTGTGCCAGCTCTCACCTACATGGGCCCATTCCTGACTGACATCCCTTTTAAAGGGGCACTCCACCCACATCTTTTTCTGGGTGTGCTTCCAGCAGCACTCCTTCCTGACCTTCGGGGTCGCACTGATCTCTCTAATGGCCATTCTACCTTTCTCGTCAGCTCCCCCAGACCTGTAGGGGGCCTGCTTATATCACACCTGTCTCACCACCTTACTCAACCAGCACTATCTGTGTTTCAGGTTCGCTAATATCTGTGCGGTTACCCTTGGCAACCAACTTCTCAAAAACGCACAATTCAGAATTGTCAATACCACCAGAAACTCTTGTCCCATCGCTTGCTAGGACAGTGTCTGAGGAGTGACCACACACAGGCCAGAAGTTACTCTCTAAGGGACTTTCCCACAGTTTCAAATTACCTCCTGTTGTCCAACACTCCTTCAGCGACTGTTCTTGCAACAAGCATTTTTCCACACCAGTTTCTTTTACCGCTGGTATTTTCTATACCTCTGTCTTGTCCAACAGTGCTCCGTGGTGCCACTCATACACAACCTTTGTATGAAGCAACACAGAGACAACTTTCCACATTAGCACAAATCATTGCATTAAATGATCCCACTATTTGCGATTTCTGCACAGTACAACCTGCAATATCAAGCTCCATTTAGCCGTACCCCGTGGTACCAGTTCGCAAAAATGTAGGAGATGGCAACAAGATATATACTGGCTGTACAAAATACAAAATTACAAAATACACCACATAATTTTTCCCTTTACGAGTTTCGGGCAAGATTTCTGCTGTGCCTTTACGCTCTGATGGACCATGAAAGAGTAATCTCTGCAACAGTCAACGCCCCTTGGCCTATAGGTTGTTCAGCAGACGCCTCTCCTGGCGCAGCAGTAACAGTGTACACTACACCTTTACCTACAGAAATTTCTTCCAGCGTTGCTATTAGTCTCTTGGCCAAATTTTCCCAATAAGTTTTGCTCTGTTGCACTACATCCACCCAATGAGACCTAGACAGACCAAGAGGCTCAACAGCATCTGAAACACTATCATCATGAACATTATCAGCATTGTCAGAAATATATTTCTCATTATCATTCCTGACTTCCACAGTTGCTACTATCCATCTGGCCATACCAGTCTGCACTGGTCAAACTTCCATCAGAGGTACTACGCAGCACCTCCCCAACTGTGCAAGGAGACATAGGACAAAGTGGCTCAGCAGCGGACACATTAAACACATCACTTTGGTTTAAACTGCATTGTGGAAATACATTTTTAACCACACCATGTTGCAGTACCCCATCCTCACCATCGTGAGCAGATGGAGTTTCCATCCAGACATCAAGCTTTGACTCATCACACATGTCATTTTTAATTTTAACACTTGCCTCTCCACTGAACAGAGCACTGCAGCAAGGCAAATCCTTTTTAGGCAAAAACAGGGGATCTCCCATTTGGGGTCACTTCCACAGTCTTCTCACCCAGTCTGTAGACTTGAAATCACAGCCATTGCTACGGGCAACCGCTCTCTTCTTGAGCTTCTGGTCAGCCTGTTGCTTTCTTCTGCTGTGTTTCCCCATGCGTTCACAGGGTGTAATGAAAGAGTGTGTACGTACATGTGTGTGTGTACATATAATATAATAATATGGCTATATGCATGTGCATGAATGTATGTGTACAAGTGTCTGTATGTGTGTGTACATGTGTCCGTGTGTGTACATATGTCAATGTGTGTGTGTTTGTACATGTGTTTGTATGTATGTATGTGTTTCTACATGTGTTTGTGCATGTGTATGTACATGTGTGTACAGTATGTGTGTGTTTTAGTCTGTGTTGGTGTGTGGTACATATGTGTTTGTATGTGTATGTTTAATGCATGTGTGTGTATATACATGTGTTTGTGTGTGTGTTTTGTATGTGTATGTGTGTGCGTGTGTACACATGTGTTTGTATATGTGTGTTTTAACGTGTATTTGTTTTTATTTGTGAGTGTTTATATGTGTACTGTATATGTATGTATGTATGTATATCTTTTAATCCTGACCCCCCTATTCCTGTACTATCAGAACTGCTTTTTTAGGGCTTGTTTGTAGTAGCAGCAAGGACCGCATCTCCGTTGAAAAGCAATCCATGCTCAGATCGCCTTTCAAAGGCGTTTGGCAGGTGATAAAAAGACAAAATGTTGCCTCCTTACCACCTGTTTAAACCTAATAAATGCAGCATTTCCACACCCCAATGCAATGCATACAGTTGCGGGGTGGTTGCAGTGCAGCCCCATTCACCTGGAGTTATACCTCCAGCTGCAGCCATAGCATGTGTACACCCCCAACTGCTGTCTCTGCAGCTAAAGAGGGAGTAGCTGGGGGGTCACAAAAAACAGCTCAACCACGTGGTTTTATTGTCCCAAACCTTACATGTGAACAAGCCCTTGGTTCACATTTGTGTGGCTGCGTGTTGCCCTACCCGCAAAAATGAAGGGAAGTCCCCAACCCTTTTTTTTTTTTTTAAATAGTGCCGCAACAAAAACACCCCATTTTTGCCAATGTTTGGGGTACCATTAAGAATTAATGGCACCCCTAAAGAGCAGAGCATTTGTGTGTGTGTCAGGAATGAGCGCGATTTTGCGCGCATTCCAAAACACGCAGTAACGTGAACCAAGCCTTGGACAGGGGTGCCTCCAGACTGAAAATACTTTTCAAGGGCGCCCTGACTGGAAAAAGGTTGAGAAACACTGATCTTTACCACAGTTTACAGGCGCTATAACTTTCACGCAAACCAATCAATATAAACTTATTAGGCTTTTTGTTTTACCAAAGGAATTTAACAGAATACATTTTGGCCTAAATTTATGAAGAATTTTTTTCTTTTTTTTATATATGCCTTATAGCAGAAAGTAAAAAATAATGTTTTTTTCAATTTTTTTCGTATATAAAAAAAACACAGTGGCGATCAAATAAAACCAAAAGTAAGCTTTATTTGTGTGAAAAAAAAGAATATAAATTTAATTTGCATACAGTGCTGCATGACCACACAATTACCAGTTAAAGTAGCGCAGTGCTGAATAACAAAAAATGCTCTGGTCATGAAAGGAGTACACCCTCTGGAATTGGCGTGGTTAATAACCTTACTCCTGGCCCTGGCAGGGTCTGTCAATCTAGGCAAGCAGTGCCTCGCAATGTCTATCTCTCTAAGACCCTTCAGGCTGCAGGTGCAGGTTTGCCTTCTCACGTACAGTGAAGGGTTGATAGCCCTTCAAAGTTCATGATGATGCAGATGGACCACTTACAGCCTGGAGCTTGAGGACAGTGCTGGAGCCTGACATACCAGGAATAAGGTAAGTAATAAAATTTATTCCTACTACCCCTAGATTAAGCAAACATTTAATAACCGTTGCGGTGTGGGTGGCCCCACTGCAAGGATCCATTTTTTTCTCATTCCCAGACTTCAGCTTTCCCCCTTTTTAGTTTAGTGCAGCATTTTAGCAAAGGGGCGGAAGCCCTCAATAAAGAGGCAGATTCCCTTGGACTGCAAGGTCCACTCTAACTGATTATTTTTGTGCTGGTCAAGTAAACTATCATTATGCACTTCTTGCAATAGCTATATGTACAATAAAATTTTGGTTTGAGAGTAACTTGCTTTGAGAGCGTTTTGCAAGACAAGCTGAATTTTTTAATACACTTTGACTTGATATACAACCGATGTCTTGATATACAAGTAGCTTCATGTCCCAACTGAATATAAAAGAGAAGAGAGGCACCTCTAAGTGTAGCAATATGGTTACATTTATTGAAGGTACAACATTTAGCAACTCACATGGTTGATGATTAAAACAGACACATCTAAGTATGCAGGCATCCTGAGGAAGCTGTCCACTGACCATCCTCCACACCCCCCAGCTCCTATCGACTCTTCCATGCTGCGCTCCACGAGCGCTTCAAACCTCGCTTTCAGATCACTCTACTGCAGGGTAGTCTTCTCGGTCACGATTGCAGACTGACAGCAGAGAGAGACCAAGCGGAGCAGGGGACAGTCTATGTGGACAGTTTTACCCTGGATGCCTGGAGCTGTTCACTTTTAGATCACTCTACTGCAGGGCAGTCCTCCTGGTCACGATTACAGACAGCTTTACCCCGGATGCCTGCATACTTAGATGTGCCTCTTTTATTTATCAACCATGTGAGTTGGTAAATGTTGTACCTTCATTAAATGTAATCATATTGCTACACTTAGAGGCGCCTCTCTTTTCTTTTATACTCTGTAGTTCCTGCTGGATTTTGCTTCTAATCCCCTTGTGGAGGCTTCCATTTGTGGATGGATATTTTATGGTTACACAACCCATCACATTGCTATAATCTTTTTATATGGACTATAAACTGAAATACCTATAAATAAATGGTTATGGAACAAATCATCTCAGTTTCCATTATTTCCTATGAGGAAATATGCTTTGATATACTGTACAAGTGCTTTGGATTACAATCATGTTTCCGGAATGAATTATGCTTGCAATCTAAGGTTTTACTGTATTCTGTTTGGTTATGTGCTGTATATTGATTCTGAGAAACACTGTGATAAGAATATACCCAGCCTTATGTATATGATACAGCATTTTTTTAAATCAACATATTCAGTTTGATTTTGTATGCGTTATATCCATCTACAGGAGATAACCCTTGGTTCCAGCAGGGCCAAAAATTGACTGTTTTGAAGATTTCTACTAAATCCAAAAATTCTCATGGCAGAAAATAATAACTTTTAAAAAACAGGTAATGTGTCATCGTTCTGAAAATGTTTGTTTCCAAAACACAGAAGCCATAGCATTTTCAGAAGATGGGTTTAGCAATAGAAGCATAAATTAATTTCATGAAAATAATTCTTTAACTGCACACACTCCACAAACCTCACCCTGGATAGATTATACTTACACGTCCCTGATCCAACAAAATATCACCCAAAGAGCTTATTGTCAAAACCTTTTGACCTGGGCCCAGCTTTTCATAGGATTGAATGGAGAGGGCATAGAATATTCCTGAGCCCATACAAGTGATTCTGCATCTTTGCGGCAATATTTTGCTGAATTGGGGATAGGCAAGCATTGGGCTCAGTGATGATGGGCTTTGCCTTGATTCAAGAGTGTTTTGCATCCCCATTCAAGTTTGTAGGAGGTGTATGATATAAAAAAGACACTCATTGCCATCATATGTGATTTACAAAACAAGAAAAAAAGGAAATGTCGGATTATATTGGCCAGATATATTTATTGATATAACCAAATAATTTGGCGCTGCTCGCAAAGTTAGCAGCTAACACACCACATTGAATAAATGGTATATAAACATAAAAACCTCAAAGTGTAGCGCTAAAAAAGTGATGTGCCCAGGGCAGTTTATACAGTGAATCTCGATAACACTGAATTCAGAAAATGCAATGAATAAATAAATCAAACAATGTATGTGCAAAACAATCTATATCAAGTCCATATGAATAATGGTGCAAAAAAGTGAACAATGAAAATATGTTCTTAGTCCATGGAGTTAAATCAATGAGATGCACTCATTAAGGGCCTCTATGGAAGGAAAACTTGCAAACGATGAATTCACATAATGTGCAGAAAACCACCACCGTCTGAAGAGGAGGCTTACCGGATTGTTTGAACAGGTCAGAGCATACGCTCAGCGTGTCAAACAGGTTTGGGTAAAAATGGATGGACTCTGGATCGGTGTCCTCAGGTGGGTTTTTTTACAAATGACAGCCAGATGGAAACATGAGGGACGTTTTTACAGATATATTTATTGCACAATTAATCTAATCTAATTTTAGATTAAAGTGATGTTAGTCTTGTTTTTTTTTTTGTTTGAAAATAACAAACATAATATACTTACCTGCTCTGTGTAATGGTTTTGGACAGAGCAGCCCAGATCCTCCTCTTCTTGGGTGTCTCTCTGGGGCTCCTAGCCCCCCCCCCTCCTGCAGAGTGCCCCCGCGACTCAGCCCTGTCCTCTCTCTTTCATCATTAGCTCACTGACTTTGATTGACAGCAGCGGGAGTCAATAGCACCAATGCTGTGTCTCAGCCAATCAGGAGAGGGAGAGTCCTGAACATCCGAGGCTCTTGTGCAACATCACTGGATCAAGATGGGGGTTAGTTAAGTATTAGGGGGGCTCAGGGGGGCTACTGCACACTGAAGGTTTGTTATCTTAATGCATAAAATGCATTAAGATAGCAAACCTTCTGCCTTTAGAACCAGTTTAATCGCTATAAAATATATTGTTTTTATATGGTTGCGTACTCCTTATCTGGCCAATATACCAGTAGTCCAACTTTACCTTTTTTCTTGTTTTGTGTTTGTAGGATAAGGTCAACTGAAAGTCAAAAGCGCTTGTCCATGAATGTTAAGTGATCTCAGAAACATCAGAGAAACTGACATAATTCTCTTGCCATTGACACAATACCAAAACCCCAAATCCCATTAACTCAGGCCTTAAAGTCAATTTAAACCCTTTCATATAACCATTGAAGTCAATAGCTTCAGGTGATACACAGAGATGAAACAAATCCTCCTACATACGTTTTACTGGTTTATCTGCTGTCTTCTCTTCCCCACATCCCTTCAAAATTGAAGATTTGTAATAAAATCCTTCTTCATCTGTGAAGAGCAGAGAGGAGGGGTTAGAGAGCTGCAGTTACACAGAGCTGATTGGAGGAAAGGCCTCCACCTCCACACTTGGCACAGGAACAAAGGAAGGATACAGAGCTGTGTTCTAGATAGACAAGCTGTGTGCTGAGCTCCCTCCCCGTCACAAATTTATCTTGTATGTCTGGGAAATCTCCTAGAAGTGACACATGCCGTTAACAGAGGGATGAAACACCAGAGAGAAACAACACTTAGAGCTTTGGAGATAGAAAAGTAAACACTACAGATATATGTGCCTAGTTCAAATTTCATGACTGAGGTTTACAACCACTTTAAGGCCTCATGCACACAGGATGTTATAAAAATGCCAGTAGCGGCGCATGCTCAGCAGCTTGTTGGATGGACGTCCGATCCATGAACTCCGCACCGCTCTTGCCATCTAGCCACTATCCCGGCAGAGCCTGGCCCCGCTACACTGCGCTTGGATTGCAGAATCATTAGGGATCGCCAGGATGGTGGGGGGAACAGCTAGAAGGGACCTATCCCGCTTGCTAGATACCGGACCTGGAGCCGTGGCTTTGTCCAAGATGGCACCCGCTACTTCCCCATGAGGTGGAGAGCTAGGGGCAGAGGACTCCATAGCAGACCAGGATGCTTGCTCCGTTAGGCCCTCGGGTCCCACACTGAGTACACATTGCCCCACTGCATTGTCTCCCACCTCCACCGAATCACTCATACGCAGAACCCTGATGATATGCCCCTCACCTCCATGGAGGATATAACTGCTAGCCCAGAGGGATGTAGCGTTTCTACATGGGGCCTCCCCTCTACACCTCATGACTTCTCCTCCATGATGGCAATATTTTCTACCATGCTCTCTAGAGGTCTGTCTCAGCCCAAATCACTACCGCCATCCAGTCTGATTTACAGCATTTAGGTGCCAGGATTGAGGCCATTGAAACTAAAGCAGACCAGACAGTAAACAGAACAAATCAGAATACTGCCAGAATTTAGGAACTGCATGACCAGCTAGATACTGCATTCTCCAAAATTGATGATCTTGAAAATAGATCTCGGAGATATAATTTCAGAATTAGGGGAGTCCCGAATCTTTTCAAGGACGTCCGCTCTATCATAAAGGAACTTATCCCTAACATACTACCTGGAGATGAACCGGGCCCATAGAGCCCTGCAACCACCACGCCATGACGGCCCCCCGAGACATTGTGGTTAAGCCACACTATTACAAAGTAAAAGAGGAGGTTATGCGCCGCTCCCGGAAGGAAGGTTCCCTCTCTTTTCAGGATCACCCCATACAAATCTTTACAGCCTTATCACCCTACACCATTCAGAGGAGGAGATCACTGAAACCGCTCCTCCAAGTGCTGACCCAGAAATCTGTCTCATACAGGTGGTGATTTCCTTTTCGTTTGACCTTCTCCCTGCAAAACAAACCCTACTGCTTCTCATTCTTCACAGAGGGGGAAAGTCTGCTCCTGCATCTGGGCCTTATCTCTCAGGATCTATTGACAGCTTTGGCTTCCAAGGGCCCCAACTCTTCTAAAAAATCACCATTGTCCAGTCCTATCGCTCAAATGTGGCAGAAACACTAGTCCAAGAAATTCAAATTCTCTAGACCACCCTAGTCCGTGTCCACCACTCGGGACTCCCCCACCTTGATCTGTCGGGATCCCCCTACAAAATTTTTTTCCTTTCCTTGTTGAGCTGAGCCCTGCTTGGCACAGCCCTTTGTACTCCTCCAACATGAATGAGGGGCGCAGAAGATGTTATTTTGTTTTTCCTTTTTAGGTCATCAAGACTGTTCCTGCTCCTAATCCTTGATTTATATTGGACGTCATTAAGTTCACCAAGTTTCCTCTGTTTATTGCTTAATTTATAGGTTCCTACATACACCTTTGGCATGTTTATTATATCACGGCTTTGAATATTTACCCAGCTGAGGTGATTGAGAGATCTCTCTCCGCCTGTCATCCTGCTTTTCCTGTCGAGCGGGGCTCTGTCCTGGCCCATGACCCATGCTGGGCTGGATCCCCTAGGGGATCTCCCTAGCTGGCTTGGGGATAAGCACTGGGTTCTCTTTCAGGAATCCTTAATCCTATCCAGGCTCTGCCCTCATGCATATCACAGCTATTGCTAGTTGAGGTGGCCGGAGCAGATGTCCTGCTCCTCCAGTTGCCGCTGATTGGGAATTCCTTTTGATCCCACTCAGAGACTGCTACTTTTCCCCTATTTCTGGGGATGTTTCCTAGGAAAAAATATATAGTGGGAGGGGGCAGGCTCCCTCTCACCATATTGGGTTTGGGGGTTTACTACATCTTGTGTTTTGTTGTTTACATGTTTTGCTTTTCTACTTTCTTTCCAGAAGGTCTTCCTCTTCTCCCCTCACTTTCCTCTTCTTCTCCCCACCCACGGAGGTCACCTAGATGTTAACTTTTTCCTTGGGTACCAATTCTTACATTTCTCCAGGCTCGGACTCTAGGTCAACAGTATACCTCTGGTCTGTTCAGGGTAAGATCCACACTGATGATGCAGATACCCCTCCCTCTGATCCATGCACATAGATAATCTTACACCATCCCCTTTACGTGTAGTCTCACATAATGTGCAGGGTCTTAACCCTCCTGTAAAAAGCAGAAAACTGATCAAATTATACCCCCGAGCATAGTGTTAATCCTTGGGGGGACTCAAACTTTGCATTTAACCAATCACTGGACAAATCGGGATCAGGCATCCCCCGCACCAAGCGGCCCCCTAAACAAAGCCTAAAAATTGCTAAAATCCTCTGCGATTCCGGGTTGGTAGACATTTGGAGAGAACTCAATTCCCACTCCAAAGACTACACACATTACTCTGCACCTTACCAGACCTATGCCAGGATAGATCATATTTTCCTTCAAGCCTCACAAATACCACTTGCTGTCAAATCGACTATTAGGGACACCCCTATCTCAGACCACTCCATGGTAATGCTCTCCCTGTGCCATTCCAACAACTCAAATAGAGGATTTACGTGGCGACTTAAGTAATGTGGTACATTGTGCCCTCATAGAAAAAGAATCTGAATGATTATTTTCTAACGAATGATAATGATGCAATTACTCCAGCTACTCAGTGGGCAGCCCTCAAAGCTGTAATAAGTGGCAAGATCATTCAGTTGTCCTTACGCCTAAAATGGGAACATCGAGTCACGATTGATAAACTTTTCAAGGAATTTCATGCAACGTGCCCTCTGGCACGTTAACACGGAACCCCCAATGTATTATGGAATGCTTCCACAAATTTTATGCTAACCTCTTCAAGGAAAACAACTCATGCTCCCATGACCAACTGGAAAACTTCCTCAATAAAGTATTTCTTCCTAAGCTTTCAGCAAACCATGCAGCCCTCCTAGAAAAACCTATTACCTCCTCTGAGGTCAAGGAGGCCATTACATTGCTTAAACAAGGTTCTGCCCCTGGCCCAGATGAGTTTTCAGTAGGCTATTATAAGAAGTTTTAGAGTTCCCTGTCACTTTACCTGGTCCGGTTCTTTAACTCTCTTGATTTGGGTTCTCCATTAGAAAAATCCTTAAATCTGGCATATATTTCATTCCTCCATAAACCGGGCAAGGATGCAAGCGCAATTGGCAACTATCACTCAATCTCCTTGATTAATAATGATCTTAAGCTTTTAACGAAAATACTAGCGAACAGACTATCGTCCTTCATAGCTTAATATGTGCATAAGGATCAAGCAGGATTTAATCCTGGGAAGCAGGGACCGGACCAGATAAGGAGAGCCAAAGACATTATCACTCTACTTCGATCACACTGGGATGGAGGGGCACCTCAAGAGGGATTTTTGCTTTCCATAGACCTCCAGAAAGCTTTCGACACAGTTTAATGGCCTTATGTTTTCAGGGTTCTGGAGAGATGGGGCCTTGGCCCCAACTTCTTAGGCATTCTGAATTCCCTTTACTCTAACCCTAGCGCGCAAGTGAGAATTCAGGGCAGATACTCAGCTCCTTTTGACATAGAGAAGGGCACCAGACAAGGCTGTCCACTCTCACCCCTAATATTCGCCATAACCATAGAAACTTTGGCGGTTGCTGTCAGAAACCATCCTGATATTAGGGGAGTTATGTGCGGTCTCCAAAAGCATAAATGTGCCCTATTCGCAGATGATCTGCTTCTCTTTGTTACATCACCCCTTATCTCAACCCCCAATATCTTTAGCCTCCTTCACCAGTTTGGCGCTGCCTCAGGTCTCCAGGTCAATGCCTCTGTCCCCCTTGACTTGTTGGAATGTATGCGGGTACATTTTCCATTTTCCTGGAGCTCTACGTCTATCCCATACCTGGGGGTTAACTTGGCTTCCAATTTTGACCTCCTATACTCCTGTAACTATCCTCCCATGTTTAAAAAACTATTAAAGGACCTGTCCATATGGTCCAAACATGATCTATCCTGGCTGGGATGGGTTATTTTCATCAAAATGATGCTTCTGCCTTGCCTCTGCACCTCTTCAGGTCCCTTCCGATCCTGATTAGGAAAACACAACTACTACAATTACAGTCTTCAATTCTGAAGTTTATATGGGGCTCCAAAGGTAGGTGCTGTTCCAAAGACATACACTTCAGACTCAAATCTCAGGGCGGCCTAGCCCTTCCTAACATAAGGTGTTATAACCAGGCAGCACAATTGGCTCAAGTCTCCAAATGGTGGCTCAATAAGGGCTTATTCAGAATAGGAAATTTTTATAATTCAATGGGGCCCCTCTCAGTCGGATACTGTATCAGTAAACTAGAAATGCCAAACTCGGAGAGGTATAGACTATCCCAAATTTCACACTTCCTACTGTCCATATGGCCCAATAAACATGAATCCCCTACACCGAATATAAGACATGGTGCTCCAACATCACGGATCAGAGGCGGGTATATCCATCATCTATTCCTCTCTTGCCAAGGCCACGAATAAACCTCTCTATGCCCAACTCTGAGAACAGGATCTGGCGGAAGAGTGGGACCTAGATAAATGGTACAACTGCTTTCACCGTTCATTCAAGGGCATACTGAATATTTCCTTGATGGAACCCAACATTAAAATCATCATACCCTGGTACTGAGTCCCCACTGTTCTTGCTAAAACATATCTGGATGCTTCCCCTATGTGCTTCAGGGGCTGTGATCTCTTGGGCTCATTATTCCACATTTGGTGGTCTTGCCCTTGATTAAGGAGCTTTTGGAACAGATTCTTCCACATGTTACTCAAGGTCACGGAGGTCTCTCTCCCACAGATCCCTGAAATAGCGCTCCTCAATCAAAAGGCAGAGACAATATCCAATCATACCCAAGCACTGATCTTCTACATGTTCCTAGGGGCCAAAATCACCATCCGTTCGAAGAAATTGGAAAAGGCCATCGGTTCTACTTTCTGCAGTAAAACGTAAGATCTCCTGGATCATGGCCCAGGTGAAGATAGTAAGCATTCTCCAAGAAAAAATCCACAACTTTGAATTGATCTGGGAACCCTGGGTTACATTCACTCGTACGCCTTTGCACCCGGGCAACAGTATAGATCAAATGTCATAAACCTAGGTGTCCTCCCTCTTCCTTTTCTTTTCTGTCTTCACTCACTCCTCTCCTTTTTCTTTCCTCCCGGAGTCAAGCGTTCTCCTTCTGACTTGATTCCACTTCGATTGACCCTCACTGGTGGTCTTCGAATAGTTCCTGTAACTATGGTATTTCTATGGTATGGTGCAGGGCATTAGAAATCAGACCATAGATGTCTAGATGTCCTGGGTATTCTGTCTCCCTGATCACCTAGAAGGTCCTGCCTCAATGACCCCACCTGACTCATATATGAAGATGATCTGAGTATCAGTGAACAACACAGAATGCCAACAGTATGCCAACACAGATGGCATTCCTCCACACATGGGTGTGTTTTTCCCTACCTACGAGACCGATATACCGGTGTTACCTTTCCTAAGTTCTTGAATGGAAAGTTTGAGGGTGCTTGGTTTAACACTCTCCTGTTATTTCAGACTGTACGTTGCACCCTAACTTAGGCTGCCATCTTAACAATGCTACTGTTCCTGTTACGAGAAATGTTTGTTACATATACGCTATTGTTCTTTACTTATACTTGATCACCTACTTTGATGATGTGCTTAACATGTAATCTTGTTTTCTGAAAATTCAATAAAAATATTGAAAAGAAAAAACACCATTAGCATTAGCTGTAGAAAGCTGTAGCTGTAGAATTAGTTTTGCAGCATCTTTTTCTTTGTTTTTTAGCTTCTGTGTTTTTTATTAGCTTTTTTTTAGCAAACCTATACTCCCACAAAAGCTTATGGTTCAATAACTGTAGAATAACCAAATTTTTAAGCGTTTTTTCCTTAGCTTTTTTCAGAGTTAGACCATTTTTATAGCTGAAAAACTCCTCTCAAAACCCACTAGTTCTGGGGGTTTTTTCCAGCAAGAAAACGCCCCTGCCAAAAAACGCTGATAACAGCCTATGTGTGCATAGACACATAGGATAACATGTTGGGGAACTTATTGGCTTGGTGGTGATGGAAAGGGGGAATAAGGACATGACAACCTACAATATAATGTAGATATAACTGCGTGAAAAGGAACATTTACTCTTTCATTTACAAGTTTTAAATGCATTTAGTTCTAACATTTTCATTTTCACCAATTTCCTTAGCTTGAGTCTGGCTATAATGCTCTTTGCTGCTGTGATGAATAACCTAGTCTTGGTCTGACTTAAACTACTGTATATAGATATTAGACATTGAATGTTTGTCAGTAGTAACAATTGTGTCTGTCAGTGCTTGCATTGTGAATACATCTATACTATTTCCTCAAGAACATATTTCCTCTCCATGATGTACTTCATCAATAAGGTTAAAGTACTTAAGTACACTATAAATGGTACATGGTAGCGTTGTTAGAAAAAGTAGTTTAAGAAATGCACCCTATTATTTTACATGCAGATTTATGTTGTAAAATCTTTTACATTTTAATTTCTAAACCTTTTACCTCTGCTTTTAGAGTAATTTTGAAGCTTTAGAACTTTGCAGTGGAAATTGCTGTTACATACAGACATTGTTTAAATGTATAAATTAGTTTCACACAAATGTCAGAGCACTGCATTTCTAGAAGGTGTAATTACTGACATTATTTTCTTCCCCTAGAAAAAAAATGGTAGACCTTGTTAGGTCAACTGTAAGTCTGGACATGGTAGACAAGCATATTTATTTGATTGCCTAGTGTTTTTCTGTTAACCACAGTAACCAATCAGATTTTAGTCATTTACAGTGGGATTTAAATAGAATGTTCTACTCCAGGGCACAAAATGAAACACAATTTCCTAATGCATGCATTGGTTGCATTATCATGGGCCTCTGGGTGCAGTGAGAAATACTTGCAAGGGATTAAGCTGTTGTAAGATAAAGCCTGTGTCACGTACCTGGTGAAGATCTAGCTGGAGGGGGGGCTTCTTTTGCACCTCTTGTCTAACACCTCTGGTAGTGATGACAGGAGATGTGAGGGCACAGAATGACACGATGGCCAGTGTAGCAGGCTGCGCCAGCTGGTGTTTGCAGGATGGAGTGTGGATCACCAGACAGTAGCCAGAAACCGGAACATAGTGATACTTGATTGGCATACAGAAGCATAGTCAGTAGGGATGAGCTCGATGTTCGAGGCGTAAGTTCGACTCGAACAACGGGTGTTCACCCATTCGTCGAACAGCAGACAATAGGGGGTGTTCATGGGAAATTTGAACGCCACAGAATGCCCCATAATGCACTGCAAGTTCGCAGTGCATTCATTTCTGATGATTGGCCAAAGCATGCACCTGACCTGAAGGCTTTGGCCAATCACAGCATGCTCTGAAGAGAGAGCCATAATTGGCCAAAGGAAGGGTGCTTTTGGCCAATCATGGCTCAGGGGGACTTAATCCACGCCTCACACTATATAAGGCTGCTTACATAGTGGCCGTGTATAGTGTGTGACTGTGGAGGGAGATAGATTGAGCTTGATTAGGCAGGCAGGTTAGTTAGTTGCAGTGTATTTTATATATATATATATATATATATATATATATATATATATATATATATATATATATATATATATACAGTCAGTCTAGTATATATACAGTATCTCACAAAAGTGAGTACACCCCTCACATTTTTGTCCACACATCGCTATGGCTCTAACGCGTAAGCCGCTTGCAATGCCTTCTGGGTCCTCCATATATCTGGTTTAGGCTGTGGGCGTTCAGAGATACTGCTCGCTGCTGCTGGAGTACTGATAAGCCTTGTTTTAAAGCTCATTTGTAAGTATATCTCTTGTTATTTTATGAATAAATGTTATCTTTGGTAATGCACAAGGTCGGTGTGCCCCCTTTTTCTTTTTGTATGTTTCAGGAGTGTGCCTATTGCATACCTACTTTATGATGAAAGGTGTTACTCTTTTTCATCTTAAAAAGTTGAGAGGTTTGCTGCCTACAAAAAAAAACTTTTTTCTATGCGTTAATCAGCAGTTAAAGAGGAAAAAACCTTTACTGCAACAAAAAAAATGTAAGTCTTTTCTACCAAAAAATCTATCCCTGCTATCTTGTTTTTTTATTTTAATTTTTTTTACTAGTACCACTTTAAGTGAAATCCTCCCTGGCTTATATACCGCATCAGGTGGGCCCACAGCAAAGGTAACTTTTATTCTGGGGATGTAGAGTTCTATTGGATGATCAAATGAAATGACTAACATGAAACAAAAATCATCAAAAAAGAATACAAATTCTCCCATTTTGTCAGGGGGCAGCATTTTTCGTATCACTTTTGGCAGGTTGGTATTTGTAGGTTATCGTGATTGACACAGATCTACATCGCTGGATTATGTGATTGATGGTTGATGTACATCGTAGGTCCCCCAAGATACATAGCTTAGCAAACACTTGGAGGAGTTTGTGTGCTGTCAATGACAGCTCTCAGAATCATTTGTTGGCAATTTTAAATCTTTTTTTACTTCCCATACATCACAGTATTGTGCCTCACTCACAAGCAGGATTAGGGCACCTCTCAGGCATGTTATTTGAAGGAATTGAACATTTTTAATGTTTTGCTTCAAGCATACAAAAAACTCTGTGCCTGTGGCTGAATACATTTTTAAAAATGTTTTTTGCATTGGTGCATATTCCCCAGGGTAGAGCTCACCCCCAAGCTTTTTTTGAGCATCTCCTTGCCTATTACCCTAGAAAATGAACATTTCAATTTGACAGAATAAGCTCCCATTGATTTCAATGGGTGTTCAGTTTTGGCATCTGATCTTCTTTGTCCAACCACATCCCTGGAATGAAGAGCGGAGTTATTCCTCTGAATGGCTTCAGATGAAGTATACTTACTCCCCATTACCACCCTCAGGGCCACTGTTGGAATAACAGAATCTTCAGATTCAGTGAGGGTCGTGACTAACCTTGTTTTGGTGTTTTTACTGTAAATTCTTCCAAAAGGCTCTCTACTGATAATTTTCCGCTCCCATGGCGATCCAACAGGCTAATATATGGTGGAGGTCCAAGTCACTGCTTCACATGGGTGCTAATTACACTTTTCAGTTTTTTAACTTTATTGATAGAGATTTCATACACTGCTACATGCCAAACAAGTTTTGGAAGCATGTCAAACTAAAAGCATCACAGCTTGAGTTTTTTGTGAGCAGCAAGGGCTTTTTGATATGATCTACTGCAGGGATCTCCAAACTACGGCCCTCCAGCTGTTGCGGAACTAAAAGTCCCATTAGGCATTGTAAAACTCTGACATTCACTAGCCATGAAGAAAATTGTAGTTCCTGAACAACTGGTGGGCCGAAGTTTGGAGACCCCTGATCTACTGTATAGGCTGTACATTATGGTTGTTTAAATTGTTCAGTGTCCTTAAACTTTGTATTCTACCATTTACTCAAGCTCTTTAATAGCATTTTTAAAACAGATGGAACAGGTCTACCACTATTATAGAATCTTTGCTCCATAATTTAACCTTTGACAATGGAAATGTTTCTTCCCTTACTGGGTTAGATGTTCATCCTCACTTACTTGATGTTTTGAAGAAGCTTTTCCAGAAGTCTATTGGTGCAGGGGACAATTGCCACCAATGTAGCTAAATCATCCATATAGGCTTTTATTGGTGGTAAATGCAGATCAATTTGTTGTTGTTATCCTTTCACTATCCATTTAAAGGATCTGATCATTTTCTTTGCTATATTGAAATCCAATGGGGAGATGGTGCATGTTGCCATAATGCCCACCTCCAGTGGCTGCAAAGTTGTAATAAAGTAAAATCGTGAGAGGAACATGTAAGCCCCCAGTTTCCTTGTAAGTTGTATTTTACTATATTTATTACAGGCACCCGAAATAAATCAAAAGCAGTTCACAGTAGGGAATGAGGAACTAATCTATAGGAAATGGCCAAGTTGAGGAACAAGATATTTAGATCTTTTCATTCTTTCTTAGCAGTCTGGATTTGATGTCATATAATGGTGGCATGTTCAAGATATCCCAAGAAGCCTGCTAGGCCACCCTTTTGGATTGACACATCAATGAAACTATTTTGTTTTCATGCCAAGTCACTGAAAAATATCTGTAATAAAAAATATTTATTCAGTGAAGCTGTTCAGTGATGACTGAGTATTTTTCTTTTGGAATCAGTACTCCCCCTGCTCTTCTACAGACTTTAGACTTAGACTTAGACTTAACTTGCTTTTGTCACGCAAACCTCATGCTTCTCCAGGAACTTCAAGACATCGGGTGTGTACTTGTATATACAATATGGAACACCATTAGAGCCTTGCACCATTCCCAATCTTGCCTTCTTCGCTACCTCTTTCACCTCACTCAGCTTGGGAGGACTAATATTAAATTGAGGTTTATTCCGTATGTTGACTTAACTGTACCTTATCCTCCAATTCTGCATGTGCCTTCCACATCTTGTCATATGTATAACAACTGTGTAAGGTGGAAATTAATTTAGTACGTGCTTTCTCATACAGATTCACTATAATGAATGTTTGTTTCTCAGGTTCAATTTTTGTACAGCTTATCTACAAGACAGAATGCCAGCAATCTTTGAAATTCAGAAAGAGGAAAGTGTTGAAAAGGATTGCTTCTTAATGTATAGATTTTGTGATAATGAGATCACAGTTGGAGACTCAGGAATTATGAATAGATGAAGAGATAATTGTGATCTTGTTTACAGTCAACCTACATTATTCTTTTTTAGCATTTTGCAATATAATAAGTCCATGGACTCTGGCAAGTAAAACAATATTATAATATAATATAATATAATATAATAATATTGAAGCCCTTTAACTTTTCTGTAAAAGCTTTCTAACTGGGATCTATCCTTTTGCATTATATAGGTTTGTGAATTTGATTAGCTATTTGCAACCTATTTATAGCTTTTAATCGTATATGTACATGTTGGGTGGCATTTTTTCCTCATTATAGGCATGCTGTGCTGTACTTTTAAAATCATGGCACAGAGGTTGAATCTTACTCTTTTATCCTCAGTATAAATCTGTTAAGAGCTATGATTCTCACTGAAAAGAAAAACTATCATTGTGGCTTATCATGTAATTGCCTTTCCCGCATTTGTTGTTCGGCAAGAAGTTTGACCGCACTCTGTCATGCAGGTGACTTCTATAATTATCAAAACCTAGACAGCAAACAATAAAAATGTAAAACCCATAGATCAGTCACAAACTTGAAGTGCATAACAAAAAGAATAAGCAGAGGAAATTCAATGTGTAAATCAATATAGAAGATAGGTAGATAACTTTATGCACAAATCTTAGCTGTTCCTGTAACAAAAAAATAGCCCCACCCCCTGCCACCTTACAAACTTCCATATTGGTACTTAAAGAGAAACTGCACTCTGCTCACATAATTTGTATTCTTTACCATTATGAAGCTTCCCTTCAACCACTTTGCACATTTCAGTTGTGCTCATAAGTTTACATACCCTGACAGAATTTATGATTTCTTGGCCATTTTTCAGAAAATATGAATAACACAAAAATTTTCTTTCACTCATGGTTAGTGTTTGGCTGAAGCCATTTATTATCAATCAACTGTGTTTACTCTTTTTAAATCATAATGGTTCCCTTCCTGGATTTACACAGACACACAGAGGCACACCTCCAGCTCTACAGCTCTCATTGGCCCTCTAATGGCTCATCTCCCCTCCCTTCCTGGCAAACTCTCATGAGAGTGAGAGAGAGAGCTGTGCATGATGTCATAAGCCTAGGCTTTTTACCAGACAAGAAACAGGAAGTGGGCTGTATAAGGTATTTACTGGCAGAAAAAAAAAATGTTTTACTATACAAAGTTAAAACAACAAGGGCAGAAGATTTAATATCTGGAAAGTTGAAAAAATGGCTGAAGGTCCGCTTTAACTAGTTATTCTCCCAAACCATTTTTACCTTTCTGCTATGGACCTATTAAAGTGGCAGTAAACCCACTTTTTCATTGTTTACCTACAGTTATTCCTGTAATAAGGCTTACCTGTAGGTACATCATAAATGTGCACCGTTTAGGAGAAATTCAGAGTGTATGCAGCTGGTAACCTCACTGGCACATGCACTCTGAAGGTCCGGCATACCAATGCCGATCGTCATCACACCCCCTCATGTAAGCCGAAGGTAGTGAACCTGGAAGGAAGACCTGGACAGAAGCCCTCTGACAGCACAACGCTGAAGGGCTTTGTTTTAAGGTAAGTCTCTAATAATGTGCTAGTATGTGATGCATACTAGCACATTATGACATTGCCTTGCAGGGGATTTTTTTCTTCTTTAACTGTGGTTTACTACAGATTTAATTCAACAATAACTTTATTACTTATGATACAAACATGAGACATGTGTTTTTTGTTTTCTTTTGGGGGGGGGGGGGCAGGTACTATTTTTCATGTATTTTTTTTTCAGTATTTCTATATAGTTTGGCCTCTTCACACCCAGCCTCAGCATCCCTTTAAATGGGCTATTATGCCCAGGGGGAAGTAACGTCTGCCCAATCACTTGACTACTTTGATTGGCATTAAAGTGGTCACATGAACCAGTTCATCCGTCTCCCGATTGTTACTACCGTGTTTCCCCAAATATAAGACCGGGTCTTATATTAATTTTGGCTACAAAAAATACACTAGGGCTTATTTTCAGGGGATGTATTATTTATTTACGGTATGTGCAATAATCTACATTTATTCAAATACGGTCATGTCATCATGACGACCTTAAAGTAAAAAAATAAATAAAATTTAAAAAATAACCTGATCCTTTAAAGCATGATAGACATCACAGTGCTTGTGCTGTGTCATTTACCCATCTCTATGTTCTAAAAAAACTGAAATAAAACAATGAAATGTTTTTTAAAAAGTTCCTGTGTCCCCTGTAAGCTCAGGAGTCAGCATTATGACATTCTGTATTCCCAAAAATAAACCTTGGTTAAAGTTGACCAGGACATTTTATAGATAGGCAACTCCTATCCTCATATTGATTAGTGGTTCCAAATTAATAAGTACTGCAGTAGGGAACAGACACAAAAGATACACTCAGCATTTTTCCAAATAACTGTTCTGCATTATTATGACGTAATTTAAGGTTTTTATACACATTATTACGTAGGTATCACATTAATATTACATTTGTACGTTTATGGTAACAAGGGGTGTTACATAGGCAGACTAATTCTAATCAGGACTCGAAAGAATACAAACATGTACTGAAAACATTATTAGTGCCGTGTGCACAGTGAGGGCAATGTGCAATACATACAAAATAGAATACAATTATATACAGAACTTAGAAATTTCCATTACAAAGTCTTTGTAAAATTATGTATTTTGTTATGTAAAAATATTATATAATGTCTAGTATGTCTCCTTTTGTAACTTTATTGTGGAAAATACCTTTATTTACAGCGCCGTGACAAGCAGGAGCTCTCCTTCCCTGCTCTGAGCACTGCAGAGGGAAGGGCCCGCTGATGTCAGTCAGGAGGAGAGAAGAAGATCTCCGGCGGGTCACGTGAGCATCCCCGTCCGGAGAAGACAGTGATTATAGCTAGCTGCAGGCGCTAGCGATTACCACAAGGGAATCTGGTAGGCTGGTTGTACCCAAGTTGATCAATCACTGAACTTGGTACATTCAGCCTGCCCATAAATTGTTTGAATCTGGGCCGGTTCCTGCTGAACTGGTCGAGATTCAAACTGTGTATGGCTGGCCTAACTCTTCTCCACTTTCTCCACTGCTTATACAGATTTCAGCAGGAATTCCATTAAGGTTATATACAGTATTACATTTAAAAACCATTTTTTAATATATATATACTTGTTAATTTGAGAACACTCAAAAGCCATTTTAAATTATGGTCAATTTTAAAGCCCAATTCCACGTTTTAAAGGAAAAGTTCAGCCTGAGCTCGTTTGGCTGAGCTTCTCCTCTGGGTCACAGAAGTGCAATCAGTTTTGCACTCCTGTGACCCGTTTTCAGCAGAGAGCGGACCAAAGTCCGCTCTCTGCTGATGTCTCACATATCAGTCCAGGCACCGCGTCATCACAACAATAAGGTCTGGATCCACCAGGTGCCTGGACTGACACCCATCTAAGCCTCTCAGTGAGACGCTGAGAGCCTGAGACATCCGCTCCCTGCCCCTTCACAGCCTAGAACTCCAGTGCCCACAAGGGGGCAGAGTGGAGAGCTGTTGATTGACAGTCTGCAGCTCTCTGCTCAGGGAGCTGAGAGAACCGAACCATCAGCGACGTTTGATCACTCGGTTCTCAGTGCAGAGGCACCGGGGGGACAAAAAAAAAAACATACTTCTCTTTTAATGTCCCTTTAAATTGTTTATTTGGGCCAAGCTGGTCTTAATGATATATTTACTGCACTAACAGCGCTGTATTAACTGTATTTAGCTTCACCTACTGTACATACAGTATACATCATTGTGTTCTGGCAGTGGGACAAAAAGCTTCCCTTCATATTCCCGGAGCAAAATAGACTCTAAGGCAGAGATTGTGACACCATCTGCCCATCAAAAAGAGGAGATTTGTTGGGACTTTAAATGAGGCAGGTACCTAGCCATGCCATCCCTATCTGTGCGGGAAAGAGAAGAAGAAGAAAATGGGACTTTAAATGAGGCAAGCAATCAATAAGAAAAGGTCAAAAATTGGTATTTATATGTGTCAGATTTAAACAATAATACATGATACTGATTATTATCGCAATATTTCATCTGGATACATATATACATATAAAAGCATGAATGACTCATATCCATGTGGAAAGATTGTGGTTATAACACCTCTTGACTTCCCATCACTTTTAGGAATAAATACCATAATTTACAAAAGATTAATTACACAAGGTACATGATTCTAATATAAAATAATAAAAAACACATCGATTTAAACATGATAACTACAAATCTCGATGCGTTTCATGGAATTTTATCCAATTTTCAGGAGCAAACATGTGTACATCTGTAAAAAATATATAAAAATCCTTAGATAATTGTCTTTTGAAAGAAAAAGCCAAAATGGGAGAAAGTATTCACAAAATCGCTGTGTATAGAACGTGCAACACAAATGGCTGGAAACCCCTTGAGATGGGCATCTTCTCTGGGAGCTGTGGTTGCCTGAACAGCATGCATGGCCCGTACAAGGTGACATCCAGGGATGCAGGACAATTTCCTGGGCGTGATCGTGAATGTTTCCTATGATTGTGTGGAGAAGACCATAAATCTAGATAATAAAAATGGAGTATAGGGAGCGACCATACTAATAGGTGTCTGATCCCTTACAAGCACAAAGTACAACAACAAACTGAAGATTGATTTCATTGGGCCAGCTACAATTAAATGTACCGATCATTTATTTATTAAATCTAACTGTCCACAGCACTGCATATTCTATCTATCTGAGGCTACACGCCAAGCACATCTGTAAGTGCAGTAAATAGTTTGTTTGGGCTATTTAAAGGAACATGAAATATGAACTAAGGCCTTAAAATATAACTTAAAGTGATTATTTTTAAAGGTTTGAATAGAGTGGTGAGGGATTGGAACATCTGGCAGGTCTTTATTGCTGTCTGTGCCCTCATTGGGGAAATTCACCCTCTCTATTTGTCATATTAATCATTCTCACCAAAAGTGAAAATAAAACAGAATCCCGCATTTGGGTTGTCCCGAGAAAAGGAAAAGAAGAGATATTTTCCAATGGGAACACTAGTTCTGGTGACACCCTGGGAATCCCTTACTTTGGGGGGATTTCCTCCCCCTTCCTGTTTTGCCAATTGGACAGGAAGTGAAGGGAAATCTTCCCAATAGGAAACAGATGGCAAAAAAAAAAAACTGTCAGGAAGTAACCTTCCACCTTATTTTATCCAACATTTTGCCTTGACTTCTACTTTAATGTCTACTTCCCAATGCATTCTTGGTGTTGCTTTTTTATTTTAGCTTGTTTTTATCTTTACAATGGTTTCACATGCATTACTTTTCTCTTACAACACAGAAGAAATTGTATCCTCTTGAAACCTGTAGTTTGAAGTTCTCCACACAGGATCCCTGCCTAACAGCTTTTCAGTTTATCTACTGTTCAAACTGGTGCTGTGAGGGCAATTTGCTGAATCAATTTATGACTTATCTAAAAATCATCTCTTTGTAGGTTATCTATTAAAATTCTTTCACCATCTGTGGTCCAGAGGTTTTCAGCCCCATGCAGGTACCAGATTCAGAGATCTGTATTATGCTTTAACATCTGGTGATGAAGCTGAAAGTATATTACTCCTGAGATATAGGTGGCTTCTTGTCAGCTCACATTGTCAAGTTCACATTAACATTTCTTGGAAGAGGCTAGCATGGGAACACGGTATGAGATCAAAGATAACTTCATGAAACAAACGAACTGTTTAGACCCATGGTGTAAAGACATGAAAATGAATACACTCACAATGTTAATAAGTAATAATGTAACTAGAGATTAGCTGATTGTACCTGGGTTTATGGAAAGTTCACTGAACTGCTTGTAAGTTTGTTTTCAATCCTTTTTTATTCATTTTATAAACAATTTATACAAATACAAATACATTCACGTATTTTACTACTACTGTATAACCATACATGTTATCTGGTATCCCTGACAAAGGATTGTAATTTCTACTGTTTAAGTCTACTTTCTTCTTTTATATCTTTTCCCTTGTCCTTTACACAGGGCCATATTATTATCTTCTATTCCATTCATCCATCTACATTAACTCAAAATACCATATAACACTAACACAACACAAGAAAAAGTATATTTATTTCTCTTCTCTCTAGGGTGGTGTATTCCTCATCCTAAATATTGCATCATATATGTTGAGGACCGAAATTCTTCCCATTGTTGCCATATTATTGGCCTTTGATTTCTTGTGTTCTTTTCTCTACTTATTTGTTCTTCCATATATTGTATTTGAAGGACATCCGTTTTTATTGATTTTATTGATCCTGGTATTATAGATAATATTGCAGTATTTACATTTGGTTGTATTTCAGTACCTGACACCTTCTTATATATTTCAAATATCCTATACCAGATATGTATCATTGCTCCCCTTTCTTTAAGGCATCTCCAACATATCTCTGTATTCTTTTTATTTATTCTATTTAGGGCCACTGGATTCCAATACCATCTCATTATGTTTTTTTAGTTTCTTTCTTGATGTTTACCGCCACTGATGCTTTATGTATTACTGAGACTGCTTTGTCCCATTCCAATACTGGAATCGGATTCTCTGTTTCATTCTCCCATTTTCTTATACATGCTAATTCATTAAGAGGTCCGGAGGGGAGCAACAATTTATATACAGTAGACAGCTTTTGGATCAGTTTTTGTTCCTCTACTAACAATTGTTTGAAACTAGTTAATGGTCTATTAATCAGAAATGGTTGTATCTTTGATTCTATATAGGTGT
Source organism: Aquarana catesbeiana (assembly GCF_042186555.1). Classification (NCBI taxonomy): domain Eukaryota; kingdom Metazoa; phylum Chordata; class Amphibia; order Anura; family Ranidae; genus Aquarana; species Aquarana catesbeiana. Next base: position 37,469,883 of record NC_133326.1, read on the forward strand.
TTAATTGGTGATGTTGTATCCATCTATTTTTGTGTTCCCCATATCAGGCATTTGTGGAAGTCTGCCGTCTACTAGGGTCTGGACTATCCTCGTATTTTCCTTTTTATTCCATTTAATGAATTTTGTGGCCCCCAATGCTGGTGGAAAATCAGGACTGGAGAACAATGGGGTCATTGGCCCGATCATTGTGGAAAGTTCTCCATTTTTTTATATTTTGTCCTATATTTTAAAGGTTACTGACACAAAGATTGTTAAATCTTTTTTTTCCGGCCGAAGCTGAGGTTTGATCCATGGGAGAGATTTAAGCTGTAGACCTATAATGTCTTCCTCTGTAATTATCCGTTGTTTACTTTCTGTATTATAAAATTAATCTATTATTTTTATCAGAGATTCAGCTTGTAAGTAATTTGAAGTCAGGAAGGGCAAGACCTCCATTTTTTTTAGTTCTAGTTAGTATTTCCCTTCTTATTCGTGGTGTTTTCTGAGCCCAAATAAAGCTTCTTATGGCATTACGTAATTGTATCATTCGTTTTTTTGGAGGGATTAAGGGTATGGTCTGAAATATATATAATAATTTTGCCAGTATATCCATTCTCACTACGTTGATTCTTCCCATCCAAGAATGAATAATTTTATTATATTATTGAAGTGATTCTATATTTTTTCGAATTATTAAAGAGTAATTCTATTCCTGCAGTTTATTCAAATCCTTTGAGATATATATCCCCAAATATTTAATTGCCTCTTTTTGCCATTTAAAAGGGAAAATCCTTTTGAAGGAGTATCTGAACCCTTTTTGTTAATGATGCATTTCACATTTCTGACTTATCATAGTTCACCTTAAAATGACTTACTCTTCCAAACCGTTTAAATTCCTGTATAAGGTTTGGTATAGTTATTAATGGGTTAGTGACATATATTAACAGATCATCCGCATATAATGCCATTTTATGTTCTTTTCCCTAAATATTTATCCCCTGAATATCCCTATTTTTTCGTATTGCTGTAGTGAGATGTTCCACTACTATCGCATATAATAATGGAGACAGGGGACATCCCTGTCGGATACCATCAGATATTTCTATATATTCAGAGAGTATTCCATTTGTTCTTACTTTTGCCCTGGGATTGGAATATAATGCCATGATCTTATGAAGCACCTTAGGACCAATCCCTAGTTGTATCTGCTTGTAATTTTGAATGTTAATCCAAACCTCATTGAAGTCAAGAGGAGCCAAATCTTCAAAATCAGTTTTGGAAATTTTCAAGACCAATAGGAAAGGGACTGTCAAACATAGGGTATGGGAATTTGACACTGCCGGAAGGGCATGTACCAATGAAAAACAAACAAAAAAATCTGTTCCTGGGGGGCAGCTATTTTAATCATGCTTAAAGTGCTACTAAACCCACAACAGTAAAATCAGTCTGTATATGCAGTAAAGCATGCTTGGTATACTCTCTGTGGAAGCTAAGGGGTTAATCCTCTGCATTGCGTAAAAAGGTTGTTTGATCCTGTCTTCTCTGATCCTCCTCTTCTCTCACAGCCCCCAATACATCTCCTGATAGTACAGAGTCTTGGGGGCAAGCTGCACATGCTCAATTCGGTGTGAATCACTAGAGAGTTTTTTTCTTTCTTGGGAGAGTGCAAGTGGTCAACACAGAGCCAATCAGCTCTGTCTAGAAAGAGGGTCAGGGGTCTTGCAGCCTCATAGGACAGTCAGAGGAGAATGAAAACGGCTCCTACAAGCTTTAACCAGACACTGATAGAAATCAGAAGACTGCTACAGTATATAGTGCTGATGAGAAAAGGTATTTAGCAGTTTATATTTACTTTAATAACTGCATTTCCATGTTCTGTGTACTGTGGGAGACCAGATATAATGAATGCACGCTCCTGGGTTATTATATATATATTTAAATAGCATGCTTGGAGGAATGCTCTAAACCTGTCTGTGAAGTGGTGCACCTGTACAATGCATACAATATTCTACAGCAAAAGTGACCTTTACAAAGAAAATATTGTAATTTAAATTGTGCTGTCTACTGTTTTATGTTTGTAATCGTATTGCTATTGAAAAAGCAATGAAAAGAATTTTCAAAGCAAAAAATTTGAATTATAACATTTCCCAGCTGCCTTGTACTGTAAACAAAGCAACTAGGGATTCATGTATGCCAGACCCTTTTCTTAGAGGAGGGAGGGAACACAAAAATAAAAATGTTAAAATACAACCTTGTCCTAGGTAAGGATCTGGTATTGATTTTAAGGGGGACCCTATGCACAAAATAGGGGGCATGAAGTCCTGCCAGAATCAATACCAAAACCTTTAGTTCTATTACAGATTTTAAGGAGGTACACACAACACAAAAATAAATAAACTAGACAAAAAGCATGGTGCGCCCCCAGAATCCATACAAGAATCTTATCTGATCTTTCAGTCTTACTGGCAAGGTAGGGGGAACTAAGCGTACATCCCCTCTTGAGCCTGAACTCCATCCCTAAATGTATTGTACAGTATTTGTGTGCTTTGATTGTGTGTTTTATGCCCATCTTTGTGGTGTGCAGTGTGCTCTGAGGGTGTTTTATGTGTGTGAAATAAATAGGGGGTGGTTATTGAATTCCCGCTATTTAAATTATATATACCATATTTATTGGTGTATAACACATGCTGGCTTATAACACGCACCCCAATTTAAGAGAGAAGTTTCAGGATTTTTTTGTTAAATAAACCACTTTGAAGCAAAATAATAGTCAGTGAGCATCAATGCAGCCTGATTAGTGCCCATCTGCAGCTTCAGTGCAGCCTAATCAGTGCCCACCTGCAGCCTAATCAGTGCCCATCTGCAGCCTAATCAGTGCCCATCTGCAGCCTAATCAGGGCCCACCTGCAGCCTAATCAGTGCCCCCCTGCAGCCTAATCAGTGCCCATCTGCAGCCTAATCAGTGCCCACCTGCAGCCTAATCAGTGCACATCTGCAGCCTAATCAGTGCCCATCTGCAGCCTAATCAGTGCCCATCTGCAGCCTTGCCATTATATATGCTGCCATCGAGGGATAGGTGGGAAACGAGCGCTGCCGAAATAGAGCTGGATTTCCTTGTACTCGGCTCGGCATCACGCCCAGTTCCGCCCCTTGGCCCAGATCCTATGATGGACATAATGCCGGTCCAATGCTGGGACGTCCATGCTAGAAGCCGTCCAGGGGGCAGAACTGAGCGTGACTGCGAGCAGAGCTGACTACACAGGAGACCCGGCTCTATTTCGGCAGCGCTCGTCCCCTCCTTCCCCTCGGTGGCAGCCTATATCGACGTATAACACGCACACATGATTTTCCCCCTACTTTAAGGGGGGGGGAGTGCTTGTTATACGCCGATAAATACAGTATGTATTAACTTGTCTGTTCCTATAGTTATGAAAAACATATAAAGTTGCACTTATTAACAATAAACACTAAAGAAAGTCCAAAAAATGCTCTTAAAAGTCTAATTCAGCAACACAAGCTGAGTGAAGACACCAAAAAATCAGATAAACGAACATCAAACTGAAGTATTTGTGTGGAAAAAATCCAAAAGAACCCTCCACTTTGTGACGTGCCCAACATTAATGTCAGGATGTGCTCTTACCCCAAGTGATGGACCCTCTATTATGGAAGGTCAAATAGGCGTTTGGATATCTCAGCTGTATCCATGGGAGGTATAGTGCAGATGATGTGTGTCTCACAACCTGTTCCTCACAGGTTGGAGAAGTCTCCTCTCTGTCTCCTGTGTGTACGCTTAGACAGCTAGTCTATCAAAGCTCTGATAATAATAATGGTAATGAAATAATAAAAATATAAGCTATACAAATAAACACAATGCTCAAAGAAGCAAAGGTCTTGTTTATTTACAAAGAAAGTAGAACACTGACATAAAATCTAAGAATAGTAATACAAAGCATATAAAATAAAATAGCAGAAATGATACGTTACATAAGTCCTTCCTCAGAGTTTTGTGTCTCTCAGCTGGGCTTAATGAGAAGGAGGGAGCCTTCATCATTGGCCCTCACATTTTAAAGCACTCACAGACACAACCCACACAAACACCCTCTGCCCATCAACATTCTAGCCCACATCCGTTTCCTTTGATGTTGCTGTAAGTCAGGGAATCAGTCATTTTAATTTTTACCTCACCAGGAGGTCTGAGATGATGCTCCTCTACCTCCTCTACATTACATCAGGAGGCCAATGTGAGAACAACCTTCTGGAGATGAATTCCCGTTTGCGACCCTTTGTTATAAACACCCTGCTGTGTAAACTGATTCGCCTGGTGCTCCCAAATAACCTCCAGCAGGCAAAATGGCCCTGTAATAGCCAGAGAGTAAAATTCATAAATGTCTAATATTATCCATGTTACACTTTCCAACAGTGTGTCTGGTCTGACTGTGGCATGTGTGTCCTGATTTTATAAGTGCCTTATGTGTCTTTGGACTGACAGTGTATCTGTTTGTTATGGCTTTGTATCTCTATGTACAGCCAAAAGTAGACAAGTGTCTGTCTGCAAAAAATATATGGGAGGAGTGAACATTGAGGAGTGGGGTAGACAGGGAGGTTTTAAAAAAATAACAAACATCTTATACTTACCTGCTCTGTGTGGTAGTTTGGCACAGAGCAGCCCCAATTCTCCTCTTCCCATGTTCCATGCCAGCACTCCTGGCCTCTCCCACCTGCCTTGCTATGGGGGCATCTGAGCTGAGCCACTGCTCTGTGCGTCCATTCATACACGGAGTGGTGGCTCGGCCCCACCCCTTCCATCACCTGGTTGGCTAACTGCCTGTAATTGACAGCAGCGGGAGCCAAGTGTGAAACTGAAAGAAAATCCTAAATTTTGGGTTGTCACAGAACAAGAATAGAGGAAAAAATCTTACAATGGGGACACTAGTTCTGTTGACCCTGGTGACAACTTGGCATACCCTCACTTCGATTTCTTCTCACTTTCTGTTTTGACAATGGAGTAAGAAATCTCCCCAAAGGTGGCAAAAAAAAAAAACCTGACAGTGGTTAGTACCCTCCCGTACGCTACTTAAAATGAAAATAAAAGTATTGCCTTTAGTTCGACTCCAGAAATGTTGTAAATCTTCTATTTTCTAAAATGAAATAAATACTGTATTATACTTACCTGCTCTGTGGAATTGTTTTGCACAGAATGGTCTCGAACCTCCTCTTCTGGGATCCCTCTGTCAGGAAAGGTGAAATGTGCCCAGGTGCATAGTTATGCACAGACGAAGAATATCTGTTAGCCGGACTCATGCTCATTCTCATGTGCGCACATGCCCTCCACTATAGTGGCGCCTTATGGACTACTTAAACATAACTACTACACTAGGACTTTGCCTTATGGTCTACAGCATTCTGCTAATCTGCTACCCCTTTCTGTGTTTGATCTTCTGATGCCACCCTGATCTGTCTGACCACGCTTGAGCTCTGCCTGAACCGACCCCTGGCTTGCCCTTTGACCACGTCTCTGCCTGACCCTTCTGCTTGTCTGCTTTACCTTTGCAAACTCCGGCCTGAACCTGACTACTCTCCTGCCTGCTTCTCTGTTCCTGATGTACCTGTTGGATACTGACCTGCATTCTATGCATTAAGATAAAAGGCCTTTTGTGTGTAGCAGCCTCCCCAGCACCCCCTAATACTTACCTGAACCCCATCTCTGTCCAGCGATGTCCATGAGTTCCTTGGTGGTCCGGGGCTCTCCCTACTGATTGGCTGAGACACAGCAGCAGTGCCATTGGCTCCCATAGCTGTCAATCAAAGTCAGTTAGCCAATCAGGAGAGAGAGGGGGCAGGGCCGAATGGCAACTCCATGTCTACATGGACACAGGGAGCTGCAGCTCGGCTCGGGTGCCCTTATAGCAAGCTGCTTGCTGTGGGGGCACTCGACAGGAGGGAGGGGCCAGAAGCAACGAAGAGGGACCCAAGAAGAGGAGGATCTGGGCTGCCCTGTGCAAACCACTGCACAGAGCAGGTAAGTATGACATGTTGGCTATTTTAAAAAAATTGACTTCACAATCACTTTAAGTTCTTAGTCATCTGCCTGACCCAACTTCTCATTGGGTCTCCTTCTTCTCGTGTTCTTCTGAACCCCGACAGCTGTCTGAACAAGAACCATGACGTTTAAAATGATTGTAAATGATCACTTTGTAAAACAACCCATTCAGTTTAAAAAAGAAATTAAAGGCAAAACATCTGCATATAGATATAAAAAAAAACAAATACCATTTTTTCTTTATTTTATAAGAAAGTCAAAATATCAAAGCATCCCTCAGGGATGAGTGTGAGACTGGTGACAGCTTGTAAATCAAACACAAACATGTATTATATGAATCATACAAATCATAGAAAGAGCTGTCAAATATACACAGGAAGTGTATGTGAAATGTCTGTGAAAAAAAGACAACAAAAAACTGTCCGTGATAAACTCAAAATAAAATATTCCTCAGTATGGATGGATGGAGAAGAAAAAAAAATTATAAATAAATAAAAATAAACTTTAAAAGGCGTCTGGAGCGAGGACGAAAAAAGAACTTTTTCGGCCTTGCTCTGGACGCCTTTTAAAGTTTGTTTTTTTTTTTTTTTTCTTCTCATCCATCCATTCTGTCGGGTTCAGCCTCTCCCAGTTCAGAAGACCCCCCCATATAGGCTGTAAGTCTCCTGAGGAGATGACAACTTCATGCGAGTTCAAGCACGTCTGCCTGTTGAAGGTTCTAATAAGTACCATCTACTCCTCACTGTCCTGGATGAGGCCATCGAAGTTTACTTCTATATCATCAATACCTTTCACCAAGCATCCGCTGGATTGAATGATCCAAACGCCTGATTGACTCACCGCCGTATGGTGAGTGTGCCCACCCTTTGTGGTATGCCTACCTAATTCTTCCATCATTTCACCTGTATGTTAGTAAATGTTATATGAAAAAAGCCCGTTCTGCTATACCCACTGGTTGAAAAGGCGTCACCTTTACACATTCTCTTCACATGGGACTTCATTGCACCTACTGAGTAATATTTTATTTTGAGTTTATCACGGACAGTTTTTTGTTGTCTTTTTTTCATAGACATTTCACATATACTTCCTGTGTATATTTGACAGCTCTTTCTATGATTTGTATGATTCATATAATAAATGTTTGTGTTTGATTTACAAGCTGTCACCAGTCTCACTTTCATATTACATATTATATATCAGCGCTGCATTTATATATTTTTTCTTACTTTGTTACACAGTTCACTACACTGTTGATGCTGGCTGCTAAAATATTGCTTTTCCTTTTTTTGTCATCATTAGTAGCGCAACTTTGTTTTATATTTATCATTTTTTATAAGGCCTCGTGCCAACGAGTGTTTATACAGCCGCTTTTAGGAGCATTTTTTACAGCTTCAAAACACCTCTCCATGTTATTCTATGGCCTCATGCCCACACAGACGTTAAGGAGCTGTAAGTGGCATAGGCGTTTTTAAGCTCCAAAAAAAACCCAGGACCAGCACGTTCTGAGGCTCCATCGCTAGAGCTGTAAAAATGACAGACCCCGGTAAAAGCTGTTAAACATGGTTTAACGATGTATACAGAGCGTTAAGCCTCGTCAGGCATTTCTCTGCCTCTATTCAAAAATCAATGGTTCCCTATGGGGGCAGGGCCCCTGGATGACGTCAGCAGGTGGCCCCGCCCCATGCCAATATAAGTAATGGCAAACAGGGGGCCCAGCATTACACCGGAGATTGTGTCGAGTCAACATCAGAAGAAGAACAGAGGGAGAAGACCCGGCAGAAGAGGGAGAAGACAGCGGAGAGAGGAGACGAACCGGAGAGGAAGAAGAACTGGCAGAGGGAGAAGACATCGCCAGAGGAGAGAGAAGAGCTGGAGAGGGGAGACTAAATCAGAAGAAACACCAGAGCAGCCATAATAAAATACTTTAAAAACCTGTGTACTGTGTTTATTTTTGACACTTTTTTGGGTGCATGGGTAGGGGTACAATGTACCCCTACTCATTCACATAGTGTGGGGGGCTGGGATCTGGGGGCCCCCTTGTTAAAGGGGACTTCCAGATTCTGATAAGCCCCCCATCCGCAGACCCAGACAACCACCGGCCAGGGTTGTAGGGAAGAGGCCCTTGTCCTCATCAACATGGGGACAAGGTGCTTTAGGGTGGGGGGCGCAGGGCCCCCTGATCCAACCAAAGCACCCACCCATGTTGAGAGCATGTGGCCTGGTATGGTGCAGGAGGGGGGGCGCTCGCTCGCCCCCCCCTTCCTGACCTGCCGGGCTGTGTGCTCAGATAAGGGTCTGGTATGGATCTTGGGGGGACCCCGACGCCATTTTATTGGCGTGGGGTATCCCCTTAAATACCACACCAGACTGAATGGTCTGGTATCGTCCTGGGGGGATGGGGGAAACCCCATGACAATTTTTTTTTCATTTTGGCAGGGGTTCCCCTTCAAGATCCGCAGCACACAAGTAGCACCGCAAGTCGGATCATCATGATCCGACTTCTGGTGTGACTTCTATTCAAATCAATGGGCTCCCATAGGGAACCATAGATATTGAATAGAGCCAGAGAAACACTGCTAAAAGCTAGCTTGGCCAAACGCGCATTGACGCTAATGCAAAACTCGTTTTTTTAACGCTGCTTTTTTCCTGGTGTCAGGTACTAGCTTTGCATGTCATTTTTTATAACGCCCGTGGGCATGAGGCCTAAGTGATCATGTTTCCGCTGTTCTAAGTTTTTATTAAAGCTGGGGGAGGAGAAGCAGCAGCACATTGAACTTCCCAGTGAATGGCTGTGCAGCTGGGCGAGTGTCAGGACAAGTATGATCATTGGAGGAGAGTACACTGAGTTCCCAACATAGCTAAAGAACTGGCTACGATGTGCTCTCCTGCTTGGTGTGGTCAGTTTTTAATTGGAAAGCAGAGGGACTGGCAGGAATACCAGGGATTTCACGTAAAGGAAGCAATACAAAGAGAACAGGAGACTTCCTCATACAAGCACATGGTACAGCAGGCACATATCAGGGATATGAAGTGTTGGGGTAACAAACGCTTTAAGGTCTTTGTTATACTCCGCTGCTGCTGAATAACCACTTTACTAAGTGAACAGTGCACTCCGTTGGTTAATAAACTCCTAAGTACTTATTTGATATTTGGTAACCTAAGCAACTTACAAGTTTTTAAATCCTGCTGTCAGTACAATTCCTCTTAAATCATGCAAAGTAATTGGAATAATATCTACCTACGGTGCATTCAATTACATGAGTTCTTTTTAGGTCATTAGGCTGGTATTTTTAGGCTACTTCTACATTTGGTGGTTCGGTACATAATACTTATGTTTATATTAATTAGAGTCATTTGCTAGGACATTGCTTTTTATTAATGAGAACTATAATGGATATTTATTTTTCCTCCTTTTCCTCTATATTTTTCTGTTGGGAAAATAAGATTGAAACTGCGGTTTTAATGAAACTGCAGATTAAAAAAAAAAATGCAGACTTGGCTACTTTTATTTCCTGTAGCCTCCAGACAATCAATTCCATATTCCTATCTTAGCAAATGTGAAATTCAGTGACGCATAATACATTTAAAACTGGAGATCAAAATTCTGTTATTTAAACAAATGGCATAATATGTTTCTTTCCTCAAATACTTATTACCGCTTATTCTATTTAAATATTTGGATACATATAGATATCTTTCTGCTAGGCTTTGAATGTTCAGTAAAGAATATATTAATGTGGGCCACTAAAATAAATACCTTTCTGGGTGTAGTCAGTGTCTCTCAACCTTTTTTCAGTCAAGGCACCCTTTTAAAATCATGGACAATTTTGAAGCACCCCCATTCTAAAAACTATTCTAAAGCCTCATGCACATGATCGGATTTTCCACCAACAAAACCGTGGACTTATGTCCAAAGGGCATTGGCCCAAACTTGTCATGAATACACACGGCACAACAATCACGAACGTAGTGACATACTACATGGTTTTTCAGCTCTTTAGCGCCCTCTTTTGGGTTCCTTCTGCTAATTTTGTGTTAGTAGAAGTTTGGTGAGTGTTGATTTGCGCTTTTCTTTTTGCGCTTTTCATTTAGCACTTTTCAGTTTGCGCTTTTCATTTTGTGCTTTTCAGTTTGTTTCTGAACGGCATTCGTCAACCAGACATGTTGCGGAATCGGAGGAGATAACATGTTATTTATTATTGGCCTTGGAGTTATTGCTTTGACATTATTTATTTGGTTGAAAAATGATTTCAAACTGTTGGTTTACAAGTGAATCCGCCTATACCCGTAATCCCACCACTGCACTCTTAAACAAGGACAATCCTACAGCTGCCACTTAAAAAAGGAAAACATGTGAACCGAATTCAAAACTCTAATACCTTGAAGAATGAATAGTAGCGCTAACGTTATAATGCTTGTCATTATAACGTTAGCGCCACTATTCATTCTTCAAGGTATTAGAGGTTTGAATTCAGTTCACTTGAATGATGATTTGATTTGGTATATTTTCTATATTTTTGGATGCATAGAATGCACTTTTTCGTAAAGTTCTATTGGCAGCATGTCTAATTTTATTTGTTTTCTTTTTTTAATGCATAATACATTGGAATAATAGTCAGTACCAGTTTGCAAAAGCGTATTTGCTTTGGATGAATAAATCCCCTCTAGCATTGGGTGTCCTACGTGTGGATGTTGCCGCATTGTGTAAAACTCTTATGCCGCATACACACAGTTGGATTTTCCGACACGAATTGTTCTATGTGAGCTTGTTGTCGGAAAGTCCAACCGTGTGTATGCTCCATCGGAGACAATTGTTGTCGGATTTTCCATGGATAGCATGGATAGGATGTTGGATAGCATGTTTTCAAATTTTCCATGGACAAATGTGTGTTGTCGGATTTTCTGAGCGTGTGTACACAAGTCCGTCGGACAAAAGTCCAAAGTACAAACATGCATGCTCGGAAGCAGAAGCCGTCGGTCTTGTCAACTAGCGTTCGTAATGGAGAATTAACATTTGTGACGTGGCAAATTATGAAATTTCCAAATGCGACGCACAATTCTCTTCTTCTTTAATGGGATAATAATGAAGCTGCTTTGCTGGTGATACTGATGGAGTTATGGCAAACAAATTTTCAAAGGCTTTTTTTTTTCTAGTGATATCAAGAATAATATTATTGGTTTTTTTTGGGCAAGTTACCACAACACCATTATCCCGTAGTTTTGAGATCAAAGATACAACTATGTTGGTGTCCCTTGTCAATTTTACATTGTATTTTTTAAAATGTAACTGCCTACTCCCAAGCCAAGTATTATTCTCCACAATTTTTTTTATTGTGCATTAAAAAAAGAAAACAAATAAAATTAGACATGCTATCTGCCAATAGAACTTAACCAAAAAGTGCATTCTATGCATCCAAAAATATAGACAATATAATGTCAAAGCAATAACTTCAAGACCAATAATAAATAACACGTTATCTCCTCCGATTACGCAACATGTCTGACTGACGAACGGACGTTCAGAAATGAACTGAAAAGCACGAAATGAAAAGCGCGAAATGAAAAGTGCGAAATGAAACGCGCAAATCAACACTCACTTTCTAACTTCTACTAACAAAAAATTAGCAGAAGGAGCCCAAAGGGTGGCTCTAAAGAGCTGAAAAACAACGTAATACGTCACTACGTTAATAATTGTTGGCCAACAATTGTGTGGCCGTGTGTATGCAGGACAAGTTTGGGCCAACACCCTTCAGACAAAATTCTATGGTTTTGTTGGCCAACAATCTGATCACGTGTACGAGGCTTACAAGCAACGAAAATACTCCTACAGCGATTCATGCAGCCGTGCCAACCTGCCGCGGTATATTGACGGCGGCTTGTTGGGAAGCAGGTAAAGCATCGAATTTGTGAATATAAGGAATGCTTTGGCTTTTTCTATATATTTATGTCAGCTCGACTTTGCTGCAGTCCACACAGTGTTTGATTTTTAGAGCTATTGGCAGGATGTAATATTGGATTCAAGACTCATATATGTGTCCTCTCCATGACATTGGCTGATTTAAAAGTCTGTGTGTTGGAATATTCTAGTTGATGTATTTCACATGTTTACATAAATCACATTACTCTATTATTCCTTTTTTTTTCATTGCATAATGGTGTTTGTAAGTGAGCAACTTCTGAATAAAAAAAAAAGCCACAGCCTCACTTTGTTTTTTTTTTGTATTTTTTTTTTCCAAGTCCATGAATTGGAAAACTCCATCGTTAGCCCCGGTTTCCAGAATTATCCTCTGACAAATCTCTAAACTTATCTAAATGTATTTTTACATACCTCTGTTCTTAATTTATATGATGCCTCTACCTTTTCCATTTATAGAAATATGTTGTTAGGTGGGCAAGTTGTTATGAGTTTCCTTCTATATACATGCTATCATATTCACATGTTTAAGGTTGTTTCTACATTAATGATGTGTTACCGATACAACACAGCAAAAGAGGGAAATCATTATGAATAGTCTACTAATTCACCAATTCAGGCGCAAGTCAGCGGACCTCAAAAATGAACTAGACTGCAAAAAAATAACGGAACGACCCCTAAGGAAAGGAGGTACCAAGTGCAATCCAAGTAATCTAACTATAATTAACAATCTTTGTTTCTGACAATTAATACATATCAAATCAATGAAAAAGCATCACTTCACATTAACTAAACCTCCACCCAACGAGGCAACCAAACTGATAAGAAGCATGGAGGAGCTCAACTGTGAGGAAAGATTAGAGGAACTGAATTCATTCTCTCTTGAGAAGAGGAGATTAAGGGGTGATATGATCAACATGTACAAATACATAAGTGGTCCATATAGTGAACTTGGTGTTGAGTTATTCACTTTAACTGCTTGCCGACCAGCCACCATCATTATACTGCGGCAGGTTGGCTCCCCTGGGCTAATCGCCGTAGGTGTACATCGGCCGCTTTAAGAGCTCCAGGGAGGCGCGATGATGTCCTTCTTTTCCCCACAAATAAAGCTTTCTTTTGTTGGCATTTGATCACCTCTGCGGTTTTTATTTTTTGTGCTATAAACAAAAAAAGACCGACAGTTTTGAAAAAAAACAAACAATATTTCTTACTTTTTGCTATAAAACATACCCAATAAAAAAATTGAAAAAAAAAAAAAATTCTTCATTAATTTAGGCCAAAATGTATTCTGCTACATGTTTTTGGTAAAAAAAAATCCCAATAAGCGTATATTGATTGGTTTGTGCAAAAGTTATAGTGTCTACAAACTATGGAAAACATTTACAGAATTTTTATTAATTTTTTTTTTTACTAGTAATGGTGGCGATCAGCGACTTATGAGACTGAGACATTGTGGTGGACAAATTGGACACTGATTGGTTGATTTACTAAAGGAAAAAAGACTGTGCACTTGGCAAGTGCGTTTGCTCCAGAGCTTAGTAAATGAGGTAAAGCTTCTCTGCAAAGAATATCATGTGCAAGGAAAATAATAAAACAGCATTCCTGCTTGCACATGATTGGATGATGGAAGTCAGCAGAGCTTCTGCTCATTTACTAAGCTGTGGAGCAACTGCTCCTGCTATGTGCAAAGTGCACAGTCTATTTGCCTTTAGCAAATCAATCCCTAAGTGACACTTTTTGGGGACCAGTGACACCAATACAGTGATCAGTGCTAAAAATATGCTTTGTCACTGTACCAATGACACTGGCAGAGAAGGGGCTAACATCAGGGGGATCAAAGGGTTAAATGCGTTCCTGGGGAGTGGTTGCTAACTGTGTGGGAGGTGCTTTTACTATGGGAAGGCAGAGATCCGTGTTCCTGCTTTGTAGGAACACAGGATCACAGCCTTCCCTTCTCACAGAACAGCGATCTGCCTTGTTTACAAAGACGGACTGCCATTCTGCCTCTTTTCCATACAATCAGTGAGTCCTGGTGGACAAGTGCTGTGATTTTGCACAGGAGAGCCACATTGCCACCGTATATATATACAGTATCCAGTCAGCAAGTGGTTAAAGTAACGCAGTATATTAACATATGAATGGAGTGCTCTAAATAAAAAAATAATGTCCAAATAAAACAGTAAAAAAAAAGATATTATATAATAAAGTGAAAAGATACAAACATAAAGTAATATGTCAAGGAAAATATCCACAATAGATGGTGTTGCAAGAGTCCCGTCCCATCATTACTGCTCATTGCTTGGGTGCTAGAGGTTACAGCACATTATTACTGCTCACTGATTGGTCGCTAGAGGATACTGCACATCCTTGCTGCACATTGATTGGTTGCTAGAGGTTACTGCATGTCGTTACTGCTAAAGGATTGGTTGCTAGAGGTTACTGCACATCATTACTGCTCATTGCTTGGTTGCTAGAGATTACAGCACATTATTACTGCTCACTGATTGGTTGCTAGAGGTTGCTGCACATTGATTGGTTGCTAGAGGTTACTACACAACATTACTGCTAACTGATTGGTTGCTAGAGGTTACTGCACATCATTACTGCTCTCTAATTGGTTGCTAGATTATAGATAGATTATGCTACAAATGCAAAGCAGTCCCATTGCCAGATTAAAAGTGTTGTTTTGCATTGCAGCAGAATTTGGGCAGAAAAGATGGGGTTAAGGAAGCCGACCAGAATTGCATTCAAAAACAGTACTGTCAATGATCATAGCAAGCAGAGATCAGTGATCGTTTAGCTGCTAAAGAAGTGTAAGTTCAACCCAGCAGGTCAGGGCAAATGAGTTAATTCAGATTGTAAATTGCACAACATACCAGCTGCCCGCTCAGTCATCCATGCCGACCAGTGTTATATACAGGCAGTGCTGGTAATGTTGTTAAAAAACAGAGCGGTAAAGAAGAAGAGCGGTAACAGATTAACGGCTCAAACAGCCATGCACATGTTCTCATTCAGATCGTAACTCACTGGCTTTTCTCATCCATGCTGCCTTAGGACTGTCATCCTCACTGCGATCCTCTCTCACTCCTCCGACCAATTCCACTGCTCATTAGTGTGTCTCTTCACTTGGCCAGTCCTGCTGCCAGACAAGGACACAGCCGCTTACTGTTTTACTTTCCCTGCAGCTGCACTATGTGACAGAGATTGATTGTGAGGATGTTGGGCCCCTCAACAATGACAAGGCCCTGGGCAGGTGTCCCATTTGCCCCGCCTTAAAGATGGCCCTGCCTGGGGGTCCCCAAGAAACTCCTTTAATTTGCAGAGATTTCCTATCACTTCCTGTTTGGCTGTGGGACAGGAAGTGAAGTGAAATCTCTGCAATTGGACAGAGATGGCAAAAAAAAATCTGACAGGAGTTATAACCCTCCCTTACTCTATCCAAAATGAAAAAAAAAGTTTAGCCCATAGTTCTACTTTAAGTTATTATCAGGTAGTTATTATTTCAGATTTTCAAATCTTCGGGGTTTTCGAATTTCCGAATTTTCGAATTTTCGAATTTCTGAATTTACAAATTTTACGAATTTAGGAATTTTTGAATTTACGAATTTTCGGGGAAAAAAATTAAACAGGTTTTTATTAATTTGGAAATATCCAAATGGGTTTTCGTTAGTTTGGATATTTCCAAATTAACGAACTTGTCAAAATTTGTTAAAAAACAAATTCAGAAAGAGACAAATTACACATGTCTATCTAGTACTTTCAATGTCCTCTTTTGTAATCTGCTCTCTGTAATTACATCTATCTGTGCTATAGTTTGGTGGCACGGGGAACAAAGGTGCCCTGTGGAATATACCAGCCTGGATGGATTCCACTGAACAGCAGAGGTTTTGTATACATAAAACTGCATCATCATGCACTTTCTGTCTGTATCACTCGCCAACAGGCATTTGTCCATGTACTGAGAATTCGAAGCAGTGGCGGTGCATCCATAAGGGCGCACGGGCATCGCCCCCTCTCTCCAGCCACCCCCTCTATATCCATGGCCACCGCTGCCACTCCCTGTTCAGTCGCCCCCGGCCCCTTATTGGGCGCCGGGCGCCTGAATTACAGCAACGGGGATGTTTTTAAAGCACCCAATTAGAGCCATTGGCTCTAATAGGCATCAAAAAAGGTGACCCAGGTGTATTAGAACAGCGAATAAATATTCGCTGTCCTAACACTGAACCGTCTCTCCGCCAATCAGGTGCTCCAGTCTGTTACCCGTCACCGAGGACAGGCGCTGTGATTGGACGCCCTGACGGGAGAGGACGGGAGGAGACTAATGGAGGACACTGCTTGTAGGAGACCTCTCACTGCCATCACCCACTGCCCCACTGAGACAGGGTAGGTGCCGAGCAGAAAGCGAGCAGTCAGGGGGTAACAGTGGCGGCATTGGATGGCACAGTGGCAGCAATGGATGGGCAGAGTGGCAGCGTTTGATGGCAGAGGGGCTGTGGTTGATGGGCAGAGTGGCAGCATTCGATGAGCACAGTGCCAGCATTCGATGGGCACAGTGGCAGCATTCGATGGGCACAGTGGCAGCATTCGATGGGCACAGTGGCAGCATTCGATGAGCAGAGTGGCAGCATTCGATGGGCACAGTGGCAGCATTCGATGGGCACAGTGGCAGCATTCGATGGGCACAGTGGCAGCATTCGATGAGCAGAGTGGCAGCATTTGATGGGCACAGTGGCAGCATTTGATGGGCACAGTGGCAGCATTTGATCCCACCCACCTAACAACCCCATCAAATCATTCCCAGCATCTATTACCTTTTGTACCACTACCACCTCCCTTTAGAATGTAAGCAGGACCCTCCTGTCTCTTCTGTATTGAACTGTACTGTAATTGTCCTATCCGGTATATAATGATAATAACAATAATTTGATGGCACAGTGGCTGCGTTTGATGGGCAGAGGGGCTGCGGTTGATGGGCACAGTGGCAGTGTTTGATGGCACAGTGGCAGCATTTGATGGACACAGTGGCAGCATTCGATGGCACAGTGGCCGCATTTGATGGGCAGAGTGGCAGCGTTTGATGGCACAGTGCCAGCGTTTGATGGGCACAGTGCCAGCATTTAATGGGCACAGTGGCAGCGTTTGGCACAGTGAGGTTGCAATTGATGGGTTTTTTTTTTCAGTTTGTTTGCCCCCCTCCAAAAAAAAAATCTCTTGGCTGACCTTTAGGAGGTGTTCGTTAGCAGCTCGTTTCTTGATTAAATAGAATGGTGATAATTCATGGCGAATAAAAGGAAAGTGCATGCTAACAACCACAAGCTGCTGAGTCTGCGGGGACAAAAAATTGTTATTCGCTACATGTCTCAGCCAAGGAATAATGTCATGTTTGTGCTCTAATCAGTTCTGCCAGTGCCATGTTATTTTTATTTAGAAATTATTATAATCCCTGCAACAAAGGCCAAATAAGTTATCTTTGAAATGATGTCAAGAGTATCAGCCACTGAATGTCAATCCAAATTTGAAAAGATGTTGCAGTAATTAAGCTTTTGATAAATGCAAACTTTGCCTTAATAATAAACATAAGACATTGCACAATTTAAACAGATGTTTTCCTGCTTCTGCATTTAGAAACCCGAAGTGCTTGTTGACAATTCTTTTGTTACCAAATTGAGGCCATTCATGATAAAAATGTATGTATTATCAGATTACGTGCAATCGCTGCATGCAGCTGTAAGTGGGTCAGATATTGAATTGAATTGCAAGGAGACCATAGGTGTGCCCAGGGGGTGTGCCTGGCGTGCCTGCAGGGCTGGACTGGGATAAAAATTTGGCCCTGGAATTCATCCAGACTGGCCCACATTAATTGTGCAAACAAGCACAAAAACAGTATATAAACTATATGCAATTGTGCAAAAAAAAATAAGTAGCATAACATCCTTAAGGAGTCCTCACTAACCTCTTTTATTATTTCACTTATTCTCCTCTGTATTTTTCTCATCTTTCTCACATCACTGCGTGAAGTTGAGGCTGAACCAAGAAAGCCATTACTTTGACAGGCTGTCACTGAAACCGGCCCACTAAGCCATCGGCCCACCGGGAAACTCCCTGTAGTCCTGATGGCCAGTACATGCCTGCGTGCCTGGGTACAGTGCCAATTCCCTCTATTGCCTGGGCTTCCCCCCGTGTTGCACCCCGCCCCCCACAGTGCTTCTGTCTTCCCTCCTCTCCCCCTGGCTGCTGCGGGGGATGTTTCAGAATGGAGAGTGTGGGGGAAGGGGCTAGTAAATATGTAATTTACCAACCCCTTCCTCTTCTAAATGAACACACGCTCACTCCAGCGGTGGCTGGTGCTAAACTTTTTTTTGGGGGGGGGGCAGCAAACAAACCCCCCCAAACATCTTTGCCATTCTGAAGCTTCCCTCCAACCACTTTGCATATTATTTTATATATATATACTGTGATTCTGTACTTGCCAAATATGCTGCAGAAATTTCCCTCCACTGAGTCTGGCTGCAATAATTTTACCTGTGGGCAGCTGAAGCTGATGCCCGTTCACTTCCTGGATTTACGCAGACACACAGAGGCACACATCCAGCTCTGCAGCTCTCATTGGCCCTCTTATGACTCATCCCCCCTCCCTTCCTGGCAAACTCTCACGAGAGTGAGAGAGAGAGCTGTGCATGATGTCATAAGCCTAGGCTTTTTACCAGACAGGAAACAGGAAGTGGGCTGTATAAGGTATTTACTGGCAGAAAAAAAATGTTTTACCATCCAAAGTTAAAGCAACAAGGGCAGAAGATTTAATAGATGGAAAGTTGAAAAAATTACTGAAGGTCCACTTTAAGCCAGAAAGAGTGGCTGTTGCTGTGTGCCTGGTTGCAGCTATACTAATTTGGAAGAGGAACCTGTGGAAAATCAGCTGCCCATACAGGGTTGAGCTCTACAACTTTATAAGCAGTGACAGCGACAGTTTTTTTTTTTACTTTTGAGATAAAGGGTTTTAATAAATAAATAAAAGCTGATCATTGTAAGCACCTCTGCTCATGTTATATGGTTTGTATCATCTCTGTAACTGATACATTCTGCTGGAGAGCTGGTTCTTTTGAAAACCAACAGACTTACTGGCCGGATCGCCAGATGAAAATAAAAATTAGAAAGCCTAAAAATGGAAACTAATTCAGCCATCACATCTAAGAAATGGTAAGCTGCAATATAACAAATGTTTACTTAGGGATTTAATAATGCTTTCAATGATAATAAAATTAAAAAAAACAGCATTTGTGCTTGCACAATTGGATGATGGAACTCAGCAGAGCTTCACCACATTCGCTTAGCTCTGGGGAAAATTCCCTTGCAAATTTGCCTTTAGTAAATCAACCACTATTTGTGCATATTTGGGCTAATTAGTGGACACAGATGCAGGTTAGTTCATTTTGCATCTGGTAGAGGCTTAAAAACTACCGGAGAAATGCCTTTTTTTCTAAAACAGTTCATCAAATAAAAAAAGAAGTCTACAGCAACTATCTTTTTTTTTTTTTTTTTAAACAATACTTTTATTATTGATTTTTTTCTTTCCTAGAGTTCTCTGTGAAACGAGTCATATCTGCGTTGCACTGCGATGAAGTTTGTGGAGTATAAAAGAGCACTTTAGGAATACTGAATAAGAGACTAGTTTATAAAGCCATAGTATAGTCTCAATGCAGTCATACTGCTACTTATAAAATAAAAGTACCTGCAACACCTTTAAAGAATTGCTGTGGGCTTTAACCCCTTGCCGACCAGCGCGACGATATACGTCGGCACAATGACACGGCTGGGCAAATGGGCGTACAGGTACGTCTCCTTTAAATTGCGGCATGGCGGGCCCGCGCACGCTCGCCGCGTGCTCCATGAGCGTGCCTGCTGGTCCCGTGGACTCGATGTCTGCCGGGGGCCCGCGATCGTGTCACGGAGAAACAGAACGGGGAGATGCCTATGTAAACAAGGCATTTCCCTGTTCTGCCTACCAACATGACAGAGATCTACTGCTCACTGTCATTGGGAGCAGTGATCTCTGTCATGTTCTAGTGAGACAATCCCCCCACAATTAGAATTATTCCGTAGGATTGATCGCCCCTTAGTGTTTAACTCCTTCCCTGGCAGTGGCATTTACACAGTAATCAGTGCATTTTTATAGCATTGATCGCTGTATAAATGACAGTGGTCCCAAAATAGTGTCAAAAGTGTCCGATATGTCCGCCATAATGTCACAGTCACGATAAAAATTTCAGATTGCCGCCATTACTAATAAAACAAAAATAATAATAAAAATGCCATAAATCTATCCCCTATTTTGTAGACGCTATAACTTTTGCGCAAACCAATCAATAAACTCTTATTTTGATTTTTTTTACCAAAAATATGTAGAAGAATACATATCGGCCTAAACTGAGGAAAAAATTTGTTTTTTTATATATTTTTGGGGGATATTCATTATAGCAAAAAGTAACAAATATTGCTTTTTTTTCAAAATTGTCGCTCTTTTTTTGTTTACAGCAGAAAAAATAAAAACCGCAGAGGTGATCAAATACCACGAAAAGAAAGCTCTATTTGTGGGAAAAAAAGGACGTCAATTTTGTTTGGGTGCAATATCGCACAACCGCGCAATTGTCAGTTAAAGCGACGCAGTGCCGAATCCCAAAAAGTGCTCTGGTAAGGAAGGGGGTAAATCCTTCCGGGGCTGAAGTGGTTAAAATTGTTCTTTCTGAATTTCTTGTTTCTGGATTCTGATAAAGCAAACAATGGGGAGTTACGGAGTGCTGGGAGGAGGAGAACTTTGACAGATCATGTGACATGGCTCTTCTTCTTTATTGGAGTGCTCTCTAGAGTGTAATGCTGG
This sequence comes from Aquarana catesbeiana, assembly GCF_042186555.1. Classification (NCBI taxonomy): domain Eukaryota; kingdom Metazoa; phylum Chordata; class Amphibia; order Anura; family Ranidae; genus Aquarana; species Aquarana catesbeiana. The sequence goes on from NC_133326.1 coordinate 37,490,691, forward strand.
GAACACTCTGTAGGACGCCTCCAGCCTTACACTGCATTCTGTATTTTATATGTAGCACTACCCCCCGTAGGAGTTGCAAATGTCAGGGTTCCCCACTGCTGCACAGCCAGTCACATAGCATTTCCATCTTGCATCCCGACACAGAAAACAGTCCTTGAGCTTTGGTTTTGTTGTTTTTTTTGAGGGGATAATAACTTGGATGGGTGATAAGAATTATGGGATGCCCAACTGGACTGCAACTTCTCCAGCACACCTTCACATGATCCTCTGTACAGCTCCGCTTGCACTGGCGGCTGGTGCTCAATATTTTGGAGGGCCACCGAGAAACCTCCCCCCTCACACTACTGCCACCCCCCAGCCCCCCCCCCGGGGGAGGTGGACGGGAAGGCGGCGATCAGTGACCTTAACCTAGGAGGTTGATGCTGCTCCTCGCTCCAGCTTGCTGAGGGGCCATTGCTTCTTCTCCCGGACTGCACTTGTAGAATAAAACAGAACTTTGGAAAGTGCACAGCCTATTTGCTTTTAGTGAATTAACCCCAAAGTGCCTGCCAACAACCAGTTATGCAATACACTTATGCACCTTCACTTTGCATTGGCCATGCTGCAGTGGATGCAGTTGCTTCACCACTAACACCAGACTATCACCATGTCAGTGATTCTTGACTCATGAAGCATGCAACACAGGGGGGTTGATTTCCTAAAGGCAAATCCACTTTGCACTACCAGTGCACTTGGAAGTGCAGGCGCTGTAGATCTGAGGGGAAGATCTGAAATGAGGGGAAGCTCTGCTGATTTTATCATCTAATCATGTACAAGCAAAAATGCTGTTTTTTATTTTCCTTGCATGTCCCCCTCAGATCTACAGCGACTGCACTTCCAAATCAACTTGCAGTGCACTTGTAGTGCAAAGTGGATTTGCCTTTAGTAAATAACCCCCATTGTCACTATTTTGATGAGGCAGAAATTTGACACAATCCCCCAGACGTTCCCGCTGGATCAAAAAAGACAGCTTTCCTTTCAGGTTCAAACCTAAACTAGGCTCCTCCCTACTTCCCAGTATTCATTTATTTGCTGTGAAGCCCTAATTTAAACAGGGCCCCCAACAACAACTTTGTAACCTAAAAATCAACACTATGGTGTAAATTATTCCCAGAAAAACATCCCAAAAATTGTCTTTCAAGGCTTTTATTAGACCACTTTGTCAACAGAACACAAAATAGGCAGTTTTTATTTAAAAAAAAATAGCATAATAGTGTGTTTCTTCTCTGTAAATAAGTATTTACATGAGGACGTATAGGATCTTTAAAAATAATGACCTTGCACTTTGTTAACAGAACCCACGGCAGCCAGCTTTTCATAATAATCAGCATCAGCGTTAATGTATTAAATTTATTTTAAAAAAGAATCCAAAATATTCTAGTGAGGATGTGTGCAGATTTTAAACACTTTTAATAAATACTAACCCGCTCCCTGCTTTTGGTTTTAACTTAAATGAAAAGGGAAAAAAAAAAGAATACATGATATTAAAATTTAAAAATACACAAATACGCACGGGGCATTTGTGGTTCCATTATTAATGGCATCCCAAATGTGGATAGCAGTTGCACTCTTCGTCACATGCAAAACGTGCTTGGCTCAGTGCCAAAAAAATGGTATTTGAGATTTTTTGGACCATTTGTTGTGTAACAGGTAGCCCATTCAAGTCAATGGGCTGTCACGCAAAAACACACAACATAAAATGCAACGTGCTCAGGTATGAGTGTAGCCTGTAAAAATTCTCATATTTCTCCCTAATCTGCTTGACAACAGTAGAAATCACTATTTGTGTGTCTGTAACTGCATGTAAACAGAGAGACTTTTGAGCAATGAGCCCTGACTATCAGCATGGACCCCTACATTTCTCTTTCTTCTGTGTGCGCTTTACCTAACTACTCCATATCTGTTGATACACACAGTACACAAAGGCTATTGGGAATATTTTTTTAAGAAGAGGGCTTACACAAAAAAAAAAAAAAATGATTGGCCCTTGCAAGCCATCTGGCCACAGTTTCGAGTCCAGTATATAAAGTGTAAATGAGACAGCACTGCATAGGTATACAAACACACAAAAATAAAAATAAAAACAAATCCAAACTAATGTGCAATATAAGTGTTCAAACAAAAGTCCAATATTAATATATGAAGTGATAATTTCTTCCGCTGACATGAGGAGAGATGTGAAGTGTTTCTTTGCTTCAAACAACCTCCATATGCACAGTGCTCCCTCCACCACATGCAATGCTCGCTCACCTCCTTACACGACCCTGCTAGGGGTCAAACACACCTTGCACTCTGTGCAACTCTCCCTTCAGGAAATCCTCACTGGTCCTTGGTAACCTCTGTTGGACTCTCAAGAAACAAGTCATGATCTATATCTGATAAGGGTTCCTTCCACTGTGCTACTTCAGACTTGAATCCAGTGTAATCCACATTAGCTGCCGGTAGTTTCAAAAATACATGGAAGTGCCTTCAGTAGTGCAGTATCCGAGGGATTAAAAATGAACCTCTCCACCCCAGCTCATATACAACTCACATTTATAAAAAAGTTTTAAAAGCATTGATAATACATCAGAAAGGTCTTACTCAGTTGCGACAAGGTTCCATCTCTACTAGTTTCACCACCTCCAGATGAAGCCACGTGTGAGGTGGTGAAACTAGGTTGTTTAAAGAAAAGAAACACTTTACATCTCTCGGCATGTCAGTGGAAGAAATTATCAGGTAGCCTCCCTGGCGGTTTTCCCGAGTGTGGCTCGGGGTTAAATTTCAGCACCATTAGCGGTAACCCCGAGCCACACTCGGGATTACATCTCAGGATCCTGGTGCAGGTTACTTACCTTGTCCCCAGGATCCTGCGATGTCCCCCTGCGGTGTCTACGGGCTCTGTCCTCTGCCCCGACGTCCTGTGTGCCGGATTCAAAAGTCAAAAGTGGTTTTAAACCAGCTAGAAAACAGCGATAGTAAACTAGAACACTTGCAGAATTGAGCGATAGTGAATCGTGGGGAAATTTATTATTTTTAATTTTATTATTATTTTTTATAATTATTTATATTTATTATATTATAATTTATGATTTTGTGTTTCAAACTTCATCATACCCGGAATATCTACTAGACTCTTGGCGGACAGATCTAAGTGTGTTATTGCTAAGAATTACAGGCCTACAATATAAAACGCCAAATTTCTAATTGTACTGCTAATCATACCACCAGGGAGGTTAATATATTAGTATTGCACTTTTGTTTGAACACTTATATTGCACACTAGTTTGGATTTGTTTTTATTCTTGTGTGTTTGTATACCTATGCAGCGCGGTCTCATTTACACTTTATTTACTGTTTTTCTGTGGGAACACATAAGTGACAGCAGCAGCAATTTCAGGTTTAAATATTTCTCTGCATAATAGCGTGCAACTATCCTACTTTTAATTTGGAGTCCAGTATTATTTGCAATAATTTGCCACTTTTCTTGTACTGTGAACAGCTAAGGTACTGGTTGAAATCATGATTACAGAACTTGATGCTCATTCTTAGTAAAGACTACAATCAATTACTTAAAAGCAGTTCCATACACTAGCAGTTATAATAAATAAAATTGCAAGGAGCAAAACATTAAAGAGAATGTATGTTGGATTGGCATATACTTTATTTTTTGATTTGTCTATTTATTTATGTATTATTCATTTATGTCATTACTTCATTATAGCCTGGACAAAGCAATACATTTTTATACACTGTAATTTAATATTACAAGCCAGCCATGCAGTCTCCTGTTCTAGTTCTTGAAAATAAACCTGTTGTCTATAGAGCTCAGTAGTTTAAGCCAAAATTTAGACACACACAACTGATTGAGTCAGACAAGTAACTCATCTCATCCTAGTGCTTTTTTTAGCCAGCTCCATCCCAAGATTTAATTAGGAAGAGAGAAGGGCAAAAGTTTATTTTGTGCTTGCTCGCTAAAAAAAAAACCCCAAAAGATATTATTTTGAGATTTCAGCGTGATGGCTGCACTCTGTATTTAATGCTCTGTAAAAAAATCTGTAAAATAAAGATATTATATAAATAGTTCAATAAAAAACTTATAAAACAGGGATGTCCAACCTGTCTCCCACAGGCTGCATGTGGCTTAAGACGGCCCAACACAAAATTATAAACTTACTTAAAAATGTTGATTTTTAATTCGTTTTTTTTTAAAAAATGAATTTAGACATTGCAAACACATGCAGCTGAAGAACAGTTTGACAGTGTCTCTTTACTGGACTTTTATAAGTTTTGTCTTCCCAAAAAAAAATCTCCCACAACCACGCCTTTATTCATGTCATCAGTTTTCAGGAGCACATGACGGGCAAAATTACCGTAGCACCAAAATATATGATGAGCACCTTGAAAATTCAATGAGAATTGCTACTCCATCCATCCCACCAGATATTAATGTGTTAGTTTATCAAAAACAGTGTCAAGTATCTCACTAGTTTTATGTTTTAGGTTTATGTTATGTTGTATATTACAAAAAAAGGAGGTTTATTACTCAGTTACATTATCGAGTTATCATTGATCGTTAACTTGTGATCTGCCTGAATTTTTCTGCTCATCAGCTATCCATTCTTCCAATGTGGCCCAAGAAGGTAACAAGCTTGGTCACCCCTGCTATAAAACTATTTTAAATAATAATGACCCAGATCCTTCATATTTTACCCTTAAGATTTAATTTAAGGGTAGGGGAATTTTAGGGTTTGGTAAACGGAGGCTTTAAGCCAGCTTCGACCAATTTTTGTATGTGTGTGCCATACCTGTAGAATCCCGATGGTAGCTGGAAATGACTATAGTAGGCACTGCTACTACAGTAATCTCTGCTAGCTTCTGGACCCCATGCTAAGTTCCTACCCCGCTCCAGCACAAGAGGTCGCTTGTTCCTTACAGGTACCTTTCACTGAACACTTTACATTTTCCCAATGAATGCAAAGCATTCTCTGTTTGGATGAGGTGGAGAGACAGGGCAGTGATGTCATAGTCTCCACTTCATCCCATCAGAGAACACCTTAAATTTATTGAGAAAATGCAAAGTGTTCCCTGAATGGCAGGGAATTCCTCCTGTATTCACACTCTACACCAGGGCCTACTACAGTGATTTGCACCTTCCAGGGGATCACACAGATATGGAACATACTGTAAACGTTGTAGACATCAACTTTTGATTTAGCCTAGGGGCCAAGTTTAAACTTTATGGCTTTTCTTCTGGTCTAAATTCCATTGTGTACTAGTCTTGAACTCGTCAGGTTTCTAAGCAGGTTAAAGGAGACCTGTAGCATGTTCTCCCTGAAGGCATGGTTATAAAGCTTTGTTTTAAAAAAATAAATAAAAATAACAAACATGCCTATACTTACCTGCTCTGTGTAATGATTTTGCACAGAGCAGCCCTGTTCCTCTTCTTCTGGGGTCCCCCACTGGCACTCCAGGCCCCTCCTTTCCCTGGGGGCCCCCTAGCATGGTCCCTCCCAAGTCCTGCTGCTGAGTCCATTGACACAGACAGCAGAACATGGCCTCGCCCCCCGCTCCCCAGCCTATCGCTCCTGTTATCAATCTGTACAATGAGGAGAGAGACAGCGGCGAGAGCTGCTGTGCTCATGAACATTGCTGGATCAGATGGGCTCAGGTAAGGAAAAGGGGGGGGTCTGGGGGGCAGCTGCAGCACAGAAGTTTTTTCACCTTAATGCATAGAATACATTAAGGTTTTAGAACTACTTTAACAATCCCATTTTAACCCGGTACTATTTAATTATCCACTTCAATGGTCACAACCTAGTTAATCTTTCTTACTGGGGTTCACTTACTTTATAGATGGGTTGAAGTGATCATCAGATGGAAGGAAGGCTCTCCTTAGCTCTATCCTGATCACTTACCTGTGAGTCTCATTTTGGCACTTTAAAGCACACACACAGAAAATTACATTTTTCTTTTGCATGAGGGCTGTACTGAAAGTAATGTAAAAGTGGGCATTTTTTATTAACTTAGATAGGTCATTAAAATTTCACATGTTGTTAGAGTAACTTTTCCTTTATAATAGCTCCTCTTCTACTTCCTTTTCAATGCAGATAAATAATGGATTCCAAGCAGAAGCAATGTGCCGCCATTGAGTTCTTGATGAAGAAGGGGTGCAGGATGTCCGACATCCATAGAAGGCTACAGAATATTTACAGAGATGAGCAATGCCTTGTCTTTGGTGGACTCCTGTCAGTGTTATCATCTCTTTAAACATTCTGTAGCCTTCTGTGGATGTCAGACAGAACACACACAGACGTATTTAAGAACTCAATGATTACACGTTGCTTCTGCTTAGAAGCCATTATTTACCTGCAATGAAAAAGAAAAAGAAAAGTTACTATAGAGGAAGAATTACTCTACCAAAATGTGAATTTTGAACGACCTATGTAAGTTAAATAAAACAAATGATGCCCACTTTTGCATAAGTTTCGACACAGTCCTCATATTATAATTGAATTAATGGTGTTTTCCTTTAAACAAGCAAAGTTAATACTCCATTGCTTTGACTATGCTTTGGAGGCTGGTATTGTCTTAATAATTCAACATTGCAAATTCAAGACTCTGCAGTGGCAGTAGGCAGTCTTAGACTTGTAGCTGATTGCCAGTCATTTGGTGACCTTTATGCTCCATTACATCTCAATCACTCCAGAACTGATAAATCTAACCAATATATACGAATAAACCCATCATCTTAAAACTTTGCATTCAGTACAAGGATGAACACAAAGGAGAAAGTTTACATTCCCATTATGAGATTTATTGGTTTCCTGCAGTATTTTCTTTCCCTGTGGGTTTTATGTATTATTTATTTGACAGTTCTGCTTACTTCCCATTAATTGCATCAATTTTGCATTGATACAGTTTATACTAGAAATATATTGCAGTTACTGATTTATGGTACTCAGTTACTTTTTTTTTTGCTAAGCAGGTATGAAGGTTACATAAAAAGAAACACTTTTACAAGATGTGTGATATATAATTAAATACTGTTTTGCATTTGTGGGGCTTTTGCTTTATACTTTCTACTAGTGTAGGCACATAACAGTGAGTTAGAAGATGCTCCAAATAAGCCTTGTGGGAGATTTCAGATAATCCTGCAGAAAGCTATGATCACAATAGAGCATAAGAACATATTCATCTTGTTTGTACTGTTCTCCCTATCCTCTTTTATATAACTTCAATATGATGCACAGCAATTATATTGGGCAAGGCAAGCTTTGCTATGCCAGGGGCAAGTACACAGAAATCCATGAAATAAAAATATGTAAAGAAAAAAGAATCAAACATTCTGAAAGAAGCAGAATATATTATATTATATTATATTATTTCCATTTGATGAGATAGAAAAGCTATAACAACTCTCAAAATAGGAGAGCATTTCATGGTTTGGGCTTGATCCTATTTAATATACATTTTAATATCTTTTTTAACATTTTTTTTTTTTGCACCTGGAAAGGGTGTCTTCTGGCTACCTGAGCAAGTGGAGCAACCAAGGGTAATTATGCCACTGCTGTGGTTTTTATTAAAAAGTGAAGCCAGCTACTTTCACAGATGTCTATCATTCTGTAAAGTCTTCCAAATCTTCAGAAACTCAAAGAATGATGCTCTTCACAGGTACAGTCTTTTTCTTCTTTTTTTTTTTTTTTTTTAGAGGCCGCACAGGGTGTGTTTCTAGTCAACATACTGTGAACAAAAAAAGGAACCGTGAAATCACAGCACACCAAAAATGTGCATAAGGTTGCAGTAAATGGTCCAACTTTTGAAGAGGAAGGGCCTCAAACCTACTGAGCCCCCTGGGGCACTGACAGGGGAAAAGGGTCAACCCCTTAGAACACATTGTCAACTCCATGAAGTCTGTTTCACAGTCATTTCGTGGCATCAAGAGCACCAATGAAAATATACAAATCTGTTAAAACATGCTTGGAGGATGCCTTAAAGCTGCATATGGTGTTACACATTAGTATGGTTTTAATCTACAGTCTTAGCGACAGAGCACACGAGCAGCACAAATTTGCATTTTAACAGTGATACTTTTTCATCAATTGGTAATACAACATAGGTCTGCTTTGATCAGCTGAAAATTAGCCAGAAGTTTACTGAGGCCTGTATAAAAAAATCAATCAGCGCAAATAAACAATAATTATATAAGCCGCTGAACACCCAGGGTCAATAGATCAAACCCCAAGAAAAGTGATATAAAAGTAAATTAGTGCAGCACTATATCAATATAAATTGCTGAATACAATTCACTATAAATTGAATAAAGTTTATATGAAGCAATTCAAGTTGTCCCATGTGTCCACTCGTGGTTCAAGTAATCATGCAGGTGACAGCATGCGGAGCCTTCACCAATGGTATCACTAGCAGCTCACCTCATAGCATGGACCCCTGTTAGATGGGTCAGTTAGACATGTGCATTCATTTTCGTCCAAATGCATTTTCGTCCGAATTTCAGGTATTTTCGTTATCGATTTAACAAGCGATAATGAAAGTGCAGAATCCGAAAACCGAAAGATCCGACATAAACAAATGCTTTATTTTTGTTTTCGTTGTGACAACAGTTCGATATAGATAGGAGATTCGACATGATGCTAACAATAACAATCTGTGTCCATCGAACCTGTGGTTGAATGTGCCTAACCTTAGCTTAGACCTTATTAGTCCAAGGTTATTCTACATAGATAGAAAAGATTCAACATAGAGAGAAAAGATTCGACATAGAGAGAAAAGATCGCTGCTGGAATTGGGTGGGGGAAGTAAAATAAAAATAATGATAATGATGAATGTTATTGGCTGATTGTAACCAAAGAGGAGGAGCAGTAAAATAGCTAGAACTAACTAAGTACACACGTACAGCCAACTTACTTTCACTTACGATTTGCTAGCAGAAAGATTCAACATGAACGACAAAGATTCGACAAAGCAGCGAAACATTCGACAGACACCATAAGCCTTCAATGACAGATTCAACCTTAATTAATTTGGATTTTCGGACAAATGCAATTTTTAACGAAAAACAAAATAAATAAAAACGAATTTCGGGAGTAACTAAATAAATTTATTTTTCAGATGAAAACGAAATTCCGAAATGAAATATTTCAGTGTGCACATGTCTAGGGTCAATTGCACCTTTACATAAAGGGTCAATAAACTGGCATCCTCATCGACTCTATGATATCCATCAGAGGCTGTACAGGCATGCGTCAAATGATCGAGGTCTTGTTTATTGAAAGCACCTGAACTCCAAACAGGCAAAGTACAGGGAATAAAGTCTCGTACACATGATCAGATTTTCCGCAGACAAAACCGCAGACTTTTGTCCAAAGGGCGTTGGCCCCGAACTTGTCTTGCATATACAAACGGCACACAATTGTCAGCCAACAAACATGAACGTAGTGATGTACTACATGGTTTTTCAGCTCTTTATTGGCACCCTTTGGGCTCCTTCTGCTAATTTCGTGTTAGTAGAAGTTTGGTGAGTGTTGATTCGTGCTTTTCATTTAGTTTCTGAATGGCCATTCGTCAACCAGCCATCTTGGGGAATCGGAGGAGATAACGTGTTATTTATTATTGGCCTTGGAGTTATTGCATTTACCCAAGTCCAGTCCAGGAACAGGGGGAGGAGGATTTCTTGGAACAAAAATTGGTTGCTTTATTAATCTTGACCAATTATGTCATATGCTTTTGCTGCCCTTTGGAGCTCCAGGAGAATAATCCAGATGATTTTTGGAATTATCTCCGGATGACGGACCCCTGCTTTCACCAACTTTTGGCATTGTTGACCCCCTATATTAGGAAGCAGGACACATGCAGGAGGCTTTTATTTTATTTTTTGGTTGAATAATGATTTGATTTGGTATATTTTCTATATTTTTGGATGCATCGAATGAACTTTTTGGTTAAGTTCTATTGGCAGATAGCATGTCTAATTTTATTTGTTTTCTTTTTTAATGCACAATAATAAAATTGTGTAGAATAATACTTGGCTATGTGTTTTAATTCAAATGACAGTTTGGGAGTAGGCAATTACATTAAAAAAAATGCAATGTAAAATTAACAAGGGACACAAACAAACTACGGGATAATGGTGTTGTGGTAACTTGCAAACTTGCAGCAAAAAAACCCCCCCAAAAAAACCAAGCATAATAATATTATTCTTGATATCACTATAAAAAAAGCCTTTGAAAATGTGTTTGCAATAACTCCATCAGTATCACCAGCAAAGCAGCTTAATTATTATCCCATTAAAGAAGAAGAGAATTGTGAGCTTCATTTCTAGATTTCATAATTTGCCACATCACAAATGTTAATTCTCCATTACGAATGCTAGTTTACAAGACCGACCGCTTCTGGCTCTTCCTTGCTTCCGAGCATGGGTGTTTGTACTTTGGACTTTTGTCTGACGGACTTGTGTACACACGCTCGGAACATCCGACAACAGACATTTGTCCACAGAAAATTTTAAAGCCTGCCATCCAACATTTGTCCGCAGAAAATCCAACAACAATTGCCCGATGGAGCATACAAATGGTCGGATTTTCCGCCAACAGCCTGTCATCACACAATTCCCGTCGGAAAATCCAATCGTTTGTATGGGGCTTAAAGGAAGATATCTAGTGCGCTCTGTATGAAACTAGGTTTATTATAAAAATTCAAAGGTAAACTTACAAACAAGGCACTAACACCTAGTGCCTGGTAAATGAGCATGCATGATGGTAAAACACAATGATGACCACGGGTGACGTCACGTAATTCCTTCTGGAACCTTCCAGATTCCTTCCGAATGCCAGTTTATTGGAAGGTCCAATTGACCCATCTAACCAGGGTCCATACTATGAGGTGTGCTGCTAGTGATACCATTGGTGGGGGCTCTGCACGCTGTCACCTGCATGATTACTTGAATGAAAAAATCCTTTTTCTTGACTTGAACAATTAACTCGGCTTTTGTTGAAAAAACAAACAAAACAAAACATTTCCTTCTGTATGATCCAGGGGCGGATCCAGGGGGGGGGGCAACAGGGCAATTGCCCCCCCCCGAAATAATAGCACCGTCAGAAATTGTCTCCTGCCGCTGCCGGCCCGAGTCTCTCTCTCACATGTGCCGATCAGCAGCGCCGAGAGAGAGACTCGCGTCTATGTGTGTAGTATGGGCAGCAGCGGTCACTCACACTGAAGCTGGATACATACCAGGAGGAGGTGGGTGGAGCCTCTTCCCTGCACTCGTTGCTAGACGCCAGGCGGCCCAGGCATTAGCAACGAGTGACGTCAGTCACAGTGAGTGAGTCACTGTCACGTCGGAGCGGAGTTCAGACTCGAGTCTCAGCCTCCGCCGCGGCTGACAGTGCGGGCGGCTCTACCGTGGCTGACAGTGCGGGCGGCTCCACAGTGCGGGCGGCTCGGTCAGTGAGTGAGTCGGTGAGTGGGCGGGTGAGGGGGGGTAGCTGGGCAGCTCCATGTGACTGTGAGTGGTCTGCTGGCCAATCAGGGAGCCGGCGGGCACGGGAGCAGAGAGATGACATCTCTCACCACCCTGCGCCCGCCCTGCATCCCTGCAGTTCCGCCCTCACTGTGAAGGCAGCTGTGTGCAGCAGAGAGATTACATCATCTCTCTGCTGCCTGACGCTGGGACATAGCAAGAGACCACCTTAGCAGGAAAGTGTGACACGGCAGGTGACAATCCGCATCTGGTGGCAGGCGACGTGGCAAGTGACAATCCGCAACGTGTGGCAGGTGACATGGCAAGTGACAATCCACAGCGTGTGGCAGGAGACGTGGCAAGTGACAATCCACAATGTGTGGCAGGAGACGTGGCAAGTGACAATCCACAACGTGTGGCAGGTGACGTGGCAAGTGACAATCCACAACGTGTGGCAGGTGACGTGGCAAGTGACAATCCACAACGTGTGGCAGGAGACGTGGCAAGTGACAATTCACAACTTGTGGCAGGTGATGCGGCAAGTGACAATCTGCATCTGGTGACAGGTGACGTTGGAAGTGACAATCCGCATTTGGTGGCAGGCGACGTGGAAAGTGACACACCCAGGTCTCCCACTGATTCTGCATTATGGTGAGTTGAACTATTTAATTTTATATTACAATGTAAGAATAGAAATAATGCGCTTCAATCATCCTGACACCATAATAACCATGGTGCCGTGATGATTGAAGTGCCAACACCAGCTGTTTCCCTGATAAATTTCCCCCCAAAAAAAGTATTTTTTGGCAGTGCCCCTCCCGAGATTAGACTCTGGATCCGCCCCTGGTATGATCAACGTACATTGCAAGGATTTTAGCTAATTTTGTTGCATATTACTACTTGTTTCTGCTCTGAGGGCTGGTTTATACACACTGGTGCATTGCGGCTTTGACAATCCGATCATTTGAATGGGCATCAAAAGGCACTGGAACAAAGAAAAAGTAGTGCAAGCACCACTTTTTCGGAACGCACCGCACCAAACTGCATGTTACACTGGTGCCATGCAATTTGATTGCCACAAACAATTCATTGGCACCCACATGTCTCTTGGAAGGGCAGCTCTTTCACCTGAAGTGTTTGGTAAATACCATCACCTTATCCCATGGGGCTTAATTCACATCCCTTGGGCAATCACAAGCTATTTGTTATTCTGTATACCTACTTATAGTACGTTACCCTCTAGAAATACTCTTTTGAAATGACTGGCTATCCTCTCTGGGTTAATGGATGTGACATTAAACTCACACCGCATGGCTAGACCTTTTATGTCCTTTAAGCCCTGTATTTTAACTTTTTGCACTGGCTGTCTATGATTGGGTGGTCCTCAAGGCTGCATGGATGCCTACTCTGTTACCAGCTTGCCTTGTCTTGGGTGGGCGGTGCGCTTGCCGGCCCCATCTCCTGCGGATCTCTATACCGATTCATGCTGTTCTATGGTTGTGTGTCTGTCCACTTTTTATATATTTAATTTTTGTAAGTATTGACAACAGCCTTTATATTGGTCTATATTTGATATCTTATTGCTTAGATGTGATTTTATAGTAATTATACATTTGCATTATATCAACTGATGTACAACAATATTTGTATTTTTAGAAAGGATTGAGTACTCAAAACTCCCCTAAAGAAGGAATATGATTCCAAAACATGTTAGGATACATCGCAGCAACTCATGTGGACTGACCACAGTTTATCTCTGGCAGTACCCAGGGTGCAGTCTAGTATTTTTGAGTACTTGTTTTCATATAGATAAAATTCTATGTATTTTTGTTTTGATTTATATGTATGTTCGCTATTCTTGGGCATATTTAGCTCTTGCTCTTATCCTATTTTAACCTGGTACCAATAAAAGTGGCACTGTTACCTCTTAAATCTATTCATGTTTTTACTTGATCTCTGCCTATAAAGTCCAAGGGGCTTTATATCCAGCTGCACTTTTCGTGCATCATATACACTACCGTTCAAAAGTTTGGGGTCACATTGAAATGTCCTTATTTTTGAAGGAAAAGCACTGTACTTTTAAATGAAGCTAACTTTAAACTAGTCCTAACTTTAAACAAATATACTCTATACATTGCTAATGTGGTAAATGACTATTCTAACTGCAAATGTCTAGTTTTTGGTGCAATATCTACATAGGTGTATAGAGGCCCATTTCCAGCAACTATCACTCCAGTGTTCTAATGGTACAATGTGTTTGCTCATTGGCTCAGAAGGCTAATTGATGATTAGCAAACCCTTGTGCAATCATGTTCACACATCTAAAAACAGTCTAGCTCCTTCCAGAAGCTACAAAACTGACCTTCCTGTGAGCAGATTGAGTTTCTGGAGCATCACATTTGTGGGGTCAATTAAACGCTCAAAATGGCCAGAAAAAGAGAACTTTCATCTGAAACTCGACAGTCTATTCTTGTTCTTAGAAATGAAGGCTATTCCATGCGAGAAATTGCAAAGAAATTGAAGATTTCCTACAACGGTGTGTACTACTCCCTTCAGAGGACAGCACAAACAGGCTCTAACCAGAGTAGAAAAAGAAGTGGGAGGCTGCGTTGCACAACTAAGCAAGAAGATAAGCACATTAGAGTCTCTAGTTTGAGAAACAGACGCCTCACAGGTCCCCAACTGGCATCTTCATTAAATAGTACCCGCAAAACACCAGTGTCAACATCTACAGTGAAGAGGCGGCTGCAGGATTTTGGGCTTCAGGGCAGAGTGGCAAAGAAAAAGCCATATCTGAGACTGGCCAATAAAAGAAAAAGATTAAGATGGGCAAAAGAACACAGACATTGGACAGAGGAAGACTGGAAAAAAGTGTTGTGGACGGATGCCAAAGGTGTGCAATGCTGTAATTGCTGCAAAAGGAGGATTCTTTGATGAAAGCAAAGTTTGATGTAAAAACAATGTTATTTCAAATACAAATCATTATTTCTAACCTTGTCAATGTCTTGACTCTATTTTCTATTCATTTCACAACGTATGGTGGTGAATAAGTGTGACTTTTCATGGAAAACACAAAATTGTTTGGGTGACCCCAAACTTTTGAACGGTAGTGTATATACTGTTATTCTGGATGTTGGCAGACATACACTCAGCTCCAGACACTACTGTTCTTGAAGTGTGGGAAATGTGCACGGAATGTGCTTTTCCTGCACCGCATTTTGGTGTGAATGGGCCCTTAAGGAGTAGCTCTTTGCTAGATCATGTCTTGTGCATGGCACAAACAGTGTAGTGTGTGCTTCACAACATAGATAAAAATAAATATGGATGCAAACAAGAGACCATAAAATATCCATTATGCTACATCAGGGGTTAACTCTGTGAGTTGCCATTTCTCATTTTAATTGTTAATGGTAAATTTATGCTGCACTTAGATTGCACCCTCTGGTGTTTAACCACTTCCGGACCGCCCACCGTCGTTATACATCAGCACATTGAAGAGGAATATCGTTGTTATGGCAGCAGCTAGCTGCCATAACCCCAGTATCCTCTTCTTCAGCAGGCGATCCGCTTCAAGATAAAAGTGATCTCTGCGGTGGATACTCCACAAGATCACTTTAATCGGCGGCAGGAGAGGGGCCCCCTCCCGCCGTGCTCTGGTACCCTCTGCCGCTTACCGGACCCATCGGCAGGTGATCGGATCTTCTCTCTTGTGTGACATGGAGACGAGTGAGCGGAAGATGGCCCCCATCCGTCTCCATATCATTGCAGGGTGGAAGCGACGTCAAAACATCACTTCCGCACATAGCTCTTAAAGGGCTATTTTTTTTTGTATTGCATTTTAGTGTAAATATGAGATCTGGGGTCCTTTTGACCCCAGATCTCATATTTAAGAGGTCCTATCATGCTTTTTTATATTACAAGGGACGTTTACATTCCTTGTAATAGGAATAAAAGTCACACTTTTTTTTTAAGAACAGTGTAAAAATAAAAAATAAAAGGTAAAATAAATAAGAAAACATTTTTTAATTTTTAACCTCCCTGGCGGTATGATTATTTCGGATTTTAGGTGCTGAAAGCGGTACCATTATTTTGCATGGAAATTTGGCGTTTTATATTGTAGGTCTGTAAATCTTAACAATAACACACTTAAATCTGTCCAAACCAGAGTCTAGTAGATATCCCGGGTATGATAAAGTTTGAAACACAAAAACATAAATTATAATATAATAAATAAAAATAAATAATAAAAAAAAAAAAAAAATAGTAATAAAATAAATTTCCCCACAATTCACTATCGCTCAATTCTGCAAGTGTTCTAATTTACTATCGCTGTTTTCTAGCTGGTCTAAAGCCACTTTTGACGTAAAGGGACACTTTTTGGTTGCTATGGACAATCTCCAGTTTCCAGGCAGAAAGAACAGTATATATCATATAAAACTGCATGCAGGGCATGGGCCAAAGCACTGGGGACAAAAGGGATGTGAAATCATTTCATACAGTACTGTAATCTGTAAGATTACAGTACTGTATGTGTTATGATTTTTACTTTATTTTTAATTTGCCGCCAGGCTCCGCCCCGTGCGTCGCGCCGCTTGCAGGGAACGGAGCCTGGCACAGAGAGGCTTCGGAGGAGGACGGAGCCCTTGGACACAGCGGGTGACATCGCAGGATTCCGGGGACAAGGTAAGTAACGCCGCCCCAGGATCCTGCAATGCGATCCCGAGTGTGGCTCGGGGTTACCGCTAATGGTACTGAATTTTAACCCCGAGCCACACTCGGGAAAACCGCCAGGGAGGCTACACATACCCCGTCCCGACGAGCTCATGTGCAGAAGCAAACGCATATGTGAGTAGCGCCCGCATATGAAAACGGTGTTCAAGCCACACATGTGAGGTATCCCTGTGATCGGTAGAGCGAGAGCAATAATT
This sequence comes from Aquarana catesbeiana, assembly GCF_042186555.1. Classification (NCBI taxonomy): domain Eukaryota; kingdom Metazoa; phylum Chordata; class Amphibia; order Anura; family Ranidae; genus Aquarana; species Aquarana catesbeiana. The sequence continues at coordinate 37,507,113 of NC_133326.1, forward strand.
CTAGCCCTAGACCTCCTCTGTAACTCAAAACATGCAACCTGTAGAATTTTTTAAACGTCCCCTATGGAGATTTTTGAGGGTAACAGTTTGTCACCATTACACGAACGGGCGCAATTTTTAAGCGTGACATGTTGGGTATCAATTTACTCGGTATAACATTGGGCTAACTTTACTGTTGTCTTATTTTTTAATTCAAAAAAGTGTATTTTGTTCAAAAAGTGCGTTTGTAAGACGGCTGAGCAAATACGGTGTGACAGAAAGTATTGCAACGACAGCCATTTTATTCTCTAGGGTGTTAGAAAAAAAATGTATAATGTTTGGGGGTTCTAAGTAATTTTCTAGCAAAAAAAACAGTTTTTGACTTGTAAACAACAAATCTCAGAAAGAGGCTCGGTCCTTAAGTGGTTAAAATTTCATTTTACGGAGAGAAGATGGCTGCCTAATACTCAAGCTCCCGCTCGCCACAGCCGTTCATCAGCCTAAACCGGGGATCACCGACACTATTTGGCCACCCATTATGGGAACTTCTTCCCGGGGAAGCTCGCAGTCTCGATCCCGCTCCCCGAGAGAAATTGCCGGCCGCACGAACCACACTATCCCAGAGATATTCCGCACCCAGCGGCCTAACATGGTGGCTCCTCTTCCCGCCTCGTCTCCTCCTCGGGAACACACAGAGATCATCCTCACCCCTACCGACCATCACATTCCACCTCTGGAAACCGACAGCACTTCACTCCGTCAACCGAGCCTAAGAGATCTCCAGGCAGTGGCGGCTGACATAAAGGACACCCTGTTCACAGCCATATCTGACCTACGACATGAACTGCAAGCCATCACAGGGAGAATACAGCGTGTCGAGGAAGGAGCGGCACTACAAAGCTCAGAAGTAAAAACCATTCATTACAAAGTAGACTCCCACACCATGCAACTCAGAGATCTTCAACGACATGTTGAAGATCTCGACAACAGGGGTCGCAGACACAACCTAAGGGTGAGAGGCCTGCCCGAATCAGTGGAACAAGACCAGCTTCTCCCGACTGTCACAGACATCTTCAACCACTTACTCGATAGGCCTAGGGAAACACCACTGGCAATGGAACGTATCCATAGAGCGCTTCGCCCCAGAGGCAGAGACGCAGATCCCCCGAGGGACATTATATGCTACATCAATGACTTTGCTATAAAAGAAGAAATACTCAAGAAAACTCGTGATAAATCGCAATTGGATTATGATGGATGCCGTATCTATATCTACCAGGACCTGTCAGCAATTACACTGAGACATCGTAAAGATCTCCGGCCGCTATTAGATGTCCTGCGGACCAGAGGAATCCGTTACCGCTGGAAATTCCCTTTCGGTTTATCTGCTTCTCACCAGGGCCGTTCTGCACTACTGAGAGTCCCAGAGGAACTCGATGCATTCTGCCACACCTTAGACATACCATATGTGGAGGTCCCAAACTGGTATGCGGAATTTAATATCTCACCTCCTGCCCGACATCCACTTGCTGAGGAACCGATGGATGCCCACAATACCAGCTTCCGTAGATGCAGATCGCCGTCACCTGTCAGACCCAACTCTTCACCGGGACTCCGACATCCGCCTCCAAGCCCCATGACAGCGCCCCTACCTCGCAGAGCTCGCCGGGATCGTTGATCATCAGTGTTCGTAAGATGTCATCACAAGACACTCTCGCTGACACTCTCCACGTAATCCTCTCACCTTCTCCTCTATACTCGCATTCGGATCACTGACTACTGCCTCTACTATACCAACCGACACCCGCCAGACATAGTACCGTACCACCCAAACGCTTTGCAGTATCACCCGCAGTCAAGACCTGCTATCCGATCCCTTCCACCTCCACACTGATCCGGACAACCACCCATGAGACTGCACACTGATCTCTCTACTCCTCATCCTAGCCGTTCTGACTAACTACATGCCTGAAACGACCAAGACCTCCGCGCTGCAGACATCGCTCACCAACGTGCCACAGACTACCCCCATGGATCACCCCATCTCTCTCCTTTACTGCTAAAAGTGGACGCAACAACACAGTCTCGACATCTAGAACCTCAGCATATGCTTTACCAGACATACTACCCGCTGAACTGTTCCCTAAGAAACACCCGAAGGGTAAAATGTAAAATGTACAATGTTAGACTACTGTTATAAGTTATGTTTTTAAGCTGTAGTTACCTCCCGTATTGGGAAGACACGATTACACCTCACCACACACTGATAACACATGTGTCAAATCTCTCTTGCTATAATCGTATTGCCAGTTTAATCCTCATTCATCCTATTGGACCTCTCTGCCACTATCAGTTATATGAACTACTGCCCTCTGCTGACATCTGGTTCATATCACAATCACCTCTACACGCACTGTTCCCTCAGTCACCCCCACACACTGCAAAAAAAAAAAAAAAAAAATTCTTATGCATTAAGTGCTTCATACCAGACTGACACCTCTCACCACCCTAACTACATACTGGCAATACATTTACCACAATTCAGCACACAAACACATACTTATCCGCACGACTGATTAGAATCTCATACCCCTCTTATCCTACTCACGTTAAATTCAATTTACTTTCTAATTGATATCAGTTTCTTACATACATGTATAGCTATATTAAGATTGAAGACTGTTATTTCATTTGGCTTACTGCTTTATTTGCTCTGCATTATGATGTCATATCGCATCACCCTGCTACCTAGCTCTACCTCCTACTTTCTACGATAGCAAGGGACTGTTATTGATATCCCCTTTGGTGACTACCCCACACTACATTCATGTGACCTTATCCTAAAACCACATATTAGAAAGCTCCATCTTTCCAGACCTTTAAAATAATAACTGCTGATTATAACACTCTGCTAAACCTCTTCTCGCCACGAATTACCCGAATCTTAACTACACCTATAGACTCATTACACCACACATCCTGGCCTACGTATTATATACATACCCCCTATTTCTCACCGCTTCTATATACCAAGGCTGCTGGTGAGTATGACCTCCCTACTCAATCTTTTCACTTTTGTAACTACCTCTCGATTGCCGGACCAACCCCCACACAGTGGTTAAGCACACTTTACTGATTCTCTCATATTCACTAACATTGAACGACCACTGACCCAAACCGGTTAGTAAATTCTTGTGACTCTACTCACCTACTTAGGTGATAGAGATCTCAAATATCGCCGGTGTCCTTCATTCACCCTCCCCCAAATTCTCCGATTTACCTCACCAATCCACATACACCCTCCGCTTCAACCCATCACACCCACCGCCGCAGCTCCTGATCTCCTACCTAGTACATACAAACTCTCACACAATGACCAACTCATCCAGCAACACAAATAGCTCCTTGCTCAAAATAGTTTCGCTCAATGCAAAAGGCCTTAACACGCCGGAGAAACACTCTAAGCTCCTCCTCACCATGTACCGAAGCAAGGCCGATATTATATTTCTCCAGGAAACTCACTTTCGCTCTAACGCCACTCCAAAGTTACAGAACTACCGCTACCCCACGGCGTATCACGCTACCAACCCGTTACACAAATCGAAGGGCGTCTCCATTCTTATTGCGAGATCCTGCCCCTTCCAAATCTCTGATTCACTAATAGATGTGGAAGGCAGATACTTAATTTTAAAAGGGTCTCTTCTCAATAGAAAATTCACTTTGGCTAACATATACGCCCCCAACCTCCGTCAGGTACCCTTCTTTAAAAGGATTACGAATACACTCACGACCTTTCAAGAAGGAACCCTTATCTTAGGGGGAGACTTCAACGTCCCACTTAACCCTATACAAGACACATCCACCAGCTCTTCTTCACTCCCGTACTCGGCCCTTAAGGCAATTAAATCTTCACTCCAACAGCTACTGCTCCATGATACATGGCGCACTCTGAATCCCAACGACAAAGACTACACCTTCTACTCTGCACCTCACGACCGATATTCAAGAATAGACTACATTTTTATGACACAGCAAGATCTCTCTCTACTTCACCAAGCCTCCATTGACCCCATGCTCATTTCGGACCATCACCCCATCTCTCTCACACTTAAACTCCCGACCACAACGCCTCGCTCACACACTTGGAAATTAGACCCATCATTATTAACTGACCCCTCCATTGCGGCTGAGGTAGAATCCAGTCTCAAACACTTCTTCCAGGAAAATAATTCCATAGATACTTCACCGCTTACTAATTGGGAAGCACATAAATGTGTTATTCGGGGAGTCCTGCTCGCGGCGGCTGCTAAACGAAATCGCGAACGAAAAAAACGCTACTCGGAAGTGCTGAACAAAGTACATAGACTTGAAGGCACACACAAACATACTCAAGCTCTATCCACCATAGAAGAACTAATCCAAACTAGAAAAGAACTATTAGACATGTTAGACACACAAATCCGACGCAACTACATCCTCTCTAAGAAAACATTTTATGAGTATGGCAACAAGGCCAGTAAACTACTTGCACGAGCCTTACAAGCGACAAAAGCCTCTACAACAATTCATTCCATCACTGACCCGTCGGGCTGCAAATTTACCAAAACCCCAGACATTGCTCGACAATTTGTCCAATATTATAGTAAGCTATATAACCTTCATCCAACTGATCACCCCGCAAATGAAAATGCAAGAAAAGAAATGATCGTAGACTTTCTGAAACTTTATGGCCCAACCCCTATATCTGACTCTACGGCCCAAACACTAGCTTCACCCCTTACGAGAGAAGAAATAGACATAGCCCTAAAGCAACTAAAATCAGGTAAAAGCCCCGGTCCTGATGGCCTAACAGTCGGGTATTATAAAACATACGCAGATATTCTCACCCCCTTTTTCATAACAGCCTTTAATTCTTTCGCAACTCCCACACCACCGCCTCGGGACCTTCTGACTGCCCACATAGCTGTTATTCCAAAACCAGACAAAGACCCTTCCCTAGTAACCAATTATAGACCAATCTCGCTTCTTAATGTTGACCTTAAATGGTATGCGAAAACTCTAGCGAACCGAATCCTACCCTTCTTACCCCAACTTATAAATCTTGATCAGGTTGGCTTTGTCCCGGGGAGAGAGGCGAGAGATAACACTCTCAAAGCTCTCAATATCCACCATTGGCTCACATCCAGTAGCTCACGAGGATTTATGCTTTCTCTCGACGCGGAGAAGGCATTCGACAGAGTGGCATGGGACTATATGTTAGAAACCTTACGAACTATTGGTCTTCCCCCAACAATGCTAAACTTCATATCAGCCCTCTACTCTAACCCTACTGCCAAAGTCCGAGTAAACGGCCACCTGTCGAGCGCCTTCTCCGTGTCGAATGGAACTCGCCAGGGTTGCCCGCTTTCCCCCTTAATTTTTATCCTATCACTAGAACCCTTCCTGAGACGCATAAGAGCCAATCACGACATTAAGGGAATAAATATTAAACAACGCACTTATAAACTAGCAGCCTTTGCGGACGACATACTCCTCTTTCTTACAGATCCGCTCACGACAATACCCAACCTCCTCAAGGATTTTCAAACCTTTCACGCCATTTCCAACCTTCAAATAAACTTCTCGAAATCGACAGCCCTCAACATCTCACTTACCTCTGAAACCTGTCAACAATGCCAACTCAACTTTCCATTTTCATGGAATAATCGGGCAATCCCATACTTAGGTATCTACCTACCAACCTCCTTAAATGACCTATACTCCTTGAATCATGCCACAATCCTACAAAAAATACAATTAGACTTAAAAAAATGGTCCACAGGACTTTTTTCTTGGTTCGGCAGAGCCGCGATCATCAAGATGAACATCTTACCCAGAATCTTATATATTCTACAAACCATTCCAATTAAACTCCCACAGACGTTCTTCTCAACCTACCAAAAAGCTTGTACAAAATTCATTTGGGGTAAATTGCGACCGCGACTAAGTTTCCAGCGACTGACCACCCCCAAACTATTAGGAGGCATTGGTCTACCAGACATACGCAAATATCACCAAGCGTGCCATCTCACGAGAATTATAGATTGGAATGTTCACTCTAAACACAAAGATTGGGTTCATTTAGAACAATCATTCTCTGAATTTCCATTACCTAATCTTCCCTGGATCACTACACTTAACATCCCCCCTGAATATAAACACCACCCTCTAATTAACCCAACACTGGCCTCGTTCCGTACATCCTGTAACCACCACAAGATCTCCTCACTTAATGGACCAATGACCCCACTCCGCCTAAATCCAGATTTTTCACCAGGAATGCACATATCCTTCTTAGCAGACCTTTGGCCCCATTCTACCGTTAGAGCAGCACATTTCTATGACGGAAATCATCTCTTGTCCCAACCGGAGTTGGCATCCAAATTAAACACAGATTCTTTCCCATTCTGGACATACGTCCAATTAAGACACTTTTTTACCAAACCTATACCCAAACCTGAATGGTCCAGACAAACCACCACGTTTGAAAACCTATGTTTAAGCGGCGAACCCCAAAAGCACCTGATATCACAAACATATCCCCTCTTATTCACCACCTGCACTCCAACGAAACACTGGACCACCCAACAATGGGAACACGACCTCTCTGTAAACCTTACTGACCTAGAATGGGAGAAAATCTACACTCTGACCCACAAAGGTTCCATTAATGTACAAATACAGGAAAACGCGTTTAAACTACTTTCCAGATGGTACAGAACACCACTTATGTTACACCATATAAATCCAACTCTTTCCCAAACTTGTTGGAGATGTAAAAAGGAGACTGGCTCGCTTCTGCATATCTGGTGGACATGTACCAAACTCCAACCCTTCTGGAAAGAAGTTCACAAATTAATAGGCCAAATAACTACGTATATATTAGATTTCAACCCTGCAGTATTCCTGCTCCACCACTCTACGACACCATTACCGACCTACTTTCATTCTTTAGCCATGCACTTGGTAAACGCTGCTAAGATGTGTATCCCTCTCAAATGGCGCTCTACCGAACTGCCAACTATAGCAGACTGGTTTACACGCACACAGAAAACAATGGTCATGGAAGACCTCATACATCAGTCCAAAGAAACACCAACTAAATTCACCAAAACATGGACATGCTGGATACACTTTACTACCACTGATAATTATAGAAAATACTTCGACTGAGGGGAATATAGGGGCTGTGGCGGAAACTAAACTAAAACATTATATAACTACTTCACCCTTCCTACCCATTAATTCTCCTTCCCTCCTTTATGCCAAGAACAACTAATAGAGCTCATCACACTCATGATGTTACTCACAAAATACATGCCCCTTAATGATCTGACCCACTACAATCCCCCCTCCTGTATCCCTCCAGATTACCCCCTATTAACTCCCGTTCCCCTTACCTGTCCACAGGTAACACCATTTGAACCAATTTTAACACCAAACATGAAAGAAAAAAATCAAGACTGGATGACTTTCCTTCCTACCCACCTCACATTAATCATTACCCATGAAAACTTGTAAAGATAGGCTACTACCACCCAGAAACGTAATTGCTATCGTATTCAATATTTACTGCATAATAAACTAGATACTAGTGATGTGCAATCAGCCTTTACAGTTTCTGTATAATATCTTTATTTCTTCTCACATTGCTAGCGGCTGCGTCCGTAAGTCTATATTTCAATACCTTTGCATTATCTTTATGCTTTTTTCCTGTTACCTGTTGTTTAAAACTCAATAAAATCTATTAACAAAAAAAAAAAAAATTTCATTTTACAAAGTTTATTCACATATAAATGTATGTCAAATTATGCCAAGACAAAAATAAAATATATAATCCAATTGTAGATCCATGGTTTCTGCATTGGACCCCCTTAAATTACCTATATCACACGTAACATAAGTTTTGCAATATATACAGTACATAGGGTCCTTATATGCAACTCAATAAGCCTCTATGCGTTTCATGGGATATACTAGCTTCTTCAGGAGGATTCCAGGGAAAATACATTAGGAGTCAAGCTTTAGCCCACCAGAAACCCCATCCAGGGGGAAGCATCTGCCACAGAAACCCTGGGGGGTAAGTGCAGGGACACCACACACAGGAGCGAATAATGTAATTGAAAGATTCTAACCAAGGACCAATGGGAGGTATCACAACAAAATAATGGATAGCCGACTGGTAGCCTAGGGCAGAACTAAACTTGTGGTGTCAATTTTGTATGACTACAAACAGTAAGAATTCTTCTAGCGTAAAAAAATAACACAAGAAATCTCCTAATTCATAGCACAGCAAAAGTCCAACACGATAGCCCCATCACTCAACTTGAATTGGCCACTCGCTGTAGTGAATGTACTCCACTTGACAGAAGCACACTCCTAATCCAACAGGAAGATTAACATCAGCCTCCGAGTATGGTTCCACATGGATCACAGTTACTAATGATCTCTATTAAGAGTTTTCTAGTCTTTAATCGCATGTACTGTTAGCTTTGTGTGACTGTGTTGCCAGCAGCACAGCCTGCCTTTTTCTTCTGCTGCATCACACACTCCAATAATGGCGGGGAGCAGGAGGGTTCCAATTAGTGCAGCATCGCTAAAAGAACAGTAGTAACGAGGAAACAGGAGAGTTCAAGTCAGTGCAGAATCAACTCATACTTGGTAAACTGTAACTGACAAGTATTAAAACAATAATAATGATAATTAGCAAGTTTAAAGCCATGCTATCCCTGGATATATAACCTTATTACAAATTGTTGTAAGGGGCATAGTCCAAATTAGCAACAAAGTAAATAACGGAGCAATAAAAATAAGAATTTAGTATTTCTACATAATTGTGCCACCACATGTAACCAGCAATGTTTTGTACGTGTTCCTTATTACAATTTCGTTTTTTTATTGTATGCTAGTTTATTGCTAGCCTATGCCATTGCAAACTCTTCTGTGACAAGGTATTTAAGTATTTGCTGCCAACTGGGGTCCCAAGGTGTGAAACTAAATTGCTTTTGACCTGCATAAGAAAAAAAAATATACAGTATGCTCTGTATGTTTTCTATGGATCTATGTGGGTCAGCAAGCTTTTTTCTTCACTATACAGAATAGGTCACAGGAGGTATGTTTGCATAAAACAAAATTTGAATCTCCATCTTTCCTGGTGTATTTGCTGCTCTTCATTGAAGCTAACAACTTAGTTTCTGTTTATTTTAGGCAAAATTAAATGTGTTTGCATTACATCGTTTTGGATCATGGCATTCCTCTTTGCCCTTATACAAGTCCAAAAGTTGACCACGTCCAGTCCACTTCAGATATACCTTTTAAGGGCTTGCACTTTTATTGAAACTAAAGAAGGAAAAAGTTCACAGCAGTCAGTATCCCTCGCATCCTGGGATTCCACCATCAACACAAAATACAGTTATGTTCAGGCTTCTGACTTGCACCATTGCTCAGACCCCGTGCTTCATTCCTCCTGACCATCTAACAAAATATCCCTTTGCTCGTGTATAAATGTTGTACCTTCATCAGCTCTCTTTTACTTGCAGCTCCCTGATGCTTCAACCCCCAGGTTTGGGCCTCTGTCTCTCCTGTCCCAGACTGCACCTTGCAGACACGCACTCCTCTGGCTTTTCCTTTGCAACCACACAAACTCCTAAGAAGGGTGGAGTCCAGAACCCTAGTTCTGATTACCCTAAGAACCCAGCACACACCCACACCATCAGTGTTCTTATTGTCTCTAAAACATGTTTGAGACTCCCTTTTAACACCATGACAAGGCACCACATTGTCACACACTTTTCTGCAATATGTGTCCACTAATAGCATTCAGAAAGTGTTATAATGTTTCCTCCAGAATTCAAGTTAAGATGTACTTTAATCCATTAACGTTACTGTACAAATGAATAGACAAGAAAAAAAAAAAAAAAAAGAGCATACATGACTACCTGAAGCCACCGACTACTGGAATACAAGTTTGAAGGGTTAAAATTTGGGCATGAGATTAGAATTCACTCACCTGATCAGTGGAAGTGTAGGGCCTGGAGGGGCTTCAGAGAGAATAGGAAAGGGAGCTGGAAACTCATTTGGCAGTTGATGGCAGGAGAAGAAATTGTTCATGGCGGTGGTTGGGGTCTTTGAAGGTGGTAAACAATCAATGTTAGTGTGATGGACCCATATCTGGTATGACGTCCTCAAGCGCATTCTGGTTAACTGGGAATATGGGCCATGGAGGTCTGTGCGGCTAGTTGTGATATTGTCCCCAAGCTGATGTGTTGCGGCTGGGGGCCTATTATAACTGAGTAGTTCTGCAGATACAAAACAGGATATGTGTATCCTGCGTTCAAAGATCTGCAGCCTTTAACACGTTTCTGTTTTAAAGGAATGTTGAGATATTCTTGTTCTATGTTAATAAAAAGTTGCTATGTCCATGCGGACTGAAATTTTGTGTAGACTGGTTATTGATGGGTGTGTTAACAGCGTTGGTTGGAATGGTCTAACAGGTCATTTTGTAAGTGGTTGGGGTCATCTGTTTTACCTTAGTCATAAGTATGGAACCTGTGAGCATCCTGGCATTACATGCCTAAAAAAAATACCTTCTCCACTTTTTAGGTAAAGTGTAAAACATTTTTAACAGTAGAGATGTGCACGACAGAAACATTGGTTTTGGATAAATGAATCATTTTGTTTCGTCAAATTTGTAATGTTAGAATGTTTTGTTTTCAGAATTAGTTTCAAATTTGTTTTGTATATTCAGAATTGTTTTGTATATTAGTTGTTCCGAATAGATTTGTATTGTGGAAGATTGGCTCATTCATTATTTCAGGAGATGCACTCTGTTTGGTCAGAAGAAGAAAAAAGTAAAACTGCGCATAGGTGAAATGTGTAAACAAAAAAGTGAAGCTGCAATCCCTATGTGTAACACAAACATAAATAGAACATTTGAAAAGATGGAACTGCGCTAATAAAACAAACTTATGCAGATGACAATTGACCATCATAAAATGCAAAAAAAACTTCATAAGGGTATATGAAACATATATATACAGTGCTCAAAAAGTATGCATTAAATAAACACACAGAAGTGCATTTTCATGTGCATCAGTGCAAATTTATAAAATAATGAAAGTCCATAAAGTTTATACGATGATCACCCAAGTGTTGATAAATGTTGGAAAATCTTGATAATTAAGAATGAAGTGTCTGATCCACCATCACCAATATAAATGCTGGCCGCTTACCAGAGACCCATGACCCCCCACTACAGAGAATCTGGGTGAGCTGTTAAGAAATGATTACTCCGGACCACCATCAAAGAACCAGATAGTTTCGCTATGTTGAGATGTTGGGGGCCTGGATCAATAGCAGGTCATCAAACCCTCAGTTTCTCTCCGATAGATCGGCTATGAAGACGCTGGGGATGTAATCTCCGATTTCTCCACTGAAGGCTGCTGTGTCTGTTCTTTCAAAGGAGCCTCGTAAAGACGCTCCCTCTCTCTGGCACAACCTACAGGAAAAGGTGTTGTTGTCTGTTTGGTGTTGGATGGAGTTGAATTCAGCATAATTAGTTATGTTATGATTTGGAGATTCTGATGGATCCACCTTCATCCATCCCAGACACAATAAGTAGGAATCATCATTTTATTTCACTTTATACCTTACTGTATTTATTGCAATAGGTTTCCATTTCATATGTAGTGCATTTTTTATAATAATAAAAAATGTTAATGCAACATAGAAACGAAATAGATCCGAATCAATTTGTATCATTTGTTGTGTCAATACGTTATTTTGGATAATTCAAACATTAACAAAAGACCCAAATGATTGCATCATGTCATCTGAATTAACCACTTCAGCCCCGGAAGGTTTTACCCCCTTCTTTGCGATTCGGCACTGTGTCGCTGACAATTGCGCGGTCGTGCAACGTTGTACCCAAACAAAATTGACGCCCTTTTTTTCCCACAAATAGAGCTTTCTTTTGGTGGTATTTGATCACCTCTGCTGTTTTGATTGTTTGCGCTATAAACACAAAAAGACAGACAATTTTGAAAAATCCCGGGATAAGGTGCCTGGGATTTACGAAGTGACGTACTGGTACGCCCTTTTGCGCACCCGTGCCATTCTGCCGAAGTATATCGGCGTGGCAGTCGGGAAGTGGTTAAACTAATGAATACAAATACATTTGCTGTTTTGTTATCATTTATTTGGGATTCATTGAAATTCATTATTATTGTAATTCGGAGATTCGGATACATCCTAATCTAAAAAAAAACAAAACTATTGTTGAATTGAATTTGTTTAATTAGAATCACATTTCAAGTCTATTTAAACAAATCACAAATGTTTATTTACCAGCCTAGTGATCTAAATATCCTTGTCCCACCTTATACAAAAAAAGCTTCCCTCCCCAGATGTGCTCCTAAGGTTTTAATAGCATGTATCACTACTGATGCTCTCCTCCATGCAGCCTGCTATAATGCCAAGCCACGGAAAGCTGGGACAAGTCACCGACCACATAGACCAACCCAATGTAATATTTGGAAAAATTATTAATGGCATGTAAAGTGCCAGACATAAATGGAAATAGAAATGGTTAACAGGAGACCTTGAAATAGGTGGTATCACAATAGAAATATTTTTATGTCTCGCCAAAGACTATATAGGGATCAATTAACATAAAGCCTTTGGGACAAAATAACAGATGCAAGCTACAAGCTTCCTTAGTACAGCATACTGTAGGTATTAATGCAGGGCTACAAGTACTAATGGTATAAAGGGCTGTAGAATCTAATGGTATGTGAACAAAGATGTTTTAACTAATAACCATATAATTGTAGGTATTAGTGCAGGGCTGCAAGATCTGGAAGCTACTTGTCTCAGCTTTCCTGGGTTTTATCCCAGCCTACCTGGGCCATGCAGTTCTCCTCTTGTTTGGGGTGAACAATGGGGTCTTGATTTTAATTGTATGTGGTATACTATGGTATATTTTTATATAATTGCATTAAATAAAACAGTCTTAAAGTCGAAGCAGCTGGATGTTCTCTTTTTATTTGAATTAATATGTTTTGCACATGTATGATATTTTGGTAATATAGATTAAAATCTTCGAAAGCCTGTTGTAGTCTATAAACAGTATCCTTCCTTTTTTAGAACTTTGTATTTATAGACGTTGGCTCTGATCTGGTGACAGGTTTGTAGGGCAGTAAATTCTGTTTATTTACTGTTGCTGTCCAGTTTATGGCCCTCTAAAATTATTTTGAGTTTTTTTTTATTCTTCTTTACCCTACTGTTACTCTACTTTATAGGAAATCTTCATCCTGGCTAGATATAAACTACCGGTACTAAGCAAAGATTTCCACTCTACCTTTGTATTTGTTACTTTGTTCAACTATTCTTGCGAATGAAAGCAGGAATATAACTGAATCTGAGCACCACAAACTGAAAACGCTATTTAACCACTTCAGCTCCAGAAGATTTACCCCCCCTTCATGACCAGGCCATTTTTTGCGATACGGTACTGCGTTACTTTAACTGCCAATTGCACGTGTTGACGTGTTTGTCGTGTGACGCTGTACCCAAATAAAATGTATGTCCTTTTTTTCCCTCTTTCTTTTGGTGGTATTTGATCACCCTTCCCATCCTGTTCCAACATGACTGCGCCCCAGTGCACAAAGCAAGGTCCATAATTTTTATTATTATACAGGATTTATATAGCGCCAACAGTTTACGCAGCGCTTTACAATATAAAAGGAGACAATACAGTTACAATACAATAAAATACTAGAGGATTAAGAGGGCCCTGCTCAGAAGAGCTTACAATCTAATAATGACATGGATGAGGACATGGTAACATGGTTTTGGGTGGAGGAACTTGACTGGCCTACACAGAGTCCTGAACTCTAATCCTGATATAGTGAGCACATATATATAATATAGTATATAGTAATAGTATATAGCAATCCTGATATAGTGAGCACACAACTCCAAGGATAAAGGGATTTTTAAGACAATTTTATTTATAACATTGCATATGTAACAAAATATGATCAGGATTCTGTTGTATTTTCTGTGTCTTTGATACCACCTCTAATCTAGTATTGATGAATTTATATGCTACTACATGCTCAGGAAGCCATGCCATATATTCTGCATATGCTGAATGTACAGTAGATTTGTAGAGCGTGGAATGAGAAATCTGTACAGGAGCAACAAATCTGGAATCTCAGCATATGCTGTTTATTAATGCCAGATTGCCTTATCTTTTTATAGACTGCACATGGAGAGTCTCTTTGTAATTTTTGTATACATATTGATTTATAGCGGCAGGTACAGATGTTATTTATTTACACTATAGGATTATGTTATTCCTCTGTTGCTGATAGGATGTGTCAGCTAAAGTGTGATTTTAACAAACAAAAGTACTGTCAGCCATGGCGTCATGCTTGATTTTCATAACCTGTTTTATTCTCCTTTGTCATTACTCATGGAGTATCACGTATTCTACATTCACTATTTATTACAAAGCATATCACATTCTGTATGTGGGAAAACTCAGAACAAAGGCATCACTTTCAAAGCTATAGTTTCATTTATAACTGCCGTTTAATCTTTAAACCAGAGCTACACTACACATTCATGTTTGGAAAGGAATTTTTCAGAAACATAAAGAAAGAAGCTAATAATATGACTAAATGTTCCATTGTTCCTGTAAAAATTTCAAATAGGATTCAGCTGTTAGCAGTGGCGGCTGGTGTTTTTTTTTTGGGGGGGCGGCAAACAACAACCTCTTCACCCACTCGCTGCGTGCCGGTCGGTACGGCACTTACCCCATCTAGGTGGCAGGTGGCGGGCAGCAGGCAGCGGTTCCTGTGTCTGTTTTCTCCTTCTGGCTTCCGCCATGCGTCTGCTGTCCTCCTCCTAGGCATCCAATAGGATTGCCTGTCCTTTCAGCCAATCATTTGACGGGTCTCAAGACCTACTTCCCGATTGGCCGGGAGGAGGATCAGTGCTACAATAGCGAATATTTATTCTCTATTAAAGAGGAAGTAAACCCTGGTGGGTTTTACTTCCTCTTTATTTCCCTGCACAGGTAAAGCATCACATAGTAGCCCATTATGTGTCACTTACCTGAAACTGGGGCCCGCGCTTTCGCCATTGTCCCCACTAGCAGGGAGTGTCCATCTTCACCCCTCTTCCTTCCGGGGCCACGAACTCCAGCTCTGTGACTGGCCGGAGTCACATGACTTAACTCCCGCGCATGCACGCAGGAGCCGCCAGTCACGGCATGACCCCTATTAGAAATGGCATGATGTGCCCTTTCTAAAGTGTGCATGCGCCGATGACATCGGTGCTCTGGTCTTTCATAAATATCTCCTAAACCGTGGAGGTTTAGGAGATATTTCAAGCACCTACAGGTAAGCCTTAATATAGGCTTACCTGTAGGTAAAAGTGGTTGTACAGGGTGTACAACCACTTTAAACACACCTGGGGCAGCTCGGTTTGCATTCTTTGCGCCCCAAGCCCACCCAATTTTAAAGCCTTTGGCTCTAATCAGGTGCTTCAAAAAAACACCCCCCCATTAGAATCCATGCATCCAGCGTCCTGAAAGGGGGCGGGTGCATGGATGGGGGGGCGGCACCTGTGCGCCTTTAATGGATGGGCCGCCCCTGCCTGTTAGGGTATTTGGATCATCCTATACTAAATGAAAAATATCAGTCACTTAGGTGTAATGTTAAATATATATATGCTGTTGAGCATATACCCCCGCACCACACCTATTTGATTATACATTATATACTAAGGCAGCTGCTGTTATAACTAAAAAAGTAATACTTGATAAACACTATAATATTTTAAGTGCAATCCTATATATACCATGATAATTTAATAAACCATATATTGTTAAAAAGTGTCAAATTGTGAAATCAAATAAATCAATGTGATATATGTAATCCTGTAACTAATAAATAATACAAGAAGTGTTCTAGTCCATGTATCAAAACAAACTCTGTGTAGAGATATTGTAACCAACACTGATGAGATCTAGTATGATAAGGTAACAATGAAAAACAATTGGAATCATCTACTGGGGAACAAAGACAGCTTGATCAACCAAGTCCCGTCATACATTGTTTTTCATTGTTACCTTATCATACTAGATCCCATCAGTGTTGGTTGCAATGGGGGTTATTTACTAAAGGCAAATCTACTTTGCACTACAAGTGCAAACTAGACATGTGCACTGACAAAAAATGTGTTAATTTTTGTTTCATACGTTTTTCTGTTTTTTTTTTGGAAATTCGAAAATTCGGGAATTCGGAAATTCAAAATTCGGAAATTCTGAAAATTCAGGAATTCATAAATTTGAAAATCCGAATTTTCGGATTTCCGAATTTCCGAATTTTCTGAATTTCCGAATTTTGAATTTCCACATTTCCAACATCCGAATTTCCAAATTTCCGTATTTTCCAAATTTCCAATTTCCAAATTTCCAAATTTCCAAAATTCCAACTTCCGAATGTCTGAATTTCCGAATTTCTGAATTTCTGAATTTCCAAATTTCCGTATTTTTCAAATTTCCAATTTCCAAATTTCCAAATTTCCAAAATTGCAATTTCCGAAATTTCCAATTTCTGAATTTCTGAATTTGCAAATTTCTGAATTTGCGAATTTCCGAACTTCCAATTTTCTAATTAAAATTCGGAAATTCAGAAATTGAAAAATTTGGAAATTAACGAATTTGTCAAAATTTGTTAAAATACAAATTCGGAACTAAATGAATTGCACATATCTAGTGCAAACTACAAGTGCAAAGTGTACTTTAAATTGCACTGAAAGTGCACTTGGAAGTAAAGTCACTGTAGATCTGAGGGGAACATGCAAGGAAAATAAAAAACAGCATTTTAGCTTGTACTGGATTGGATAATAAAATCAGCAGAGCTTCCCCTCCTTTCAGATCTACCCCTTAGATTTACAGCGACTGCACTTCTAAGTGGACTTTCAGTGCAATTTCAAGTGCATTTTGCACTTGTAGTTTGCACTTGTAGTGCAAAGTGGATTTGCCTTTTGTAAATAACCCCCATTGTTACATCTGGTTGAAAAAAAGACACAAGTCCATTCAGTTCAACCAATAGAAGAGGGAAAAAATCATATAATCCCACATACAAAATTGTATACTCTCAGTTGCCGCCTCATTATTGCCCATTAGTGAAGGAGAAAAATTACTACAGGAATTGGATCACCTGGGTGTTCACACCCAGGCCGGATCTTCCAGGGCGAGGGAAAAAAGTCCCTTCACTATTTTTGTGTGAATCCAATGCAAGTTTAGCTATACAACTGTATGGCTGAACTTGCATTGCACAGACATCGCATGTGATCTGCACAGCAATACGGTGCGAATAACATGCAATGTCTGACATCGCATATGTGTGAACCCAGGCTAAATGTTAGTATTCAGCTATATTATTTGTATCTAGGAAAGAATCAAGTACTTTCTTTAAACAATCTATTGAGCTGGCCAGAACCAGCTCTTGAGGGAGTCTATTCCACATTTTTACAGCTCTTACTGTAAAGAAGCTTTTCCGTATTTGGAGATTGAGATTTAATCTTTACAAAAAAAAAAGAAAAAAGACCGAAAATGTTGAAAAAAAAAAAAGTTTTTCTTAGTTTCTGTCAGTACATTTTGTAAATAAGTAATTTTTCTCCTTCACTGATGGGCACTAATGAGGCGGCACTTATGGGAACTGATTAGGTGGCACTGATGAGGAAAAGCCCCTCAGATATGAGATATGTGTTTAAATTGTACCAAGATGGACCAAGGTAAATATGCAATACAGATTATTCCTGGAGTTGAGCTTTAAGTAGTTCATTCATCCAACCAACCAGAGTTATTGGATTTATTAAGAATGCATCCAAAATCTGTTTTCATTGCTGAAGCTCTTACAGTATTTTCTTGAATTAAACTTCACAAGTCCTTACTGTAAAATGTGTTCCACTACTAGCTAAGTTGGCTTTGCAAACAAAGAAAGGGGTGGTGGAGTAAAAGAAAAAAAAAAACAGTAAGTAGCAGAGATGTAAAAGAAAAATAAAAATTGACAAAAATAAAATCAGATTTAAAAAAAAAGGGATGGAACGTACTAAGCGATAATGCAGTAGAGAGTGGTGAGGAGCCCCACCTAGGTGTAATGCAGTGGGGCTCAGAGAGGAGGCCCCACTTAGTCATGCTGCATAGGAGAGTAGAGAGAGGCCCCACCTAGCTATGATGAAGTGGGTTGTAGAAAGGGGCCACATCTAGAGATGATGCCGTGAAGAATAGAGTGGGGTCCCATCCTTAGACTCTTATCTGTCTTGAGCTGAATATATATGTATATATGTACAGTAATATATGTAGAGTAAGTAAATTAAGTAAGTTTCTTGAATGTTAAAAGTACCCATAAATAAGTTCATAAACCACCACCCCCACCCAAAAAAAAAAAAAAAAAAAAAAAACGCTATTAGAAGAATAAAGAGTTTAGAAACCTTGCTAGCTCACTATTGTTTTGCCCGGCACTGGGAGTGTGTGAGTGATTTATCATCCACTGCCCTAAACATGAGCTTTCATGTCTTTGGCCAACTTTAGTCTAATACATCATCTTATTGATTTCATACCTAAAGAAAATGGAAAATATACGGCGATTAACAGTATTAGAGCTTTTGCACCTGGGCACTAAGGACACAGTGGAAGTTGATTTACTAAAACTGGAGAGTGCAAAAATCCAGTGCAGTTCTGCATAGAAAGTAATCAGCTTCCAGTTTTTTTTGTCAAAGCTTAAAGGAGTTGTAAAGTCAGAAGGTTTTTTTTTATCTTAATGCATTCTATACATTAAGATAAAAAGCATTCTGTGAGTAGCAGCCTCCCCAGTACCCCCTAATACTTACCTGAGTCCCATCTCTGTCCAGCAATGTCCATGAGTCCCTCTGTCATCTGGGACTCTCCTCCTGATTGGCTGGGACACAGTAGCAGCGCCATTGGCTCCCGTGGCTGTCAATCAAAGTCAGTTAGCCAATCAGGAGATAGAGGGGGCGGGCCTGAACGGCAGCTTCATGTCTGAATGGACACACAGAGCTGCAGCTTGACTCAGGTGCCCCAATAGCAAGCTGCTTGCTGTGGGGGCACGCAGCAGGAGGAAGTGGCCAGAAGCAGTGAAGAGGGGCCAGAGAAGAGGAGGATCCGGGCTGCTCTGTGCAAAACCAACTGCACAGATGAGGTACGTATAATGTTTTTTTTTTAACTAGACTTTACAATCACTTTAATTGAACAAGTTAAAAACTGATTGGCTGCCAAGCATAGATGCACCAGATTTTGCACTTTCCAGTTTTAGTAAATCAACGTCCTTGTTTTTTTGTATTTTTAATTAATCTGAATGTAACCTGTTACTTTTAATAGGACTATACACACCAGTGCCTAAATATCAGCATTTAGATCAGGAAAAAAACAAAAACTTAAATCTGTGTTACTATAAAAATCTAATAACAATGATATAAGTTATTAACAATGCATATGTTTTTTGGAGAATGGGGGGCGGAGGTACAGCCACCATAGTCAACATTTATTGATTTACCGGAAGCTTGAATAAAATTGCAAGTTGATAGCATATCAGTTAACATTGTAGGATAAAAAAAAATTCTTTCAAAATATGAATTACTGTGAAGGTGAAAATAAATGAAACTTTGGGATTTACTTCCCTAAAGATAGTGACAGAAAGAGAATGCTGAGTTACAATGGGTTACATACTTTTTGCTAAATATGACACTCTGAAATCTCCCCTAACTATATTGTGAAGACAAAAGATAATAAGAATGTCTCAGCATATAAAAAATGTAATTTAAATTGGCTCACACTTTCATCTGATAAGCCCGGTGTTAGCATGCAGGTGTAGACTCCAAGTTCTGTCTGTACTAACATACAAAGGGGATATTTTTACACTCTTTGCTTAAGTAAACACTTGGCAATGCTATAGATGAAAACCTCTCTGAGAATAAAGTATTCTTTGTGAATTCACATGTTACTTTTTTGACAGGAAATTGTAACTACACAGGGAATGTTCAAAGTAGATCCCATAATTCTGAATGTAAAATAAATCACACTGCATCAGATATAAGCATATAAGCTTTGGATATTGTTCTATTTAAGTGTTCTGTTGGTGGCTGCTAGTAAATCAAATGACGGATTGCATTGAACCGGACACACCAAAGCTGTTGGAGCAGATCTGATATTTGTCTAACTCTTTTAACCACTTGCTGACTGGCCAATAGTAATTTCACTGCTGGTTGGCGGCTCCCCTGGACACCACGAGGTAGCCGTACATCGCGCAGAATGTCCTGGTGCTGCTCTGTGCTGTGGTTGGATACAGCACAAATTTGTTACCAGGCGCGTGGCCTGGCACACAATGAAGATGGCAGCACAGTGAAGGAGCTCTGCAGCACACGCAGCTGTTCGTAGCCATACACCCGACCCACAGCACTCAGATGCCAAGCAGAAAGCCTCACCCGACTCCACAGTCTCGCCCGCGCCGCTACTCGGTGTCTCTGGCGACACAGAACATCGCGGGCATCTTCAAAACCCAGCCGGCGGTTCGTAGCAGCGGGACTAAGCCCAAAATGGCGCCGACTTATCAAGAGGACGATGGCAGCAAGGATTCGCAGTCAGCCCCAGAGAGCTCGGATAGGGGTAAGTCCAGATCGGATCACCCCCTAACGTTCTCAGACATGTCAGTGTTTGCGGCTGACATTAAAGCCACCTTTTCAGCTGCTATAACAGACTTAAAAACAAGCATGCTCGTTCTCAATGAGAAAATGGCGGTGACAGAGGCAGAGGGAAAGCGCAGACACCGGACCATTCACAAGCTTGAGAGAACCACAATTACACAGTCACAGCACTTCATAGAGATGAACAGACACATTGAGGACCTCGTCAATAGAGGCAGGAGGTGTAATATAAGAGTACAGGGGATTCCGGAATCAGTGGAAACTGACCAGATTGTTCCAGCACTAAGGAGAGTGTTCAACATCCTCCTTGAAAGGCAGGAGGACATAGAAATTGATTTTGTAAGGGCACACAGAGCGCTTCGACCTAAAGGACCTGATACAGCACCGCCAAGAGATGTAATCTGTTGCCTACAAAACTTTGGGCTGAAAGAAGAAATAATGCGCAAGGCAAGGAGGAATGATCAAATCATTTTTAATGGAGAGACGATAATGCTTTTCCGAGATCTCTCTCAGATCACGCTGAGAAACAGACGCGCATTACGTCCACTGTTGGATAAACTGAGGGAAAGAGACCTGAGATATACCTGGCGCTTCCCATTCGCCCTTACGGTCACATACAATGGACATCAGTGCATATTACGTACCCCTGCAGACCTCCCAGACTTCTGCGAAGCATTGAACCTGGGCCAGATTAATCTCCCGGAGTGGTATGCCAATTTCCTACAGCCTCCACTGGAAAGGACCCCTCCGACCTCGCCCTCTACCTCACCAGACAAGAGACAGTCCAAAAAATACAAAAGCAACCGCGGAGGCAGTTTCAAGTTGGGAACTCCACAGAGATTGAATGAGGCTCCCAGGGAACAAGAGGGTGAGTGATTTCACCATATCGCAGCTTCCCTAACTCACACAATATTTAAACTTAAAGCGGGGGTCCACCTATCTATCGTTTTTTTTTTTTTAGTTCATTCAAAAACTTTTCTCAGCATTACATACTTACATATTGTGTGTAATATGTCCGCCTGTGTCAGATTTCGTCGGAAATAATAACTTATATTATTCACTGCAGGCGGTTTCCATCTTCATTGTGGGCATTTGAAGCCCACAAGCATTTATTTCCTGGATGTTTGTGAATGCTGTGCTCCCAACATTCACCACTCGTTCCCGCACATGCTCAGTGGCATCCTGGGAAGCCTGAGACTAGCTCCCAGGAGTCTGGGAGAGGCTAGAAACACGCCTACTCCCACGGGAGGAGAACCAGGAAGTGCAAAGAAGAATAGAAAAATAAAAGGTAATTACGGCGATTTAAATTTTTTTAAACGGCATGTCAGCATCTAGGCAAGGAAGAGAATACATACAGATATTGTTCAAAATTTGGGTGGAACTCTGCTTTAAGCTGCCACAGACATTGTTCTGCAACGTTATGCTTTACCGATGACTTTTGGACTTCCTTCCAGCTGGCTAAAGATCCCCAGCAACTACACAGGAGCCCTTGCCTTACATGAGCACAGTAGAATTCAGGACACGTTCTGCGATCACACATTTTGTGGTGCAGGATCTCTGCTGGTTAGTGCAGTTCCCCTTGATCCTGACTTAACTACACATACCAAACAGAGTCAACCCTGACTTTTGGATACTCATGTCCTCAGCACTGATTGCCAAATATTTCAATGGGACAAAGGCCATATGCCAGAGCCTACAGCTAAGTCATACAAGATTACTGCCCTGCCAATACCACTACCAACCGTTTTGTAAGATTCCTTATTACAATATAAAAGTGGTTTACTCAGGGATGGGTCACTATCCCTAATCTTGAATACTTAATGACTGAACTGTCGGGTATAGGGTCGCACCTTAAGATTATCCTGGTTAGCGGACCAGCTCTAACCAGCACCACCTCTTAACCTGGGGATTATATATTATCACATTTTATTTTGTTTGGTTTTAGGTATTTTATAAGCGTTTGAGAACAATTTATATATTTCTACTACACACTCTAGAGATAGTATATTAGTACTTAGGAAGGTATTCCTAGTTCGTATAAAGTGGCTGCAGAACTTGTCTGACTGACAATAATTCCAAAGAGTTAACCTGAGTTAAATATACACACCAAGGTCGGGTGTGAATCTTTCAGCTTTGAAGTTTTTTGTTACAACAGTTCGGCTGCGTGTGCAGCGATTAGGACAAGTTTTTTCAGTCCATTCCCTTAATTACACATTTTAGCAATTCAATAAGTGTGCTGACACTTGATTGTTTGCGCCTCCCCCTAACCCCACAGTGTGTCTCGCGGCTCCTAAAAAGACGTGGGATACAATATACAGAGTTGGTAGGCTTAGTCCTGGGACAAGGCGGTTAGCTTTTCCGAGAGATAGGCTTCCAACACTTCATTCATATTCTGAATATCTCTTCCTATTTCTTTCCTTTCCCTTCTCTTCTTATTTCTTTAACTCTTACTATACATCCCCTACTAGGTGCACAGTAGTATTATAACAGGATTGTTGTTTCAGGTTTCTGATATAAATAATAATTCTTGTACCGGAGTTGTGTTTTCTCTGCAGATCGGTGGTCCGAGCACCTCCTCCTAGCCTCTAGCCATGGCCTATTCCTCCTTGGGAAACTGTCCATTGATAATTTCCCATAAGGTAAGGGGTCCTAACATACCAGAACTTCGCTCCACCATTCTAAGAGAGCTTAAAAAAGGTAAGCCACACTTTGTTTATCTCCAAGAAACCCATTTCAAAACTCAACAGACACCAAAACTCACAAACTCATACTTTACAAGGGCATTTCATGCCACTAACCCTGACTCTAAGTCAAGGGGAGTCTACATTTTGATTAGCAAGGAGGCCCCCTTTGAATTAATGGAACAACTATGCGATTTGGAAGGCAGATTTGTCTTTTTAAAAGGAACCTATGAAGGTGCTCCGATAACACTAGCAAACGTCTACTTCCCTAATAAAATACACGTACCATTTTGCCAAAACATTGTCGGGAAGCTTGCGGGGTTTGCATCAGGTTGCTTGATCTTAGGAGGAGACTTCAACATACCGTTAAATCCACTTACCGATACTTCCAATGGAAAGACGTGTATCTCCTACAAGATTCTTAAAAAGATCAAGTCCCTTTTGCAGTCTCTGCAGCTGATAGACACTTGGCACTTTTTGAACCCTGACGGGAGAGATTATACACACTTTTCTGTCCCGCACTCAAGGTACGCACGCTTGGACTACCTTTTTGTGTCGCAAAGAGACCTTGCCCAAGTAACAAGGACAAACATAGGTGTGCAGACGATTTCAGACCCTACACCCATCTCTCTCGCCATGAATCTACTGGGCCCCACACACCGACAACCGACATGGAGGCTGAACGCGTCGCTTCTAACAGATCCTTCATTAGTCAAAGAGCTGACCACCAATCTGACGCAGTTTTTTAGGGAAAATACCGCCCCTGACGTAGACCCTCTGATGGTGTGGGAAGCGCACAAGTGCGCCATAAGAGGGATATTGATCAAAATGGGCTCCAAACGTAAGAGGGAGAGAGAAGCTCAAGTAAAAGCACTGATAACACAGATTAACACTCTGGAAAGACTACACAAGCAGTCCCTCTCTACCGACTCAGCCACAAAACTTTTAGATACTAGGAAAGAATTGCAACAGATTTTAGACACAAAAGCCAAACGTATGCTTCAAAAGAAAAATTTACTATGAATCGGGAAACAAGACAACCAAATTCCTAGCAAGAGCGTTGCGGAAACATGCTCTGAACAATCACATTGCAGGTATTAAAAATAAGAACGGAAAACTTGATGTGACATCGGAGGCGATCGTGGAACACTTTCATGACTTTTATACTAGACTATACAATCTACCAAAACAACACAAACAACCTCATATGATAGGGAATAGGGCACAAATTATTCAGGACTACCTGACCCAAAGTGGCTTGCCGACCCTTAGCAACTCTGACTCTGATATATTAGAAGAACCCCTTTCATCCCTAGAACTGAGACAAGCTATCGCTCAACTTAAGTCGTGTAAGAGCCCAGGGCCGGATGGCTTTTCCGCAATATACTACAAAACCTTCACTGACATCATAACAGATCCTCTCAGAAATGCTTTGAACTCCCTGTCCTCACCGAGGGGAATAACTCCCGACTTCCTCTCGGCACATATTGCAATAATACCAAAGGAGAGTAAGGACCCTGGGGAATGTACTAGTTACAGACCCATTTCCTTATTGAACCTTGACGTTAAATTATTCGCAAAAATTCTTGCACTGAGGATGAGTCCCCTCCTCCCAGGGCTGATAGTTTGGAACAAGTCGGATTCGTCCCGGGCAGAGAAGCCAAAGACAATGTCACCAAAGCTTTACTTCTGATCCATACAGCGAAAACGCGAAATATCGAGGGCCTTCTCCTTTCTATGGATGCGGAGAAGGCCTTCAATAGAATAGCATGGGACTACACGCTAGCAGTGTGTAGACACGTAGGGTTGGGGACATGCATGATGTCGTGGATATCTGCACTGTTTCACAATCCGTCGGCACACTTGAAAATCAATGGTACGCTGTCAAGGAGGGTGCACATTACAATTGGGACTAGACAGGGGTGCCCACTGTTACCTTTATTGTTCATTCTCTCGCTGGAAGCCTTTATTAGAAGGATTAAATCAAATATGGCAGTCCATGGATTTAGGGTGGGGGACAGGGAATTCAAAGTGGCAGCATATGCCGATGATCTTTTATTTTTATGACAGATCCATTAATATCTCTCCCTAATCTATTAAAGGAATTCTCACACTATGGATACCTATCGAACCTAAAAATCAACTACACAAAATTTGAGGCCCTAAATATATCTCTGCCAGACAAGATTCTCAAACAGACTATAGCCAATTCAACATTTAGGTGGGAATCCTCGGCACTGAAGTATCTGGGAACTTGGTTAAGGCCTCAATTGCATTCCATTTTCGAGAGGAATTACACCCCGCTCCTTAGAAATTGCGAGAGGGACCTTGGAGATTGGAATTCAGGCTACTTTTTGTGGTTTGGGAGAGCAGCAATAATCAAGATGGTGATATTGCCTAGATTCCTTTACCTTATGCGTACCATACCAGTGAAAATACCACAGAAATTTTTTGTGAATTTGAATTCCATCATCCTAAGATTCCTCTGGCAACATAAGAAACCCAGGATAAAATTAACCAAACTAACACAACCCAAAGAAATGGGAGGGATTGGATTATTGAACTTCAAACACTATTACTACGCGGCACACTTAGCTAGGGTCATCGATTGGCATTGCCATGAACATGCAAAAGAATGGGTTTCATTAGAAGCAGACTTAAGCCCCATCCCTCTTATCTATACACCTTGGATCCCACGAAACAAATACCCAAGTATCTTAAAAATTCACCCCTTAACAGGAACCACTCTAGAGATAACAAATATCTTAGCTAAACAAAAGGACATCACAACACTTCCCAGCCCATTAACATCACTGAAGGACAATCCTGATTTCCCACCGGGGGAGCAAAATACTACCTTACAAAACATAACCGACAGATCTCCCCTACTTGTAGGTGACTGCTTTCAAGGAGACAAACTCAAAGACTGACTATCTATTAAATCAGAGAGTAATCTACCTCTCCTATGTCAATGGACATACTTACAAATTCGAAGCTACTTAAACAAATTTGGACACTCTCGAGATTTGTTCAGACCCCTGACTGGCTTGGAGTCGATTTGCCACGGTAGATCTCCATTGAACAGGGCCACTTCGGTTGCTTATACATGGCTACAAAATCCGTATGTTATGGCGGAGGATGAACATAGGAGGAGGTGGTCGGAGGACTTGGAAGTGGAGATATCAGAGAAACAATGGAGGTACGCATGCATAATGGCACACAAATGCTCTATGAACACAAAACAGCAAGAAACCAGTTACAAATTATTGATGCACTGGTACAATACACCTGACAGACTTCATAAGTGGGATAACCAAAAATCAGAGATGTGCTGGAGGTGTCAACAAGAAATAGGCACACTGACACACATTTGGTGGCAATGCAACCTGATTAAAGACTTTTGGACTGAAGTCCGGAATTTGATCAAATTGATTACAGACACTAAACTGAATTTAAATGCAGCATGTTGCCTACTACATGTGACCAATTTCTCATTTAAGAGATATAAGCATTCCCTGACCAAACACCTGCTTAACGCAGCTAAATCACTTATTCCCTTGCACTGGAATTCACCCAGGGTCCCCTCTATCTCGGAATGGCTGCTCAGAGTACATGATGTTTGTGAGATGGAGGACACCCTGGCCCAGCAACGGGGTAACGTGGAAAGATTCCATAAGACATGGCATCCATGGTTTAGCTTTAAATACTCTCAAACTTATGGGGAGATTGTAAACAACCAATCCCCATAAGGTTAGAAAAGATATGTGAGGTCGGAGTGCGCCTTTAGGTATCTGTAACGACAACCAGACACAAATCTAAGACTTGCACAGCACCTTTCCATCCCTTTTTATACTTTTTCTTTCCTTTCCTCTTCTCTTTCCTTACCTATACACTCAACATAATTATTCCTGCAGATGTTAAGAATATATAGCATAAAATAACACTACAGATAATCGGTAGTTAGTAATGAGGAATAAAGTTAATCTCATGAAGAATGGTCAGTTAGATGCTCTATCAGTCTGAACTTGAATTTTAGTGACCAAATACACTTAATGTAACCACAATATAAGATACACGATTGTTATTGTTTATGGTATATTTGTGGACTAGTTTATTTTTGATTTTTTTCTTCTTCACGCTGTATCGAAAAAAACATACGCAGTTGCATCTGCGATTCACGAAATATGCATGTCTTACCTTCATTTTCTCTTAAAAAACCTTTAAATGAGAAAAAAAAAAAAAATTTGTGAGCAGGCTACAGCCAATGATTTTGGCTGCAAACCAGCTGATTGGTGGGGCCAACCACATTACAGTACATAACACAACATACTGGATCTAGCTGGTTCTTTGTTCCTGGTCCCAGTTACCATTTAGAACTGAAAACAATGAGAGTAAAGGTCCATAAAGACATAGATGAGCGAGTTTTGGGTGGAGGAACTTGACTGATCTGCACAAGTCCTGACGTCAACCTGATTGAACACATTTGGGTGAATTAGAGCGGAGACTGCGAGCCAGGCCTTCTTGTCCAACACCAGTGCCTGACCTCACAAATGCACTTTTGGAAGAATGTTCAAACATCCCCGTAGACACACTCCTAAACCTTGTGGACAGCCTTCCCAGAAGAGTTGAAGCTGTTATACAATAGCTGCAAAAGGTGGGCCAACTTAATTTTGAACTGTATGGACTAAGACTTCGATGTCATTAAAGTTCGTGTGTGTGTAAAGGCAGGTGTCCCCGTACTTTTGGTAATATAGTGTAAATTACATAGGTCAAAAATATGCTCCTATATGCAATGTACACAATTACAACAATGTATGCTATACGTCTACGCATTTCTCTGGTCAATTGAGGACAAGGGGAACCCACACACGATAACATATAATTTCATAAGGATCAAGATCTCCTCTCCCCCTCCCTCCTTGCCATCTTCTGGGACACATCACAGGTCCCAGAAGATTGCCTGACCAATTGGGAGGCGCTGCGCAACACTTGCATGTGCAGTGCGCACCTGGCTGTGAAATTGTCAAAGCCGGGTACCCACACCTGCAATGCCGGCACTGCGGAGAGGCCAGGGAGAGAAAAGAAGCTTCGGGCGGCCACATCACTGGATCGTGGGACAGGTGAGTGTGTGTTTATTAAAAGTCAGCAGCTTCACTTTTTGTAGCTGCTGACTTTTAATAAACACAAAGATTAGTGGAACTCCACTTTAAAGTGATTGTAAAGTCTCGTTTTTTATAGTTAAAAATAACAAACATGTTATACTTACCTTCTCTGAGTAGGGTTTTTGCACAAAGTAGCCCTGATAATCATCTTCTCGGGTGCCTCTTCTGTGCTCCTGGCCCCTCCCTCCTGTTGAGTGCCCCCACACAAGCAGCTTGCTATGGGGGCACTGGGCCCAAGTCACAGCTCTTTGTGTCCATTCAGACACGAAGCCGTGGCCTGGCCCCACCCCCTTTCTCTTCTCATTGGCTGACTGACTTTGATTGACAGCAGCGGGAGCCAATGGTGCCGCGCTTCTGTCTCAGGCAATGAAGAGGGGAGTCCCGAGCAGCTGAGACAATCCTACAACATCACTGGATCTAGATGGACTTCAGGTAAGTATTAGTGTGGCTGAGGGGGCTGCTGCACATATAACGTTTTTTATCTTAATGCATAGAATGCATTAAGATAAAAAACCTTCTGGCTTTACAACCTCTTTAAAATCAATATGTGTATGGCCTGTGGCCAGGCTGAGAGAGTGGCCTCTTAGGGGGCTTTCTTTTGGAGGACATCTTTTCTAGTGAGTCAGAGGCCTCTATTTTCTGACTGGTGGTTAAATATGCACATGGTTCTGTCTACATACAATGATATACAGCGATGTTTTTATGGAATGATTTTCGGCTACTGATCTTACTATACACATATTGCTTTTAAGGTGAATCTCA
Source organism: Aquarana catesbeiana (assembly GCF_042186555.1). Classification (NCBI taxonomy): domain Eukaryota; kingdom Metazoa; phylum Chordata; class Amphibia; order Anura; family Ranidae; genus Aquarana; species Aquarana catesbeiana. Next base: position 37,536,475 of record NC_133326.1, read on the forward strand.
CAAAATGTTGTTATCCTGTGTGGGTTACCCCTGTTTTGAAGAAGCAGGCAAGACCTGAGAAATCTAAAACCAAGCATGTAAAGCGCTATCCTCAGTGTTCACAAGCATCAAACGTAGGTAATGCCCTTTGAATCTATAATACACCACGTGCAATTTATGTTTGAAATAAAGCCCCCAAAATAGTCCTTTTTATATTCCAAATAACAACACTATAAAAAGTCCACAAAAGGGGAAAAAGTGCTTGTATTATATGTGTGTAATCTAGCATTACGGCATTGTTTTGAGGTGGTCTCTTCTTTGGGGTGGTCTCTTCTTTGAGCGGCCCTGGTATTTTTTTCTAAGGCAATGTACAGCAGTCAGATTTTGTACTTCAATTTCCCCTGAAGACATTATTTGTAACGTAAGGCTACGTTGGACGGGCAGGGCACAGTGTCTGACATTGTTATGTTTTTGTGAATGCGCGCTGGCTCCTGATGCCGATAGCACCATTTTGTACATTGCAAGTATTATTTTAATGTTTGCTGATGTTGTACACAAACTTTTTTGAAAGTGTACACACTAACATTAAATAGCAGTTTTAAACAGTGTCACGCTATGTGTAGTGTGCTTCCGCTTAAGGACCGCCACACGTACATTTATTGTGGAAGGGCGGCCCTTAAGGGCAAAATAACATACCTGTACGCGATTTCTTTCAAGGGCTCTGGGGCGCATGCTATGATTGGATACAGCAGGAGTCAATCAGCAGGTCTGGCAGAAATTCTGCGATCATTCAGGGAGAGGCAGAACGGCGGTCTGCTTATGTAAACAAGGCAGATCGCCGTTCTGCTAGTAAGGAAGATGGAGATCTTGTGTTTCTGCTAAGCAGGAACACGGATCTCTGTCTTCCTACAGTGCAACCATTGCCCACACAGTTAGCAAGCACTCACAGGCAACAGATTTAACCCTTTGATCACCCCCGATGTTAACCCCTTCCTTGCCAGTGTCATTAGTACAGTGACAGCTCATTTTTTTTTAGCACCGATCACTGTATTGGTGTCACTGGTCCCCAAAAAGTGTCACTTAGTGTCAGATTTGTCCTCTGCAATGTCGCAGTCCCGTTAAAAATTGCTGATCACCGCCTTCACTAGTAAAAAAAATAAAAAAAATAAAAAGTCCACAAATCTATCCCATAGTTTGTAAATGCTATAACTTTTGCGCAAACATATTAATATACGCTTATTGGGATTTTTTTTTACCAAAAATATGTAGCAGAATACATATTGCCCTAAATTGATGAAGAAATTAGATTTTTTACATTTTTTTTATTGGATGTGCTTTATAGCAGAAAGTAAAACATATATTTTTTTTTTTTTTTCAAAATTGTCGCTCTTTTTTTGTTTATAGCACAAAAAATAAAATCCACAGAGGTGATCAAATACCACCAAAAGAAAGCTCTATTTGTGGGTAAAAGGACATCAATTTTTTTTGGGTACAACATTGCACGACCGCGCAATTGTCAGTTTAAGCAAAGCAGAGCAGTATCGCAAAAAATGGCCTGGTCAGAAAGGGGGTAAAACCATCCAGAGCTGAAGTGGTTATTTATATGGGCCATATGGGAAGAGGTGTAGCGGTTTGAGTGGCTGAACATCTGCAACCCCATGGTCCTGTGGTGTAGGATGTATGCCCTGGAAGCCTTCCAAGTGGGTCCTGAGAGCTATCCATCAGATCCTGGGAAAAACAACTGATTGGGTCTGAGGCAGGAAGGAGCGTGGAATGGTGGCATAACAACAAGGGCTTTTTGACCTCCTTGTGATATACAGTAGGGGTCATATTACAGGGTGAAGAGTTCGGCAACCTTTTCTGGTGGTGGTGGTGGCTGGATTGGCTTGCTCGCATCCTGGCACAAGATCGTTTGGATCTTTTGTGTTCACAAGAATTTTTGTGGATTTTTTATCACTGTTATTTTGAATATAAAAAGGACTTTTTTGGGACTTTATTTCAGGCATAAATTGAAAATGGTGTATTGTAGATTTAAATGGACACTACCCATGTTTGAAGTTTGTGAACACTGAGGATAGCACTTTGTAGATTTTTTTAGATTATTATTATTATCTGAATGTGGGTATTTATGTTGGCAGCTTTCCATTTCAATTTGGTGTTACTAAACCCAGGAGCCTGCATTCACTTTATCTGGTTTCCCACAGTACACAGAACATGGAAATGCAATTATTTTAGTATATATAAACTGCTAAATACCTTTTCTCCTCAGCAGTATATAGCAGTCTTGTGACTTCTATCAGTGTCTGGTTAAAGCTTATAGGAGGAGTTTTAATTCTCCTCTGACTGTCTGACTGTCCTATGAGGCTGCATAACCCCTAAACCTCTGTCTGGACAGTGATGATTGGCCCTGTGCTGATCACATGTACCCTCCCCCAAAAAAGAAAACTCTCTAGCGATACACACCAAACTGAGCATGTGCAGAGTGCCTCCAAGGCTCTGTAAAATTAGGAGATAGATTGGAGACAGTGGAAGAAGTGGAGGATCAGAGAAGACAGGATCAAACAGCCTTTTTCACAATGCAGGGAATTACCACTTAGGTTCCACAGTGATTATAACAAGCATGCTTTACTGATGTTGCAGTTGTGGGTTTAGTAACACTTTAATGCTGAGTTTTTTAGGGCAGTTTTTGAGTTTTTAAGACCTGGGAAATGTGTAGACATATGGAATACCCTTTTAATTGTTTACATTGTATATAGTAGCTATTTTGTACTTATGTGATTTATATCATCATCATGCATCCGATAAGCAGGCATTAAATGTTGATGAAATGTCAAAATTTTTCGTTGTTGATTTTAATTTAAGGGGTTGCGGATGAGCATTCCCAGTTTTTAAAGGCGTTTTGTAAATGGATAATAAATGTGATTTATTTTATCATTTTTAGGATATTTGTCAAAGTTTTTTTAGTTCCACAAAATGACAACCTCATTCTGTGGGTAAAGAGTGGACTTCTGAAACCAAAACTAAATTATACCTTCTTAGTATGTTTAAGTAGAATCGGACGTCTGTATTTTTAGTATGTTGTGTCTGTTTTACTAACTGTACAGGCAGACTTTACCTAAAGAATATATTTGCTTTTTAAAATGTTTTAGACCAAGGGGGCTTTAACAATGCCATATTTGAGTAATAAATTGCATTCAATTAAGTAAAGAAAATAAACTTTAGATCAAAGCTACCTTTGAATATGTCATATTTGAGTAACAAATTGAATTAAACAAAGTAAAGAAAACATACTGTACAAAGGTTCTTTAATAATTACTGTTTGTACTTTAAAGCTTTCAAAGTCATTTTAACCTGATATACTGTACCAATAATAGCTATTACTAAAGATCTCCATGCCATTCTATGCCAAATGTTGGTATGGTTCTACAATTTTGCTACAAAAAAAAGTACAGGGGGACAGTTGTTCCCCAAAAAAGGTGTCTCTATTTGATTTCTCTTTACCTTTTTTCTGGGAATAGTTCTTAATTTTTGGATTTCCCTTCCCTTTCTTGGTCATTAACAATGGTCACTGGCACAGATAGAGAGTGAATGTTCCCAATGGGGGACACAGACAGCAAAAAAGACACTCTAACCAAAAGTGAAAATAAGGTATTTTTCTACAGATACACTTTAATAGAATTAGTTTTATTTTATGAGATTAATAAAACAGAAAAGGCATATGTAAAACGAAGGTGGAATAAAGCAGCGTTATATTTAAAAACAGACTACTAGAGGAGACTTTTTTTTTATGTTTCCCACCAAACTTCATGACATCATTTGTTTGTTAACACTTTGCTACATCATATTTTAATGATTTGTTACTATGTTACTTCCACGTGGTATGTGAAATTATCTTGGATGATACTTCATAACATAATATTGATTTATAAGCAATGTTTCTTTTTATAGTGTCTTGTGAATCAAGTCTCAAATGTAATCCTTACCTTTTTGGTCAGCACCTTATCTCAGACTTTCATACAATTCAACATACCTGTATTTTTGGAATAGTCATTATTTTACCTACTTCTGGTTTTGTTTATTGACCACTATTGTAACTGTTTGCGTTGCCAATCCTTCTCTCTACCTGTAAATGTCTTGTCATTTCATAGGTCATCATTTGCTGAGATCGGGCAACCTTTTGGAACTGTTGATTGTACTGGTTACAATGCTATTTGTTAAATAATCTCTACAAAAACAAAATTGACAAAGACCATGGTGTGCAACATTGTATGTATCAGAAACCATGAATCAGACCAAGACAGAAGTACTGTTAATCACACTTGTATAATAATAATAAAAAGGTAAACAGAGTAAGCGTAGTCAATACATAGCCAGAGTTAGTAACCAGATCGGGTAGTCAGCCAATGCCAATGTGAGAGAGCCAGAGATCAACGTAGTAGTACAGCAAGCAGGATCAGGAGCCAGAAGGGATGTCAGCCGAGCAACAGGAATGCAGGAGAAAGTCTCTGAGATGTGACCAAAGGCGAAGGCAGAGATGAAGTGAGCTGAACAGCTTTAAGTAGGCAGGACTGACGAGCAGATCATCAACAGCTGAGTCACTGTGGAGAGAAAGGAGCTGGCAATTAACCAACAGCTGAGTGGCCAGCTCAGAGAAGGAAGGGCTGAGCACAGCACTGACAGTACCCCCTCCTCAATGACCCCTCCCCCTCGGAGGACCACCGGGCTTGAGGGGAAAACATCTATGGAAATTACGGAGGAGGACAGCGGCATGTACGTCCGAGGATGAGACCCAAGAGCATTCCTCCGGACCGTACCCCTTCCAATGCACCAGGTACTGTATGCACCCACGGAACCTACGGGAGACAACAATGGATTGTACTTCATACTCCTCATGGTTCTCAACCTGTATAGGGTGAGGACGTTGCACCGAGGTGGTAAAGCGGTTGCAGACTAAAGGTTTCAATAAGGAGACATGAAACACATTAGAGATGCGCATACTAGGAGGAAGGTCCAACTCGTAAGCAACTGGGTTAATCCTGCGAAGGATACGGAAAGGCCCAATAAACCGAGGTGCGAACTTCAAAGATGGAACACGAAGTCAGAGGTTGCAAGATGACAGCCAGACTCTGTCTCCAACCTGGTAGGAAGGCAGAGGCAGGCATCTGCGGTCAGCATGGAGTCTGTACCTATAGTTAGTATGTCGCAAAGCCTCCTGGACTTGTGCCCAAGTGGAACGAAGACCACAGAGATGCTCCTCTAACGCAGGAATACTCTGCGGAACAAAGGAGGCAGACAACACTGAAGGTTGGAAACCATAATTTGCCATTAACAGGGACAAACGGGAAGCTGAATTCAAGGCATTTATGAGCAAACTCTGCCCATGGTAAGAGGTCTGACTAGTTGTTATGATGGTCAGAAATATAGCAATGTAGGAATTGCTCCAAGGACTGATTGACTTGTTTTGCGGCCCCATTAGACTGCGGGTGATACACAGAGGAGAAAGCAAGCTGAATACCCAACTGTGCACAAAAGGCTCTCTAGAACCGGGACACAAACTGACTACCCCTGTCTGAGGTAATCACTTTGGGTAGCCCATGTAAGCAGAAGATCTCCCGAGCAAAAATAGAAGCCAGTTCCTTAGAAGTAGGCAACTTCTTGAGTGGAATACAATGCGACATTTTCGAGAACCGGTCAACCACCATAAGGACCATACCATTGGGTATGGGTTGTTGGAGGCTCACTGGAAGGTGTCATGGAGTCTTACTCTGAGCACACACGGAACAGGCAGCTACGAAGGCAGTTACATTAGCACATAGACTAGGCCACCAGAATTGTTAGGAAATGGCCCAAAAGAGTTGATTCTTCCCAGGGTGGCCAGCAGCCTTGCGAGAATGGTAAGTCTGGAGCACAGCAGTACGAAGACTCTTGGGAACAAAGCAGCAGTCACAAGGTTACTCAGGAGGAGCATCGATCTGAGCAGCAAGAATTTTGTCACCCAAAGGAGAAGTAAGACTGGTGTGAACCATAGCCAGAATACGATCAGGAGGAATCACAGGAACTGGAACCGACTCCATCTTGGAAGTGGAGGAAAACTGTCGTGACAAGGCGTCAGTCCTTACATTCTTAGTACCGGGTAAGAATGAGACAATGTAATTAAAACTCGACAAGAAAAGAGCCCATCGCACCCTTCTGGGAGAGAGGCGCTTAGCCTCAGACAAGAACGTGAGATTCTTATGGTCAGTAAGAATGAGAACCGGCACAGTTCTACCTTCAAGGAGATGTCTCCATTCTATCAGGGCTAAAATGACTGCCAACAGCTCTCTGTCACCAATCTTGTAATTGCACTCTGCCGGTGACAATTTCTTGGAAAAGTAGCCACACGGATGCATAGCGCACTCAGAGTTAGGACGTTGAGACAGAAGGGCGCCAATTCCAGTCTTGGAAGCATCAACTTCTAGGATAAAAGGCAATGTAGGATAAGGGTGTGCCAACACAGTAGCAGAAACAAAGGCAACATTGAGACTCTCAAAGGCCTTAATGGACTCCGGAGACCAACTCTGTGGGTTGCCGTCTTTCCTAGCCATATCAGTCCGGGGCTTGACCAGAGACGAGAAGTTACGAATAAACTTCCAAAAATAGTTGGCAAAGCCAAGAAAATGCTGCAGAGGACGTAAACCCACGGGTCGAGGCCACTGTAGGACCGCTGAAAGTTTCTCTGGGTCCATCGAAAAACCAGCAGTGGAAATGACATAGTCCAGGAATTTCACCTGTTCACAATGGAATTCACACTTTTCCAATTTACAATAGAGATTGTTTTCTCCTAGTCTCTGAAGCACACAACAGACATCTGTGTGGTGGCTCTCCAGGGACTTGGAAAATATGAGGATATCGTCAAGATAAACTACCACACATAACTGCAACAAATCTCGTAGGACATCGTTAATGAACTCCTGGAAAACTGCTGGAGCGTTACAAAGGCCAAAAGGCATTACGAGATACTCATAATGACCTGATCTGGTATTAAACACAGTTTTCCACTCGTCGCCCTCCTTAATCCTGACGAGATTGTATACCCCTCTCAAATCAAGTTTCCTGAAAACCGTTGCTCCCTTGAGGCAGTCAAATAACTCCGTAACCAATGGAATAGGATAGGCATTCTTAATTATGAAATGATTGAGACCCCTATAATTAATACAAGGTCTCAGTTCACCACTCTTCTTCTTCATATAAAAGAAACCAGCACCAGCAGGAGACAAGGATTTGCGGATGAAAGCACGAGAAAGTGCGTCTGCAACATACTCCTCCATGGCCTTATCCTCCAAAACCGACAAAGGGTAAACCCGGCCACGAGGGGGTATGGCACCAGGTTGAAGGTCAATTGTGCAATCATACGACCGGTGTGGAGGCAAAGTACCGGCTTGACCTTTGTCAAAGACATTGCTAAAATCGCGGTACTCCTCCGGCAGGGAGGAGAGTGAAGAGGTGCACAGGATCTTGGTTACCTTCTGGAAGCATCTCTCACATCTCTCACTGCCAATCAAAAGAAGGGTTGTGCCTCTGTAACCAAGGATAACTAATAACCAGCGGAAACTTAGGTGAGGAAATAACTTGGAATTGGAGTATCTCATGGTGACGGGACCCTATGGCCATGGACAACGGAACAGTTTCATGAGTCACATGGGCAGGCTGTAGAGGTCTCCCGTCAAGAGCCTCAATGGCAAGTGGAGTGTCACACAGCTGCAGCAGAATCGAGTGCTTCGATACAATGGCAGCATCAATGAACAGGCCTGCAGCCCCAGAGTCAATTAGAGCCTGTATCTCGACGGATGACTCAGCCCAAGACAGGGTACCCGAAACCAGGGGCTTATCTTTCTGGGAAACTGGAGACGAAACAATGCCATCTAAGGTCTGTCCATGACAGGACCTCAAGGTTCGGGCATTCCCTGGACAGGTAGGACAAGACTTCAAAAAGTGACCAGCCTGGCCACAATAAAGGCACAATCTCTCCCTCCTCCTAAGGGCTCTCTCATCCGCGGAGAGACGCATGAAACCCAAGTGCATGGGTTCATCTTCAAAGACCGACTCAGTAACAGGAGGCATGGGATGTGAGGGAGGCCAGGGTGGGACTGCAAAGCTCGGAGACAAATGTACAGGAGGCTTGCGCCAGCGCTCCTTAAAAGAGTCTTTCTCTGAGTCTGGAGTCAATGAGGATGGCAAATGTGATCAACCTCTCCAGCTCAGTGGGTATATCTCGAGCTGCTATCTCATCCTTGATGTTATCCGAGAGACCATGAGTGAGAGCAGCCACGAGGGCCTCATTGTTCCAAGCAACCTCTGCTGCCAGAGTACGGAATTCAATGGTGTAATCAGCAACAGTTCTCGTACTCTCTTTGATGGACATGAGGCTCTTGGCAGCAGAAGCAGAGCTTGCGGGAACATCAAATACCCTTTTGAAGGAAGCCACAAATTCTGGGTAGCTCAGGACCATGGGTTTTTGCACCTCCCATAGAGGGTTTGTCCAGGCTAAAGCTCTCTCAGAAAGCAAAGATATCACAAAACCTACTTTGCTTTTGTCCGTGGGAAATGCCTGGGGCAGCATTACAAAGTATATCTCAACCTGGTTGAGAAACCCTCTGCATTGAACTGGATCACCCCCAAATCGCTGAACCAGACATGTCTCTTATAGAGGTAATACTCGAGGTGGGTGCCTGCACAGAGACTGGAGCAGCAGCAGGGACGGCCTGCAAAACAGGTTGTACCGGAGCAGCCATAGTGGATTCCAGGTGAGCTGTGTGATTCAGGAGCGTTTGTAATGCCAAGGCAAACTGATCCATGCGGTGATCCTGGTCATTTAATCTGGAAAAAATATTACCAACATGTGGACTGACTGCATCTTCTGAATTTATGGCCTTCGCCTACTGTCAGAAACCATGAATCAGACTGAGACAGAAGTACAGTACAGTTTTGCACCTCCCATAGAGGGTTTGTCCAGGCCAAAGCTCTCTCAGAAAGCAAAGATATCACAAAACCTACTTTGCTTTTGTCCGTGGGAAATGCCTGGGGCAGCATTACAAAGTATATCTCAACCTGGTTGAGAAACCCTCTGCATTGAACTGGATCGCCCCCAAATCGCTGAACCAGACATGCCTCTTATAGAGGTAATACTCGAGGTGGGTGCCTGCACAGAGACTGGAGCAGCAGCAGGGACGGCCTGCAACACAGGTTGTACCGGAGAAGCCATAGTGGAAGATTCCAGGTGAGCTGTGCAATTCAGGAGCGTTTGTAACGCCAAGGCAAACTGATCCATGCGGTGATCCTGGTCATTTAATCTGGAAAATATATTACCAACAAGTGGACTGACTGCATCTTCTGAATTTATGGCCTTCGTCTACTGTCAGAAACCATGAATCAGACTGAGACAGAAGTACAGTAAATCTCACGTGTTTAATAATAATAAAAAGGTAAACAGATTAAGCGTAGTCAATACATAGCCACAGTTAGTAACCAGATAGGGTATTCAGCTCAACACAGTAGTACAGAAAGCAGGATCAGGAGCCAGAAGGGACATCAGCCGAGCAAGTTTTCAACAGGAACGCAGGAGAAAGTCTCTGAGATGTGACCAAAGGCGAAGGCAGAGATGAAGTGAGCTGAACAGCTTTAAGTAGGCAGGACTGACGAGCAGATCATCAACAGCTAAGTCACTGTGGAGAGAAAGGAGCTGGCAATTAGCCGACAGCTGAGCGGCCAGCTCAGAGAAGGAAGAGCTGAGCCCAGCCCTGACGGTATGCTGAACTTTTAATACTTTTGCAAATAGTTGATTTCTGATGCTCATTGTCTAAATGTATAAATATACAATATATAAACAGTATATCCCCATAATTCTGCTGTATCTAGCGCACCATTACCAAGCTCCATGTTTTAACCCCCTCTATATGTGCGCGCTTCTTCATTTCTAAAAAAATGGCCAAAAATTAGGTTACATCGAGGTGTTGAAAAAGGGGTTTAAAAAAGGGATACTTTTGGAGGTTTTTGTACTGCCCCGTTTTAACTGAAACGTAGTTTAACAGAGGGTTGTTTTTTTTTTTTTATTTAAAAATGTCAACCTTTTTTTCCTTTATAAAGTAAAAAAAAAAAATGAAAATAAAAAATGACTGCTGGAGGGAACTCCATCCAACCACCCAAGATAACATCTTTTATTCGTACTCCCTCAATTCATTCTCTCGCATCGACCACATCTTCCTGTTGCATGCAATGCTTGCCTCGATGATGGAGGTATGTAATTAACTAATTTCATAGGCAGACCATTCAGTGGTGCTTCTCACACTCTCCCCTCTTCTTGCTGGCCTGATTTGGTCCTTGAATGACTCCCTCCTTTCTGACAGGTCCCAGCAAAACTTTATTTGCTTCCTATTCTAGAATATCTAGCTCATACCAGGACTCCTGATATCTCGGCCCTAACTTTGTGGGAAGCCCATAAGGCTGTCATCAGGGGACATTGTATACAACTAGCTGCCTCTCTCAAAAAAGAATGTAAAGCTCGACTTCTCCTCTTAAAAAGTGATTAACTAGAAAAAGTTCAGGCCTTCTAGTCTAACCCTTCCAGAATGCAGAAATTAGCATTGGATGAGGCAAAACACACCCTAAATCTACTTTGTATACACTGAGCAGACAAAGCTATTAGACACATAAAACATACATTTAACCTAAAGGCTAACAAGCAAGCTAGCGTCGAGACTACAGCAAGCCCTATGGCCTTTGCATGTGTATGCAAGTAGCCCACCTAAAATAGTTAAATGTTTTTCAACAACATTTAGCTGCTCTTTATAGTTCCACCAACACTTTCTCCACAAAGGCAGTGAATGGTCTCTTCTCACAGATATCCCTTCCTCAAAAACCTGTGGTCTTTTGTCAGGCATTAAATTCTCCAATCTCTGACAAAGAGGTTGTGCTAGCTATCAAAGCCTTGAAAGTAAATAAAAGGCCAGGACCAGACAACTTCACTCTGTCCTATTACAGATGCTTTCCTGATATTCTTGCTCCTCTTTTGCAAAACACATCTAACAATCTCCACAACTGACATTATTTTGACCAGAATCATTCCAAGCCACCATGTCTCTGGTCCCCAAACTCAATTCTGATGACACCAGCTGGTCTAACTTTTGACTGATCTCCTTGCTAATCATCAGCATTAAACTTCTCACTAAATTGTTGCCCACTAGGAGGAACCAGGGTATAGGAGGCCTTATTCATCATAACCAAGTTGGGTTTATGCACATTAGACAAGCTACTAATTATATTATACTGGCCTTATTGTTTACAAGCAAGCATTGTCATTGCTGTAAATGATGTCTGTTGTGCTAACCACTACTGTTTTGCCCATACAGCTGTCATGTGAGCAATCATATTTTGTACTTTTGGGCTTAAGTCAACTGTTAACTGATTTCTCAACAAAAATATTGTACAAGACAAAAAAAATTGGTTATTAAATACCACCAAAAGAAGTAGAGGTGTAAATGGAACCATCAGGGCCCCAGTGCAAGAATCCATGAAGAGGCCCCTGGCCCCCCTCTTCTAAACCCAGGGCACTTCCCGTTGATCCTGAGGCCCTTTACTCCCTTTACTCCCATCATGGGGCCCTTTATTATGGTCCTGCAGCAGGCCCTTTCCTCCCAAGTTAGGTAGGGTTGCCACCTTTTCTTCCAGCCACTCCAATACACTATACATATATATTGTGATTAAATAACATTTCTAATCATATGTATTTAATCACAAGAGTTCCCCTTTACATCAGAGTCCACAGAGTTCCCCCTTTACATCTGAATCCACAGAGCTCCCCTTTGCATCTGAATTTGCAGAGTTTCGCCTTACATCTGAATCCACAGAGTTTCCATTTACATCAGAATCCACAGAGTTTTCCCTTACATCTGAATGCACAGAGTTTCCCCTTACATCTGAATCTGCAGAGTTTCGCCTTACATGTGAACTCGAGGAGTTCCCTTACACTGTAAGGGGTGACTCTGCAGACTCTGATGTAAGGGAGAACTCTAGGGACTCTAATTTCAGGGGGAACACTGAGAACTCTGATGTAAGGAGGAACTCTGATTTAAGAAGGAACGCTGCAAACTCTGGTGTAAAAGGGAACTGTGATATAAGGGGGTCTCTGGTAACATCAGAGTTTCCCAGCATTCCCCTTTAATCAGAGTTCTCAGAGCCCCCCTTGCATCAGAGTCCTCCCTTGCATCAGAGTTTTCAGCATTCGCTTTAATCAGGGGTCCCAGAGCACCCCTTACATCAGAGTCTGCAGAGCCCCCCCTTAAATCAGAGTCCACAGAGAACCCCTTACATCAGAGTCTGCAGAGCCCCCTAACATCAGGATCCACAGAGTGCTCCTTATATCAGAGTCCACAAAGCCCCCTTACATCAGAGTCCGCAGAGCCCCCTTACATCAGAGTCTGCAGAGCCCCCTTACATCAGAGTCCACAGAGCCCCACTTACATCAGAGTCCACAGAGCACCCCTTACATCAGGGTCCACAGAGTGCACCTTATATCAGAGTCCACAGAGCCCACTTACATCAGAATCTGCAGAGCGACCCTTACATCTGAGTCTGCAGAATTTCCACTTACACTGTAAGGGGGATCTCTGTGGACTCTGCAATGTAAAAGGGCTCTGATGTAAGGGGGAATTCTGTGAACTCTGGTGTAAAAGGGAACTCTGATGTAAGGGGGGCTCTGCTCACCAAAGTCCCCTTTACATCAGAGACCACAGAGCACCCCTTATAGCTGAGAACCTCCTACATTAGTTTACTCAGTAGGAGGCAGGAAAGAGAAGGGAGAGAGCAGAGAGACTTCACTCAGAGCAGATGGATGGAGAGGCATCAATTATTGTTCCTCTTCTGGCTGCTGGGCTTTAAACTTACTACCCACACTCCCCAGCAGTGCTAAGCCTCAGAGGGCTATGCCTCAGGGGCAAACACAGGAGGAGAGGGTGGGAGGAGGAGAAGCTGATCAGGTCTCTCTCTCCTCCCTCCGTCCCTGCGGGGGGAGGGGGAACTGTCAGCGCTTGCTCTGGGCTGTGAGAGATACGTTTACAGCTCAGAGACCTGCAGCCGCTGGGGAACCACAATCTGGGCTCTTGGAGCTGCCCCACAGTGGCGGAACTCTAGGGCCCAGTCACAAGTGCAATCTGCAACCTTGGTAGTTCCACCACTGAAAAAAAAGGCTTTATCAGCCTAAGAAAAAAAGGTAAACTTAATTTAGGTGATGCAGGATGGAGTCATTGTCTGTCAAGATTTTGATGCATTGGAAACTGAAAAATGGCCTAGTAAGCATGGTACAAGTAGTTTTAAATATTACTAAAGTTGTGCATTATTATGGAGCATTGACAATAAATTATAATGTACGTTTCCTTTTAATGCTTTCAACTTCTACATCTTGGCTGCAGCCCCTTCCATGGACTGTTTCTAATCCCGCTATTCTCTTTAGCATCCCATTGCTCCAAAAAGTATCCCAGTATGCAGCTGTGGTTTCCTTATTGAACATGGAAAATTGATATCGGCATTAATGTTGTAACAGCCTAGTTTAAGATATTGCATGTCAGAGTTTAAACAGATGTATAAAATATGGCAAACTTAGGAAATAATGGCATTTTTACATCATTATGTAACAAGAGATAAATCTGGCATGTGTACAGCTCACGGATTTTCAATTCTAGGTATGATGTGTTACATATAGTATTTGACATACTACCATATATAAGTAATAAAATTTAGCTGCTAAAATTACCGTTTGGAAGTTGTCTCCATTCAATATTGTGTTTTATAAGGTAATATAAAATTGCAGTGGGATTTCTATGATCAATGAGCATAACAGGACGCAAAGAAGAGCCGTTGTCTTGGGTTGCTTGCACTGATATGAGGTTTGTTTCTCAGGATTTGAGCACGATTGTTATAAGCATAGTCACAGATGTCATGGAGGATAATTGCTGAACCTGAAAAAAAAAGGTCTCCTAGCTTGTCCCAGAAAGACAAAATGCGGTGGTAAATGCAAGATAGATGTTATTCTTGATTTCTGAGAAGATGAACATATGCTTTGTGAAATGTGCAATATTTTTAGAAAGAACAGAAGTGTATTTTTTTTCAGAAGAATGTTCTTTTTGGGAAATACCTATACATATTTTATGATACATCATTTCAAAGAATACATTGATGAACAAGTAATTTATATACAGTATGTAAGGAAATGAACATACATCTCCAAAGATATTTGTATTGGGGCAAAATGTGTTGAAGAGGAACTTTAGTTTTTTTTTTTAAATTACCGTATTTATCGGCATATAACACGCACAGACGTATAACACGCACATTCATTTTAAGAGGGAAGTTTCAGGAAAAAAACTAAAATTTTTAATAAGGAACTTTGAAGCAAAATAAGGGTCAGTGCCCATCTGCAGCCTCACCATTGCCATCAATGCAGCCTCATTAGTCTACATCAATGCAGCCTCATCATTGCCATCAATGTAGCAGCCTCACCACTGCCATCAGTGCAGTCTGATCGATGCCCATCTGCAGCCTAGAGGGGACAGGGAGGGGGGCGGGACAAGCACCGACAGATTACATACAGTGAGAATCTCCTATGATAGACAGAACAGTGGTCCAATGTCGGCCCAGGAGACGGGACTTTCTATTACAGAGGCCGCCAAGTAAACAGGAGATTCTCACTGTATTTAATCTAACGGCGCTCATCCCGCCACCCTCCCTGTCCCCTCAGAGGCAGCTAAAATTGAAGTATTGGCATATAACACGCACACGCTATTTGCACCCGATTTTCATGGTGAAAAAGTGAGTGTTATACACCAATAAATACAGTAAAAGTCAGCAGCTGCAAATCTTGTAAACAAGAATGCGGCAAACCCCAATACCCAAATCCGCTGCAGCAAACCCTAATACAACCGCAGAGGATCATACATTTTTAGGGTGGAACATGTAAACATGTTCCCAATGCAAAAAAATTGCATTTATCATTTTTTTCTAAAAACTGAACTTATCCTTTAAATTTAAGGCATTATCTGCATTAGGTTAAAAACCTTCTGCATGGGGGGCGTGGCCGGAAGCGGACGGAGATGTGTGCGGTGGAGTGAGTGCTTGTGTTCATCCCGCCACCCTCCCTGTCCCCTCAGAGGCAGCTAAAATTGAAGTATTGGCATATAACACGCACACGCTATTTGCACCCGATTTTCATGGTGAAAAAGTGAGTGTTATACGCCAATAAATACAGTAAAAGTCAGCAGCTGCAAATCTTGTAAACAAGAATGCGGCAAACCCCAATACCCAAATCCGCTGCAGCAAACCCTAATACAACCGCAGAGGATCATACATTTTTAGGGTGGAACATGTAAACATGTTCCCAATGCTTTAGCCGCTGCCCGATCCCCACACTCCCTGTGACAGTAGTATGGGGAGAAGTTCCCCGTACTAGCTATCACTTTTTGAAATCAGCGTGGCCATGTGGGGCTCTGCAGATCTGTGTGTGCATAAACTACAAGACCCAATATCCTTTGTGGCTGTCGTCTTCTAGTTCTCAACAAACTACCATGGCGTGGTGGAGCACCGTGGTAGTTCATTGATTCTTCTTGTCAGATTGTATTTGCCTGCCTGTATGGGCACACAGATAAACTGACCAATCTGAAGGAGACATGCATGGCACTGGGGATCTGCTGATCAGTGGTGCAATGCTTTATAGGCTCCAATAGATAAATAAATAATACACATTTTTTTAGCTGCAAAAAAATTGCATTTATCATTTTTTTCTAAAAACTGAACTTATCCTTTAAATTTAAGGCATTATCTGCATTAGGTTAAAAACCTTCTGCATGGGGGGCGTGGCCGGAAGCGGACGGAGATGTGTGCGGTGGAGTGAGTGCTTGTGTTCACCCTGCTCCAGGGGCATGTAAACCTTGTGGATAGCCCGGTTCCCTCGGGGTAAAATACAGGCGCCTATCCAGGGCTTTCTCTGCTGTGCCACTTAGCTGCAGTGTCACTGCCGTGCACTGTTGCCTGGAACTCTGAGCTGTGTCGGAGCGTAGTGGAGGAGGAGGTGGAGGGAGACAGACGAAAGAGAGCGGAGCTGGGCTGCCGGCGGAAGCGTTTGGAGAGGGAGGACGCTGAGTTCGAGAAGCCGCCAGAACGCAGGAACATCACTGTGCGCAGAAAGTACTGGGGTTGGGAGAAGTGCCGGCGCGGAGACTGGAGTCATGCTGGGGTGACGGTAAGAGGAGAAAGGAGGCGGCTGCTATAGAGCGCTGTGGAGACCTGTTGAAATAAACGCGGTGAATGCACAAGTGAACTTCTGGGACCGTGCCTATCTCACATAACAGACGGGATACTTCTGCTGCAGTTGTGGTATCGTATTAACCCTATTTGACTCTGTATGATGACTCTTATATCACACCTCTGATTTAATAGCAAAGGCTGCTGTGCACCATATTGAGAACCCCTAGCAGGACTGAATATTCAATGGGCTGTTTTGGAACCCCAGGGGTGCAGCTAATTAAAGGGTGTAAGTAGCTTGGCAGTAAAAAGTATAAAGTGCAATATAGCCCTGTGGGCGAAGAGGTGTGTATCATTCAGATATCAGCAATTACACCAGGTGTTGGCGTGGGTGGAATAGGGCAAATAACCCTCTCTTCTCTGACACGGACTGGGCAGGCAGTATAAGGATTAATTCCATAAAGTGTAAAATTATCATGTCAGGGAGAAGGAAGGGAGAAGAGCATCCCAATCATGACATTATGGGAACCCAGTCCCTGCGGTCAGCAAAAGAAAAGGAGAAGGAAAAGGGACTCCACCCTACAGTAGCAGGGGCAACAGCAGCGGCGGTGGCAGCGTCCGCTAAGTTGGAAAAAATGGTCCTGGCTACGGAGCATACTCCTAACAAAGGGGGACAGCAAGCCCAGAATAAGTCAGCAATGGACAGGAAAAGTCAAGGACAGTCGGGTCTCCACACAGGAACAAAAACCTCCTTTGTAAAAGGGCCAGGAGCCTCCGGTAAAGAAATGGAGGCCTCAGCTACTCCAATGGGTATGACAGAAGAGGAACCCTCCTTAAAAGATATTTTACTGGCAATAAACGCATGCAAGCAGTCCTTAGGGGTTTTAGGAGACCAAATGAAGGATATTAAAGAGGAGCTGACCCTAGTACGAAATGATCTCAAGAAAACAGCAGAAAGGGTGGTGGAAGCGGAAAATAGAATTAGTATGATTGAGGATGAGCTGTTCCCACTGAAGCAAGAAGTGAAGATCTGGAGAGAAAAAATCGAGAAACTGGCGGGGAAGTTTGATGAGATGGAAAATAGACTTCGCAGGGACAATGTGAGGGTGGTGGGGGTTCCCGAGGGGAGCGAAGGTCCAGATCCGGTAGTATTCCTGGAAAAACGGCTGGTGGGGGTGTTTGGGGATGAGACATTTACTCAACAGTTCTCAATAGAAAGAGCGCATAGAATCCCGTTTAGACCCCCCCCCCCCGGAAACCCCCCAAGACCATTTTTAGTAAAGTTCTTAAATTATAAGGACAAAGTAATACTCTTGCGTAAAGCCCGAGAAATGGGGAAGGTTTTATATAAGGGTGTAAGGATATCAATATTCCCAGACTTCTCCCCAGACTTACAGAAACGTAGAGCTGGGTTCCTGGGGGTTAAACGTAGCCTCCAGAAATTCAACGTTTCATATGCCCTCCTCTACCCGGCCAAACTACGGATAAATGCACTGGGGGGAAGTCAGATTTTTGAGTCCCCTGACAGTGCGTTGGCATGGTTAGAGGATAAGAAGGATCAATTGCCCAAGAAATAACAGAGGAAAGGTGTTGAATTTAGTATATAGAAGTAGGGCACAAGGTTTAAAATCAGTTTTATATATTTATTCACAAAAGGAGCGGGGTTGTATCGTGAGTAGGGAAATGGGTGTAACCTTGAGAGGGGGTTTGGGTATTATAGGTTTTGTTTTTTGTTTTTGCTTTGAATGTTGGGGGGGTTGGGAGGGTGGGGGGAGGAGGGGGTGGTGAGGTTGGGGGGGAGGGTGTGGTACGGAAGAGTAGGTAGATATGGACTGGCCATTAAAAATGCCCCAAGGGGTCACCTAGAGTGGTATGGGGGGGATAGGTGGGTGGGGTGGGGTTGGGGTGGGCGGGGGAGATGGGTTAAGGGGATGAGCTTTGGGGATAGTAGAATGCAATATAGGGTAGTAAGCCGCACACTTAAGGTAAAAAGTATCAATGACACACTGAATTACACAATGTCACAAAGGACACAGATAAATACGGGGGTAAAAATTAAAGGTTGTAGTGAGATAATGGATTCAATGTTCAATACACTGGGATATGTATGATATGAATAGAATTATATTTGTTTTATGGGTTAGCACAGTGTTATCATTTTTTTTTGTGGTTGGCAAATATTCCGACACCTGGGTAAATATGGTTAAGGGAGAACTGAGGTTGGAGAGACTGGGGCTACTAAAACAACAGGAAGCCTATAAATTAATAGGTACAGTGAAGACCTTCCTCCTTAAGAATATAGGGGGGTACCCCGGTCTGGGCTGGTTGGTCTTTCTCTTCCCCGTAATAATAGCCGGATCTCAGTTTAATTAATGGGAGCTAAGATAGGGTCATGGAATGTTAGGGGGATGGGCACCCCCTCTAAGAGAGCATTGGTATCCGACATGTTAGATATTTTTAGAGTGGATATTGCCTGTCTGCAGGAGACGCATCTGACAAAGGATACTATAGCCCAATTAAAAAATAAAAAATACCGGTATCAGTACCATGCGGTACACACCTCTTACTCCAGGGGGGTGGCGGTGCTAATTGGGAAAGAGGTTGCGTTCATCTGCAGGCAAAGCAATATAGATGATGGGGGTAGGTATGTTTTTTTGCACTGCATCATAGGGAGTCAGGAATGTGTATGGGCGAATATTTATAATCCTCCACCTTTTAGGCTAGAAGTTTTATATCGCTTACTGGACTTTATTGTGGATAAATGGAATGTACCTGTCATTGCGGTTGGGGATTTTAATGTTGCAATAAACAAAGAAATAGACAGATTTCCCCCAGGAAAAGAGAGGCAGGGCTCGTATGGAAGCAGCATGGGCCAGTTTCTTGAAGAGGCAGGGATGTGTGACCTTTGGAGGATGAGCAATCCGGGGGTACAACAGTACTCATGCTACTCAGGTACACATTCCACATTTTCAAGAATAGATCTTGTCCTAGGTAATGTTCTGGCCGCACATATTGTCGGAGATATAACTCACCAACCTAGGGGGGTCTCAGACCACTCACTGGTGACAGCCAGGATGATAACTGGGGAAAATAAACAACGTAGCTCCTGGAAATTAAATCCAATTTGGCTTGAGTTGTTTGAGGACCCAATTGAGATTACAACCAGGTTGAGGGAGTTTATAAGCCTAAATGAGGAATCTACAGCAAGAGGCGTGATGTGGGACGCTTTGAAGGCGTTTCTGAGGGGTCTATTGATTCAGCAGGTTTCAAGAATTAAAAAAGCTTCAAAGGTGGGGGAAGAGAGGGCCAGGGAGGAGCTACGAGTAGCAGAGAAGGAGCTTGTGAGAAACCCATCCCTAGAAAATCAACACAGGTGGGAGAACAAACAGTTAGTATATAAAGAGGTAATGACTAAGAACTCCGAAAATAAAAGGCTATTTCAAAAACAAATAACATTTGGAGAAGGGGAGAAAGCAGGGAAAATATTTGCCCATATCGTTAAATCAGACTCTCCCCCCCCCGTTGATCTCCGCTATTAGAGCTAGGAACGGTGAGATTACATCCCAACCAGACAAAATAAACAAAACTTTTAAAATATATTATGAGGAATTATATAAGTCCCGGGGGCCAGCGGGAGGGGTGGCAGTGGACAAATTTTTTAGGAAAATAGAATTGCCCTCCTTGTCGGGGTTGGACATTGAGGCATTGGAAGCTCCGATAACATTAGAAGATATTAAAACGGCCGTAAAGGAACTGGCCAATAAAAAATCTCCCGGTCCTGATGGTCTCCCTGCGGAGATTTATAAGAACTACGGGGAGATATTACTACCAGAGCTTCTCAGGGTGTTTGAATGGGCATATCAGGAGGGGAAACTAACTGAATCAATGACAGAGGCCACAATAATAATGATACCTAAAGAAGGGAAAGACTGCCTGGAACCCGCATCATATAGACCCATCTCGTTACTGTGCTCAGACGCAAAAATCCTGGCTAAGATCCTCGCCACTAGGCTACAAAAAATAATTCATAAACTGGTTCACCCGGATCAAACTGGGTTCATCCCCCAGAGATCAACTAGCGAAAATATTAGGAGGTTTTTTCTAAACTTACAAATACCAACTGAAAACTCCGGTTCCAGAGCTGTTGTAATGCTAGATGTTATAAAGGCATTTGATAGCCTCGAATGGGGTTTTATTTGGTATATATTGAAGGCATATGGCTTCGGTCCCTCATTTCGTAAATGGGTAAAAATCCTATACAATGGACCTAAAGCAAAGATCAGAATTAATAATGTACTCTCTAATAAGTTTTGCCTGGAGAGAGGTACGAGACAGGGGTGTCCCTTGTCACCTCTGATCTTTGCTTTAGCAATGGAACCAGTGGCCGCTGCGGTAAGACAAAATAGAAATATGGAAGGCTTTAGGAGAAGGATGAGGGAAGAGAGGATCGCGTTATACGCGGACGATGTACTTATCTTCCTGGGAGATACGGAGAGATCACTCAGACAGGTGATGGGTGTATTCTCAGATTTTGGGGAGATCTCGGGTCTCTCCATAAACTGGGAGAAGTCGATTTTGTTACCAATAGACCCAATTAAACAAGGTCCCTTTCTGGAAGAAATCCCGCTAAAAATAGTGGAGAAAACAAAATATCTAGGCATCCATATAACAAAAGATTCGGAGGATTTCTTACACAATAACTTGGTCCCCCTGTTGGTGAAATTTAGGAAAAAGATCGATATATGGAAGAGACTCCCATTGTCGGTAGCTGGAAGGTGCAACCTGCTTAAAATGCTGAGGCTGCCCCAGTTATTATACATTTTGCATAATTCACCAGTATGGATTTATGGTAAATGGTTTAACCACTTCAATACCAGGCACTTATGCACCTTCCCGCCCAGACCAATTTTCAGCTTTCAGCGCTCTCACACTTTGAATGACAATTACTCAGTCATGCTACACTGTATCCAAACAAAATGTTTATCATTTTCTTCTCACAAATAGAGCTTTATTTTGGTGGTATTTAATCACCACTAGGTTTTTCATTTTTTGCGATATAAGCAAAAAAACTGCGAAAATTTTGAAAAAAACGTACTTTTTTTTAGTTTCTATTGTAAAATTTTGCAAACAAGTCATTTTTCCTCATAAATTTGTGCCAAAATGTATACTGCTACATATCTTTGGTAAAAATAACCCAAATTAATGTATATTATTTGGTCTTTGTGAAAGTTATAGAGTCTACAAACTATGGTGCCAATCACTGAAAATTGATCACAACTGATGTACTATCTCACCTGAAGGCCTATCTCATTTCTTGAGACAATAACAAGCCAGGAAAGTACAAATACCCCCCAAATGACCCCTTTTTGGAAAGTAGACAGTCCAATGTATTTACTAAGAGGCATGGTGAGTTTTTTGAAGCTGTAATTTTTTCCCACAATTCTTGGGAAAATTAAGATTTTTTTTTTTTTTTTTTTTTTTTACACAAACTGGTCATATTAACAGGTTATTTCTCTCACACAGCATATGCATAATTGCAACTACACCCCAAAATACATTCTGCTACTCCTCCTGAGTATAGCAATACCACATGTGTGAGACTTTTACACAGCCTGGCCACATACAAAGGACCAACACTGAAGTAGCACTTTCATGCGTTTTACAAGCATAAATTGCACATATCCTTTCTCAACCACCTATTACACTTTTGAAGGCCCTGGAGCACCAGGACAATTGAATTGTCCACAAAATGACCCCATTTTGGAAAGCACACACCCCAACGTATAATCTGTGAGGCATAATGAGTCTTTTGAAGGGTTCATTTTTTTCCAGAAGTTTTTGGAAAATGTGGAAAAAAAATGAAAATGCATTTTTTTTACACAAAGTTGTCCATTTATAAGATATTTCTAACACATAGCATGTACATAGCAAAAATGACACCCCAAAATGCATTCCTCTACTCCTCCTGAGTATGGCGATACCACATGTGTGAGGCTTTTACACAGCCTGGCCACATACAAAG
The DNA here is from genome assembly GCF_042186555.1 of Aquarana catesbeiana. NCBI lineage: Eukaryota > Metazoa > Chordata > Amphibia > Anura > Ranidae > Aquarana > Aquarana catesbeiana. The sequence continues at coordinate 37,558,742 of NC_133326.1, forward strand.
GCCCAACATTGAAGTAGCACTTTCATGCGTTTTACAAGCATAAATTGCACATATCCTTTCTCAACCACCTATTACAGTTTTGAAGGCCCTGGAGCACCAGAACAATGGAATTATCCACAAAATGACCCCATTTTGGAAAGCACACACCCCAACGTATAATCTGTGAGGCATAATGAGTCTTTTGAAGGGTTCATTTTTTTCCAGAAGGTTTTGAAAAAAGTGAAAAAAAAATGAAAATGCATTTTTTTTACACAAAGTTGTCCATTTATAAGATATTTCTAACACATAGCATGTACATAGCAAAAATGACACCCCAAAATGCATTCCTCTACTCCTCCTGAGTATAGCGATACCACATGTGTGAGACTTTTACACAGCCTGGCCACATACAAAGGGCCAACACTGAAGTAGCACTTTCAGGCGTTCTACAAGCATAAATTGCACATATCCTTTCTCAACCACCTATTACACTTTTGAAGGCACTGGAGCACCAGGACAATTGAATTGTCCACAAAATGACCCCATTTTGGAAAGCACACACCCCAACGTATAATCTATGAGGCATAATGAGTCTTTTGAACGGTTCATTTTTTCCAGAAGTTTTTGGAAAATGTGGAAAAAAATGAAAATGCATTTTTTTTACACAAAGTTGTCCATTTATAAGATATTTATAACGCATAGCATGTACATAGCAAAAATGACACCCCAAAATACATTCTGCTACTCCTCCTGAGTATGGCGATACCACATGTTTGAGACTTTTACACAGCCTGGCCACATACAGAGGCCCAAAATCCAAGTAGCACCTCCAGGCATTCTAGCAGCATTAATTACACATATCATTTTCTGACTACCGATCACATTTTTGCAGGCCCTTCATATTTCTAACACATAGCAGGTACATACCAAATAACAAAAGATTACCTGTGGTTTTAGAAGTGCAGTGGTCCACAGAGGAGAGCATCGGTCCAGACAGCAGGCAGGAATGAGGTCAGCGACAGCAAAAGCAATCATCCAGGCAGCAGGCAGGAATACTGTCCATAGTTCATACAGGCAGAGATACTGTCAGCACAGCCAGAGCACAGCCAGAGCACAGCCAAAGCACAGCCAGAGCACAGCCAGAGCACAGGTCCAGGTAGCAGGCAGAGGTGTCCCAGCAGAAATACTGTCCAAAGTCAGTAGAGGCAGCAGGCAGATATATGGTCAACACAGCCAAAGTATTGGTCCAAACAGCAGGAAGAAACATGGTCCATAATGTCATGGGTCTTTACAGGCAGCAATATGGTCAGCACAGCCAAAGTATTGGTCCGGGCAGCAGAAAGGACCATCAAGCGTAGGGCCAGGGGGACAGGGGTAGAGGCTTCTCCCACCCAAATCGCTTTGAAGCCTCCGGGCAACCAGACCCTGTTCTGGGAGCACAGAAAACGAAAAACTGGTTTTCTCTACTCAGAACGCTATTCTGAAGCCCCTCACATATGTGAGACCCCTGTGTACTAAAGTAGATGGCCAAAAGATCAGTCCAAGTGGCAGGCAAAAACATGGTCGATTAACAGGCCAAGGTCGGTACACGTGGAAGTCAGAAACGTGGTTTAAATCGGCAGGCAGAGGCATCGTCGGTAAACAGGCTGAGGTTGGTACACGTGCAAGTCAGAAATGTGGTTTAAATCGGCAGGCAGAGGCATCGTCGGTAAACAGGCTGAGGTTGGTACACATGCAAGTCAGAAACGTGCAGAAACGGCAAGCAAAGACATCGTCGGTAAACAGGCCAGGGTCAGTTAATTAACATGGTAGCAGGCAAATGGGGAAATGGCAGTCTGGTAATAATACAGGGAACTAATATTGGATGAATGCATGATAATTTCTGAAGCAATCTCCGATGCACAGGCCAGGTTGGGAGGGACATTGGGGACAATAATAGCTGGAATCTCTTCTTACTCCTCCTCTGCTGCATACACGGCATTTTTTTTGGCGTCTTCTTCCAGATTCTGTGGGGGGAATGCTATAGGGAAGGTGTTGCTCGTGAAGTCTACTCACAGCATCCGAGCGAATGCTTCCTGGGGCGGGACCTTGTGGGTAAATGAGGGCAGTGACGATCGATTCAAAATACTTGAGGTAGGTGACTTGGTTTTGAGTTGCTTTTTGGTAGCAGACAAACGAATTAAAAAGGGCCATGTGAAAAAGGTGAAAGGCAACTTTCTTGTACCAGTAACGGGACTTTCTGTTTGATAAGTAGGGCTGTAGCATCTGATCGTTTAAATCCACCCCCCCCATATACATATTGTAGTCATGGACACATTCGGGCTTTACAATGGGGCCGCGTCTTCTTCGGATCTCCACCACGGTGTCATTGTGGATGGTAGAGAGCATGTGGACATCTTTCTTGTCCCTCCACTTCATGGCCAACACCTCCTCGTTCCTCATGAATGCCGATTCTCCCTTTCTTAATTTTTTTGCTAGCAGATTTTTTGGGAATCCCTTACGGTTTTTTTTGAAGGTACCACAGGCCAGGGTTTTTTTATTATAAAGGTGACGAAAAAGGGGCAGGCTGGTATAGTAGTTGTCAACATATAAATGGTATCCTTTGTCGAATAGGGGGTATGCCAGCTCCCAGACAATTTTTCCACTGGTTACAATATAGGTGGGGCAATCATGGGGCTGGAGCTGGGAATCTTTGCCTTCGTAGATCCGGAATGTGAAGACATATCCAGTGGCTCGATCGCATAATTTATTTAACTTCACCCCATACCTGGATCTCTTGCTTGATATATACTGCTTGAAGTGCAGTCGGCCAGTGAAATGTATGAGGGACTCGTCCACACAAATTTTTTGGTCTGGGATGAAAAATTCTCTGAATCGCTGGGAAAAGGAATTGATTAGGGGGCGTATCTTGAACAATTTGTCATGGTTGGGATGATCTCGGGGAGGGCACTGGGAATTGTCACTGAAGTGGAGAAAACGCATAATCATGTCGTATCTTGTCCTGGACATGACAGCGGAATATATGGGCATGTGTTGGATGGGGTGGGTGGACCAATATGCATGGGCTTCATTCTTTTTTGTAAGCCCCATATTGAATGTTAGGCCCAAAAACATTTTAAATTCATCCAGTGTGACACATTGCCACTGGAACATGCGGGCGTAGGAAGAATTGGGGTTGGCAGCAATAAATTGGGATGCATATAAATTAGTTTGATCCACCATATCCTGTAGAAAATCTTGGGGGAAAAATAAAGAAAAATAATCAAATTCAGAAAAATTCGTAGTGTCGGGCTGCACACCTGGCTGTGCGGTGAAAGGGGGGATAATAGCAGGTCTTGAGTTGGCAGGCAACCATAAGGGGTTTGCCAGGGCATCGGGAAGGTAGGACTGGGGCGGGGTTCTTCGGGTTGGGCGGGTAATTCCAGTGCTTGTACTGGGCTCCTCTTCCTCTTCCTGGGGTCTGGCGCTGCTGGTGGTAATTCCAGTGCTTGTACTGGGCTCCTCTTCCTCTTCCTGGGGTCTGGCGCTGCTGGTGGTGGGCAGATCTCCTGATCTTGGTCCTGATCTCAATCTTTTGGGAGGGACGGTTTCCTCCGCGGACTCGGACTCTGATCCACTATCCTCCACTGGCTCGTATTCCGAACCAGATGATGTGAGCTCCCCGCTGCTCCCATCATCCGACATGGCAAGAAACTCATATGCCTCCTCAGGTGTGTAAACCCTTTGTGACATTATGGCAATTCTTATTGGCGGGCCTGTGTGGTGGTACAGATGGCAGTATGGGTGGTGGTAACGATGGAGGTACGGGTGGTGGTGGTGGTGGTAGTGGTGGCGGTACCGGTGGCGGTACGGGTGGTGGTGGTACCGATGGCGATACAGGTGGTGGTGGCGGTACAGGTGGTGATTGTGGTACCGGTGGCGGTACAGGTGGTGGTGGCAGTACCGGTGGCGGTACGGGTGGTGGTGGCGGTACAGGTGGTGGTGGCGGTACAGGTGGTGGTTGCGGTACCGGTGGCGGTACAGGTGGTGGTGGTACCAATGGCGGTACAGGTGGTGATGGCGGTACAGGTGGCGGTATGGGTGGTGGTGGCACCGATGGCGGTACTGACAGTGGTACGGGTGGTGGTGGTACCGATGGCGGCACTAGTGGCGATACTGGTAGCGGCCTGTGTGGCAGTATAGATGGTGGGCCTGATGGAGGTACTAGTGGCGTTACTGCTGGTGGTACCGATGGCGGTACTGGTAGCCTGTGTGGCGGTACCGATGGCGGTACTGGTAGCCTGTGTGGCGGTACCGATGGCGGTGGGCCTGTGAAAGATGGGCTGGTTGACAGATGGGCTGGTTGACAGATGGGCTGATTGACAGATGGGCTGATTGGCTGGGCTGTGTGACAGGTCCTCTTTATTGGGGGGGCCGTGTTGTGCACAGTACAGTAATAACAGTAATGTCAGACAGACACTGATTCACTCACTGATCTCTGCTCTCTCCTCTCATGATCGGTGTGTGAGGAGAGAGCAGGGATCAGATAGTAACAGCAACTTTTTTGTTTACATTTGTGACAGGCTGTGATTGGACACAGCCGGTCACCTGGTAAACAGCCAATTTCATTGGGTGTTTACTGATCGGGGAAGCGCTGTGTCCAAGGGACACTCGCCTTCCTCGATCACTACACTGGATGCTTTCGGCGGCGCGCAGGGAGCGCGCCGCCGAGTTTATTGTGACAGGTGATCAGCTGTGACTATGACACAGCCGATCACGGGGTAAACAGCCAATAGAACTGGCTGTTTACCTAGATCAGGGAAGCGCTGTGTCCGAGGGACACGCGCCGCCGCCGATCGCCGCGCTGCGCGCTCCCGCGGGCACGCGCCGGCATGTTATCCTGCTGGACGTCATATGACGTCCAGTGAGGATAACGCAACCACTTCCCGGACGTCAATATGCTATTGACCGGGCGGGAAGTGGTTAAAAAAATAGACATGCTGTTTAGGGGGTTGATATGGAAGGGAGGACACTCCAGGATAAGTTTACAAACACTACAGCTAGCAGTGACTGAGGGAGGTATGGCGATTCCACATCCCCGTAGCTACTTTCTGGCAGCTCAGTTGCAACATCTGAGAATGGGTCGCGGTCCTATGGGTAATAACAATACAGAAATAATGACTGAGGGTGCGCCCCATAGGTGGGTTTTGGAGGTTTTGGAAGCAAACTCGTTTGTATATAGAACCCCCACGGTTAAATTAATGTCAAAAGTATGGAACTTTATTAGAGGCATGAAGGGCATGGAGGGAGAAGGGAGGTGTAGCCCTCTTTGGGACAATAAGAACTATCAGGAACTGTCACAAATAGGTAAAATTAAGACCTGGGAATCAAAGGGGATAGTCAAATTGGAACAATTATATGATGGTAACATGTTAAAAACCTTTGCCGCCTTAAGGGAGGAATTTGGTATCCCGAGTCACTCATACTTTAACTATATACAGATTAGGCATGCTCTGCAGTCCCAATTTGGGGAGCAAGGCCCGAAATGGAGTCAATCTCCCATCTTCCATAAAATAGAGAGTGAGGAGGGATCAAAGGGGTTAATAGCAGAGTTCTACCAACATATATGCCGATTCAGCAGGGAGGGACCAGATAAACTTAAGTGTAGAAGAGAGTGGGAGACGGACCTGGGGACAATATCGGATACTCAATGGAAAGAGATATTGGAGGGGAGTCACCAGGTCTCGGTCTCACCCGGCCAGAAATTTTCACATCTATTGCTCATACATAGGGCATATTATACCCCGGAAAAATTGTTTAGGTATGGGAGAAGGACAGATGCCAAATGTCCAAGGTGTCAATATACAGAAGATTTGTTACATATGCTATGGAAATGCCCCAAGTTAGTTCGCTACTGGGTGGAAGTAGTTGAGTCCATAAACAAGGTCTTTAACTTAAGTCTTAATGTAGACCCGAAAATTTGTATTTTAGGGGTGGGGGGGATCTAGGTAATAGGAGGGTGAAAATAAAAGCAGTGCGGAGATGCCTCTACCAGGCAAGAAAGGAAATAGCTAGGAGATGGCAAGCAGAGAAACCCCCTACAGTAGAGAACTGGTCTAAAACGGTGTGGGAAACAATAAGGAAAGAAAGGATAATTTATGTAAGGGGAGGGAATATTAAGGAATTTAAGGAAATGTGGAACCCTTGGTTTCTGAAGATGGACCACCCTAAGTAGAGAAGTTCGTTTAGAGAGAATAGGGGAAGATGTAGGTCTTACGTATTGGTAGAAGGGTGTGTGTAGGGCAATTATGACAAAGAGTGGGCTGGATACTTGATTATAGATTAGGGCTAGAGGGAGTAAAAGGGGAGAAAATTTGAGAAAATATCCCTTATAGAGTGGATACACACATCGTATAGGAAAAAGGGTGATTTTTTATTATTATGACGATGTATGTATACTGTATGTTGTGATGTATTTTGTATGAACACGAATAAAAAGCATTGAATTAAAAAAAAAAAACCTTCTGCATGCAGCTAGCCCCCCAACCCCCCTAATACTTACCTGTTCCTAATCCTGATCTAGCGATGTGCACGAGCGCAACACCTCTTGGCTCTCTCCCTCCTCATTGGCTCAGAGATAGCAGCAGTAGCCATTTTTTTTTAATTATTTTCTTTTGATACACCAGGACTGAGATCCCTTATGCCACGTACACCCGAGCGGAATTTCCGTCGAAAAAATCTTGGATGGTTTTTCCGACGGAATTCTGCTCAAGCTTGGCTTGCATACACACGGTCACACAAAAGTTCGCTGAACTTTCGACCGTCAAGAACGCGGTAACGTACAACACTCTGACGAGCTGAGAAAATGAAGTTCAATGCTTCCGAGCATGCGTCAAATTGTTTCTCTCTCTCTCTCTCAATCTCTATACTGTGTATATATATATATATATATATATATATATATATATATATATATATATATATATATATATATATATATATATATATATATATATTTGTGTCCATAAGTTTACATACCCTGGCAGAATTTATGATTTCTTGGCCAATTTTCAGAGAATATGAATGACAAGACAAAGACGTTTCTTTCACTCATGGTTAGTGTTTGGATGAAGCCATTTATTATCAATCAACTGTGTTTACTATTTTTAAATCATAATCACAACAGAAACATAATCCAGTTCTTAATAACGTATATTGCCCCTTTAAAACATCAATGACAGCTTGAAGTCTTTTCTGGTATTTGTGGATGAGGCTCTTTATCGTCTCAGATGGTAAAGCTGCCCATTCCTCTTGGCAAAAAGCCTCCAGTTCCTGTAGGGCTGTTTTGCATGAACTGCACGTTTGAGATCTCCCCAGAGTGGCTCAATGATATTGAGGTCAGGAGACTGAGATGACCAACCTTCCATTTATTCTGCTTTAGCCAATGACAGGTCGACTTGGCCTTGTGTTTTGGATCATTGTCATGTTGGAATGTCCAAGTAGGTCCCATGGGCAGCTTCCTGGCTGATGAATGCAAATGTTCCTCCAGTATTTTTTGATAAAATACTGCATTCAATTTGACATCAATTTTGACCAAATTTCCTGTGCCTTTGTAGCTCACACATCCCCAAAACATCAGCGAACCACCTCCGTGTTTCACAGTAGGAATGGTGTACCTTTCATCATAGGCCTTGTTGACTCCTCTCCAAATGTAGCGTTTATGGTTGTGGCCAAAAAGCTCAATTTTGGTCTCATCACTCCAAATGACTTTGTGCCAGAAGGTTTGAGGCTTGTCTCTGTGCTGTTTGGTGTATTGTAAGCGAGATACTTTGTGGCATTTGCGTAGTAATGGCTTTCTTCTGGTCACTCAACCATGCAGCTCATCTTTCTTCAAGTGTCTCCTTATTGTGCATCTTAGAACAGCCACACCACATGTTTTCAGAGAGTCCTGTATTTCACCTGAAGTTATTTGTGGGTTTTTCTTTGCATCCCGAACAATTTTCCTGGCAGTTGTGGCTGAAATTTTAGTTGGTCTACCTGACCGTGGTTTGGTTTCAGCAGAACCCCTCATTTTCCACTTCTTGATTAGAGTTTGAACACTGCTGATTGGCATTCTCAATTCCTTGGATATCTTTCTATATCCCTTTCCTTTTTTATACAGTTCAACTACTTTTTCCTGCAGATCCTTTGATGATTCTTTTACTTTCCCCATTACTTAGAATCCAGAAACGTCAGTGCAGCACTGGATGAAAGATGCAAGGGTTTGTCAGGAGTCCAGAAACGCATTGACCTTTTATATACACACACACTAATTACAAGCAAACAGATCACAGATGAGGATGGTTACCTTTAATAGCCATTCAAACCCCTTGGTGTCAACTTGTGTGCATGTTATCAGGCCAAAATCAACAGGGTATGTAAACTTTTGACCAGGGTCATTTGGGTAGTTTCTGTTGTGATTATGATTTAAAAAGAGTAAACACAGCTGATTGATAATACATGGCTTCAGCCAAACACTAACCATGAGTGAAAGAAAAGTTTTTGTGTTATCATTCATATTCTCTGAAAAATGGCCAAGAAATCATAAATTCTGCAAGGGTATGTAATCTTATGAGCACAACTGTGTATATAGGGTGGCTTCAATATAGGGTGGGCTTGTGACGCAGAGCATGGCACCACCCAGGTGTTACAACAGCGAATGAATATTCATTTTTGAAACACTGATCCTCAATCTGGCCAATCAAAAGTAGGTCTGAGACCCGTTTTCCGATTGGCCGAAAAGAGAAGAGTCCCAATTGGCCGCTGAGAAGGAGAGAGGAAATGGAAGCCACTGCGATTCCTGTGGAGAGCAGAGGAAGCAGCTGCCGAAGCCCAGGAGAAGCTGCCCACCATAGATGGGGTAAGGGCTCCAGACCTGAATGACCGGGGGGGTGGTACTGTTTGCCCCCCCCCCAAAAAAAAAAAAATTACCACTGGCCACCACTGCCAACAAGGCAACCCAGTAAGCGGATTCTGGTTGGTCCGTTAGGAAATGGCCAAAATTTGAACACTGTGGGGGTTATTTACTAACATTGGAGAGTGCAATATCTGGTGCGACTCTGTAAAGAAACCAATCAGCTTCCATGTTTATTGCCAAAACTTATTTGAACAAGCAGAATTTAGAAGCTGATTGGCTACCATGCACAGCACCAGTTTTACTTAATCTACCCCTGTATGTCTAGCATCAGACTATAGGGTAAAAGGACATCCCGATAATGGGAACAATAAATTGATTCTTTTACTGAGTGGTGAGTTGTGGGTTAGGTTGTGGTTACACAAGTACAACAGCTATTTCTGAATGTTCATAAGCAGTACATTCACAACTAGCTAATATATATTCAAATATGGCTTTATATAAAACATAAAAAACTTGTATGCTTACTGTAAGACTAGTACTTTCCTAGTTTGCATATAGTGACACAGGTGTATTTTCTGCAGTACTGATGAAAAGATGATAATGACCCAAGGAAACACTGTCCTAATTATCTTCAATGCATAATACGGTAATTGCAATTACTTCAGTATGATACAGCACCTGAGTGCAGGAGTCACATTTACTTATCTTCACAGACACTTTCTTGGATGTCATTCAATGTTTCCATAACCTTTTTGGTTTATGTGTAGAACAATCACTTACCATACTGTAGTTCCCATATCCATGAACAAGGTCAAAAAACAGAACTCCTTTGCAGATTTGGTCAAACAGCTTTTGGCTATGAAAAGGGAAAAAAAAAAAAAAGACAGTTTTTGTAGCTTTTTCATGTTAATTTAAAAAAAAAAAAAAAAAAGGTGATTTGCATTGGATCTAGATTTGCATTGGATCTCCAAACACATGGAAATCATATGCTACTCTATGGTGATGATTTACTAAAGGAAATTAGGCTGTTCAATTTTGAAAGTGACAGCGCAGCACTTGTAAATTCTACCTACACACAGTAACATGCATAAAGAAAGTGCTAGAAAAATAAGGGATTGTTACCACTAAATGGCATCAATCCTTAAAGCGGACCTTCAGTCATTTTGTTTCATCTTTCCATCTATTAAATCTTCTACCCTTGTTGTTTTAACTTTGGATAGTAAAACATTTTTTTTCTGCCAGTAAATACCATATGAAAGGTGCAATTTCACTTTTAATCACTAGTACTGACCAGGGCATTTTTTCTCAGAGAATATGTGCAGGAACTCCCCCTTTTGGGAGTTACCCTTTGTCTTTGCCCCTACCTACCTCTGAGCACCAGTCCTTGGTTCCACCCCCTACCCACCGCCCAGCACTGCCTATTTTAGAGAATACAGAACCAAATAACATTTGTGGTACTAAGTCATTTTTATGGAATTTGTTATTGATAACAAGAAAAGCAGTAAAATAGACCCCCCCACAGCCAACAACAATAGATCCACCAGCAACAATAGATCCTCCCCCTATAACAATGGACCACCTACAACAAAATACCACCCAGCAACAAAAGACCCTCTAGCAGCCAGCTATAATAGACTGCTCCCTCAACAGTAGATCCCTCCCAGCGACAACTGACCCCCCAGCAACATAAGACCCACCCCAGCAACAATAGATCCCCCACCAGCAACAATAGACCTCCCCAGCAGCAATCAACCCTTCTGCAGAAATAGACCCCCTCCAGCAACAATAGATCCATCAGCAGCCAGCATCAATAGACACTGTAGCACAACCCAGCACTCCTTGCCATTATATTCATTCAACGGGGCGCTTTAAATTTGTTATTTTTTTTCCTTATTTATTTTACTTTTTATTTTTACACTGTCCCTTAAAAAAAAAAAAATGGGATTACTTGTATTCCTATTACAAGGAATGTAAACATCCCTTGTAATAGAAAAAAAAAGCATGACTCTTTAATCACTTCAATACCGGGCACTTTCGCCTCTTCCTGCCCTTGACAATTTTGAGCTTTCAGTGCTGTCATACTTTGAATGACAATTGCGCGGTCATACAACACTGTACCCAAACTACATTTTTATCATTTTCTTCCCACAAATAGAGCTTTCTTTTGGTGGTATTTGATCACCTCTGCGGTTTTTATTTTTAGCTAAACAAACTTAAAAAGACCAACGTTTTTGAAAAAAGAAGTTTTTCTTCATTTCTGTTATAGCATTTTGTTTTCTCCTTCACTGATGGGCACTGATGAGTCTGCACTGATGAGGCGGCACCGATGGGCACTGATGAGTTGGCACTGATAAGGTGGCACTGATGGGCACTGATGAGGAGGCATTGATATGTAGAATTGATGGGCACTGATAGGCAGCACTGATATGCAGCACTGATGGGCACTGACCGACGGCACTGATTGGCACTGATAGGTGGCACTGATTGGCACTGACAGGTGGCATTGATGGACACTACTAGATGGCACTGATGGGCAGCACTGATTGGGCAGGTACTGACAGGTGGTAATGCTGGGCACTGATTGGCACTGTGATGGACACTGATTGGCACTATGGTGGGCACTGATTTGCACTGTGGTGGGCACTGATTGGCACTTTATTGAGCACTGGCAGGGGGTTATGATGGGGCACTGACTGGGCACCAATTGGCAGCTTATGGGTACAGTTGATGGGGGCTGTGCTGATAATCAACGTGCTGATTATCAGCACAGACCCCCCTCTGACAGGGAGAGCCGCCGATCGGCTCTCCCTGTCAGCGCGAACCGAGAAATGCTGTTTACCGGCACTTCCTGGTTCACGCGATGATCAGCTGTGATCGGTCACAGCTGATCAAGTGGTAAGAGGCCTCTGTCCGAGGCTTCTTATCATGATCGGAGATGTGGCGTGTCAGACTGACATGCCGTACTCGCGATTGCCGTGATGCACACCCCCGCGGGCCCTCTCCGGCATGTTATCCTGCTGGACGTCATATGACGCCCAGTCAGGATAACAGAACCACTTCCTGGATGTCAATCTGTTATAGGCCGGGCGGGATGTGGTTAATGTGAGATCTGGGGTCAAAAAGACCTCTGATCTCACATTTACACTTAAATGCAATAAAAAATTAATAAAAAAATCTTTTTTTTTTAATTAAAAATTAAAAACACTCATGAAATGGCAGCCTAAGCCTGGAGCTCTCATCAGCCGGCCAGACATTCACGGCAAAAGGGCAAGATTTCATCCCCACTATTCATGATCACCGACCCTATTACCTCCCTTCCAGAAGTTCAGAAGATGCTAGCCTGGTTTAGCAAAATTTCTTACTACAAAGTCAACTAAACCAAATCATATATCATGAACCTGGATGTCGATGCCACAACTAGCATCCTTCTTCAACAACGATTCCCCTATACCTGGGCAGAATAATACAAGAATAACCTACCTTGGCGTCTAGCTAACCAAAACCACTAAAACGCTATTCCACCTCTCCACTGTGGTCCTGTAAAATTCCCCAACCTGCTTGGATCCCTCTTAGTGCCCCCATTGCACGTCAAAAAGGAATTTCACTCTTCTACAACGTCCTTCAACAAAAAAGCGTCTTTACTAAAACAACTCTGCTAGTAAAATGCAAGCCAAGCTTGAGCGGAATTCTGTCGGAAAAAACATCCAAGATTTTTCCAACGGAAAATCCACTCGTGTGTACGCGGCATTAGAACTACTTTCTACTCTAACCAAGCCTCAGAAATATTACTGTATGCACTCAACAAGACTCCCTCAGGAAAGGTGACTATTCTGACTATATCTAATGCTAACTTTACCTAGGAAAGCTTGCCAAGGTTAAGAATATAATTCCCAAGTTTAAAAATGATCTTGTTTACTAATGTTTGTGATATGGTTCTCTTCAATGTATAACAAATTGCACAATTGAATGGAATAACCCGTAGGAGAAGGGGGTTGTCTGCAGCCCTGGACACAGTCTTGAACCCAAAGGGGTGTCCAGGGATGGCTGTCCACAGGATTTAGGAGTGTTTCTATGGGAATTGTTGACCATTCTTCCAGAAGCGCATTCCTGAGGTGGTGATTTGTTGGACGAGAAGGCCTGGCTCGAAGTTTCTGCTCTAATTCATCCCATGTCTTTATGGACCTTGCTTTATGCATTGGTGTGCAGTCATGTTGGAACATGTCTTGGAATGCTGATGCCTTAAGAGTTCCCTTCACTGGAACTAAGGTGCCAAGCCCAACCCCTGGAAAAAAAACCCAACACCATAATCCCCCCTCCACCAAATGATTTGGACCAGTGCAGAAAACAAGGTCCATAAAGACATGGATCAGCAAGTTTGGGGTGGAGGAACTTGACTGGCCTGCACAGAGTTCTGCCCTCAACCTGATAGAACACCTTTGGGATGAATTAGGGCAGAGACTTCGAACCAGGCCTTCTCATCCAACATCAGTGCCTGACCTCAGAAATGCGCTTCTGGAAGAATGGTCAAACATTCCCATAGACACACTCCTAAACCTTGTGGACAGCCTTCCCAGAAGAGTTGAAGCTGTTATAGCTGCAAAGGGTGGGCCAACTCAATATTGAACCTTACGGACTAAGACTGGGATGCCATTAAAGTTCATGTGTATGTAAAGGCAGGCGTCCCAATACTTTTGGTAATATAGTTTAAGTGTGGAAGTCTAATAATCTAAGAGCTAAGCTGGATCTGCACACATTCCAATTTTCAAAAATATATTGGTTTTGGGTAGGAGAGTTGGGGGGAGTAGGGAAGAGCGGAGAGGGAAAAAAAAAAAAAAAAAAGCGTAAAATTGGGGGAATAGCAGAGGAAACAAAAAATCTGCATCACTCATATAGTTACATAGTTGGTGAGTTTGAAAAAAGACACAAGTCCATCAGGTCCAACCTGTGTGTGTGCTTTTATGTTCATATTACATTGTATATCCCTGTATGTTGTGGTCGTTAAGTTGCCTAATAGTATTTTGAAATTGCAAGCCAGGCCTTCTCGTCTACATCAGTGCCTGATCTCATAAACACTCTTCTGGAAGAATGGTCAAACATTCCCATAGACACACTCCTAAACCTTGTGGACAGCCTTTCCAGAAGAGTTGAAGCTGTTATAGCTGCAAAGGGTGGGCCAACTCAATATTGCGACTGGGATGCCATTAACGTTCATGGGCATGTAAAGGCAGCTGTCCCAATACTTTTGGTAATATAGTGTATGTTGAGGGGAAAAAAAAATCCCCTCCGAGTGTTCTGTGTACATTGCAAGCATTTTAACAAACTTTGTTGCAGATTCCGACCTTTTGTTATTCTGAAGATATCACTGCATGGCCATGTGGAAAGTGAATCTAATGGGAGTGGTTTCATAATTATCAATCAGCTGCTGCACCTGCAGGGCTCTAATGAGCAAAATTGCAGGGTCTGCATCCCTTTAGATGTGATTTCCTAATGGGGGTATCTCACCAAAAATGACATTTTTGTTGCAGGGTATGCCTGAAATCTGACTTGTATCTTAGTGCATGGAAAAAGGATTTAGCCCCAGGGATACTGCGGGCAAGAAACTTTAGAGTAAGGAAAAAGTTAATTTAAGTTAACAGCACTGCGTAGAATATAGGTAAACAGCAGCCAACACAACTGTAGACTCAAGTAATAAATATAAGTGTAAAAGTGTAGCGCTATGAACCCAGGTCAAACATTGGAAGAAAAAACACAGTGTCTTAAACATAAGTGTAAAAGTGTTTAAGACACTGTGGGGGTTATTTACAAAAGGCAAATCCACTTTGCACTGCAAGTGCAATTGAAAGAGCACTGAAAGTGCACTTGGAAGTGCAGTCGCTCTAAATCTAAGAGGTAGATCTGAAATGAGTGGAAGCTCCGCTGATTTTATCATTCAATCACGTGCAAGCTAAAATGCTGTTTTTTATTGTCCTTGCATGTCACCCTCTGATCTACAGCGACTTTACTTTCAAGTGCACTTTCAGTGCAAAGTGGATTTTCCTTTAGTAAATAACCCCCTGTGTTTTTTCTTCCAATTTTTGACCTGGGTTCATAGCGCTACACTTTTACACTTATAAGAAACTTTAGAGTACATTGATACGCAATAACCATAGGCAACAAGCCTATAATTGTATAGAGCAGGATACAAAAAGACAATGCATGTAATCATATATGTAATATTACACTGTCACAATTAGAGAAGGGAAAAAATGGGGAAAAGAAGAAGAAAAAAAAAAAAGGAGAAAAAGGAAGAGAGAGAAGCCACAAATATGTATTTACAAAACTTTGTCATAAGATCCTGAAATGAAGCCTGGTAAGAAAGGCTTGAGATGAATTTGTGAGGTGCAGCTCAGCAATATCCAGGGCCTGACGTTTCTTCATTGACTTGCACTATTGAACTTAAACACAGATCTGTAAGTACAGGATACTCATATTTCATCCATCACATGTACCATGCTGTTGCTATACCAGATCAATGTATTACATTGAATACTACATGCTACTCCATTATTGATATACTTTTCCCCTCCCTCTTTCCCAAAAGAAATGGAACAGCACGCCTTCTTGTAACCCTTGAAGAAGGAAATATATATGTCAAAAAATCCCTCTTTTGCTTTCCGAAACATGTTGGGTATCTTGGCATACACACCCCACCAGCCTGACCTCTAGTCTTGATCTGCGGTGTGTTCCAATTTAGCGGCTGTCCCATAATATGGTCAGATGTTTTATTCTATTGTTTTTAGGCGATTTTTGTACATTTATATTGTATTGTGTATTCTTTGTATAAATAAAATGTATCTACATTTTTTACTCCATCTTTGGTGTACCCTATTTATACGTTTCTCGGTGCCCACAATATCCCTGGGGCTAAATCCTTTTTCCATATATTTTTCTTGAGGATGTGACACAAAGTTTGGGGTCCTCCAAATATTCCTGGTTGGTTTCCACTTCTTCTTTCCTCTATTCTCTGTATCTTAGTGCAGACTTCTGAGAAAATCAGTGAGCCAATCACACAAGCAGGAAATGATGTTTCCAGGGGGAGTTCTGTATACATTCTGTGTACAGAACACCTCCAGGTAGCCATATTGCATTGCATTTACAGAATATTTACAGAGCTGCAGATTAAAAAGGAAGGGTCATTTTTCCTTGTCAAAAGATTTTATTTATTGCATCAAAATAGACAAAACAGAGACGTTGTTGAACATATAATGACAAAGGTAGAGATGCTCATTATTAAACAAGTTGGTAATGGGGCGTACACACGGTTGGACTTTTCGACCGGACTGGTCTGACGGACGCCGACGGACCAAATCCGGTGGACAATCCGATCATGTGTGGGCTTCACCGGACCTTCAGCGGACTTTTCCCGTCGCAAATCTGATGGACTTTAGATTTGGAACAGGCTTCAAATCTTTACATCGTAACTCCGCCGGACCCAGAAATCCGCTCGTCTGTATGCTAGTCTGAAGGACAAAAATTGACGCTAGGGCAGCTATTGGCTACTGGCTATCAACTTCCTTATTCTAGTCCGGTGTACGTCATCACGTATGAATCCGTCGGACTTTGGTGTGATCGTGTGTAGGCAAGTCGGTTCGTTAAAAAGTCAGTCGGAAGTCCGTCAAAAGTCCTTCGAAAGTCCGCTGGAAAGTCTGTCGGACAAGTCCGGTTGAAAAGTCCGACCATGTGTACGCCCCATAAGAGTACAAATTATTTGATAGATAGACATATAAAATCTGATGTGTTGGTGACAAGCTGTAAGAAAATATATTTTATATTGAGATATTTAGGCTGAATCAACAAGAATAAATGAGACTTATCTGAAGAAGAATACCATACACTGTGAAACAGAGAGATTCAAAATTACAAGTGGGGTAAAAAAGGATAGAAAGGATAAAGAGAAGGTAAGTAAAGAGAGGGGGCAGGGAGGTCCACGAGGTTGATCCAAAAGACAATGCGAGGTACTTTATGAGCTAAATATAATCGACTACCATGGCACTAGGACAGAATCATTAAAGGATGGTGGCAAGTAATGCTAAATCCAAGGGAGGCATATTTTATGAAATTTGGGAATTTGATTACACTCAATAGCCATCATTTTAACGTGAATCATGAAATTGTTCAAATCATTCAATTACAATATGATTTGTGTCACAATTGTATATGGTATATTATTTTTTTTTTATTTGCTATTTTTTTTCCCCATGAAAGGTGAGTTAGCCTTTAAGTAACAATGAGTAGAATCAGGACTCTGGTAGCCATAATGGAAGGTTGGGCAACCTCCTAGAAGACTTTGTCTCAAAAATATAAATAATATTCATGCCACAATATTGGTATTCCAATAGATAGTGGGACTCACCCTTGCATAGGAATCTTGATGGCGGGATGTAGCTTAAGAGGACATACGCAATAAATGTAGTTTGATTTCCCTGGTAATAAACTTCACTAACAATGTTACTGACTCCATGGGCCGTGGGGGTTATTTATTAAAGGCAAAGCCACTTTGCACTGAAAGTGCACTTGGAGGTGCAGTAGCTGTAGATCTGAGGGGTAGATCTGAAATGAGGGGAAGCTCTGCTGATTTTATCATCCAATCATGTGCAAGCTAAAATGCTGTTTTTTATTTTCTTTGCATGACCCTCTCAGATCTACAGCGACTGCACTTCCAAGTGCACTTGTAGTGAAAAGAGGATTTGCCTTTCGTAAATAACCCCCTATATTCTTACAAGCACCACATCAGCAGAGAAGGTGACTATAAGCAGTCAATGGTGAAAGGAATGCCACAGCTCTAGATTAGGGATGAGTTTTGAGTTCAAGTCGAACTCATGTTCGACTCAAACATCGGCTGTTCGCAAGTTCACCGAACAGTGAACAATTTGGGGTGTTCGCGGCAAATTCGAATGCCGCGGAACACACTTTAAAAGTCTATGGGAGAAATCAAAAGTGCTAATTTTAAAGGCTTATATGCAAGTTATTGTCATAAAAAGTGTTTGGGGACCTGGGTCCTGCCCCAGGGGACATGGATCAATGCAAAAAAAGTTAAAAAAACAGTAGTTTTTTCAGGAGCAGTGATTTTAATAATGCTTAAAGTGAAACGATAAAATTGTAATATTCCTTTAAATTTCGTAGCTGGGGGGTGTCTATAGTATGCCTGTAAAGGGGCGCATGTTTCCCGTGTTTAGAACAGTCTGACAGCAAAATGACATTTCAAAGGAAAAAAAGTCATTTAAAACTACTCGTGGCTATTGCATTGCCGGTCCAACAATACACATAGAAGTTCATTGATAAAAACGGCATGGGAATACCCCGAACCAAAATTTAAAAAAAAAATGACGTGGGGGTTCCTCCTAAATTCCATACCAGG
Source organism: Aquarana catesbeiana (assembly GCF_042186555.1). Taxonomy (NCBI): domain Eukaryota; kingdom Metazoa; phylum Chordata; class Amphibia; order Anura; family Ranidae; genus Aquarana; species Aquarana catesbeiana. Next base: position 37,576,993 of record NC_133326.1, read on the forward strand.
CCCTTCAGGTCTGGTATGGATATTAAGGGGAACCCCGCGCCAAAATTAAAAAAAAAAAAAACGGCGTGGGGTCCCCCCAAAAATCCATACCAGACCCTTATCCGAGCACGCAACCTGGCAGGCCGCAGGAAAAGAGGGGGGATGAGAGAGTGCACCCCCCTCCTGCCCTCAACTTTGGGAGGGTGCTTTGGGGTAGCCCCCCAAAACACCTTGTCCCCATGTTGATGAGGACAAGGGCCTCATCCCCACAACCCTGGCCAGTGGTTGTGGGGGTCTGCGGGCCGGGGGCTTATCGGAATCTGGAAGCCCCCTTTAACAAGGGGACCCTCATACCCCGGCCCTCCCCCCTGTGTGAAATGGTAAGGGGGTACTTATCCCTACCATTTCACTAAAAAACTGTCAAAAATGTTAAAAATGACAAGAGACAGTTTTTGACAATTCCTTTATTTAAATGCTTCTTTTTTCTTCTATCTTCCTTCATCTTCTTCTTCTGGTTCTTCTGGCTCTTCTGGTTCTTCCTCCGGTGTTCTCATCCGGCATCTCCTCCGTGGCGTCTTCTATCTTCTTCTCCTCGGGCTGCTCTGCACCCATGGCATGGGGGGAGGCTCCCGCTCTTCTCTTCTTCATCTTCTTCTCTTCTTCATCTTCTTCTCCGGGCCGCTGGCATGGTGGGAGGCTCCCGCTGTGTGACGTGTCTCCTCTTCTGATGGTTCTTAAATACCGGGGGGGCGGGGCCACCCAGTGATCCTGCCCCCCTCTGACGCACGGGACATGACGGGACTTCCCTATGGCATTCCCTGTGACGTCACAGGGAAGTCCCGTCAAGTCA